>NW_020837970.1:22264077-22635385 GCF_003676395.1 Aethalodelphis obliquidens
CGCGCAGGACCCTTGGGCCTTGAGCATTCAACTCCCCTGGCTCACACCACTCTTCAACCTTCCTCTAGCCCTCCCTAAGTTTTCCCCGACTCCAGGTTGGATCAGGGACCAGCCAGGGTTGCCTATGTCTTTAGGAGACTTAGAGCGTGTTGTTTATTCAGACACTCAAACAAGGGGACCCGGTTCTGGGCTTTGCAGCTGACGGGGTCCAGGGCCACTTTCCTTGGGCAGCGTCAGACGCTCACAGGCCTGACCCCTGTGGGAGCAGGGGCAGGGGCCAGGGGTTGCTATGGCAACTGCAGGCTGAGTGAGGACTTGCGGCTCTGGGGTAGGAGGAGAAGGACTCATCAGAGCCCTACCAGGACTTGGAGTCCAGGGTCCTGTCTGCCCCTCAGCCTGGCTCGGTCCTCATGCAGCGGGGAGAGTCCACACGTCCCGAGGCAGCCCCTCCACTCCACTGTTAGAAAGTTCTCCTTAGCTGCCCTCAAATCGTCACTCTGTCTCCATCTGCATCCCCGCCTGACAGCCCGCACACAGAGGCCCAGGCCCCAGGGCCAGAGAGGCCCAGCGGCTTCACAGCAGTAAGTGCCCTTGCTACCTCCCCTCCCAGCCAGGCCTGAGCCAGCCCTGGACTCACATATTCCTCTGAGGAAGGCTGTACTGTCATCTGCTCACCGATGAGGAAATGGAGGCACAGAGTGTCAGTGACCCCCCCACCAAGGTCCCAGGGCTAACGGGTGAGGAACTGGCACCCCCACCTGTGGCCACACAGTCCCTCCTGGAAGCCTGAGCCGATGCTGTGGGGTCTCGGGCAGCCAGTGGGGTCCTGTCACCTCCCCTCAGGGCTCTCAGGACTTAGATGGAGGCCGCCCAGAGGGTGCAGGCTGTGCTGCAGGCACCTGAGGACAGATGACCTCACCCCCTGCCCAGGGCCTCCTTGGTGCTCAGACTGCTGGCTTTCTTCCCACACACAGAACCTGACCTCACCCAGAATGCCTGACTCCCAAGAGAGATGCCCTCCAGGCACCCTGCCCTGGGAGCCATCCAGACCCTCGCCGGCCCTCCCCAGTCCACCCCACACGGGGAGGCCCTAAACCCTGTGGAAAGTGCCTGGCGAAGCAGGAGGGGCCCTCTTACTTGATCTCTGTCTGGCCGCCTGCCTTCCGGGCGATCTGCACCAGGTCCTTCCCATACCGTTCCTCTGCCTGGGCCCTGCAATGACAACCCATGGACGCTGCGTCTCCTCCACTTCCGCCGCCCACGGCTCAGACTCCGCCGGCAGTGGCAGGAGGACCTGATGGTCCACCCGCTCAGCCTCTGGGGGTCAGCTGGCCGGCGGGCTCCTCCTTGAGAAGGGTAAGCCTCCAGCCCTTCGTCTAAATAAGTGTTGGCTAAATTCAAGGACATCTGGAGGAACATTAGATTATTTGCCCACTTGGGGGAGGCCCTTGTCGGGACAAACAGGAGAGTCGCGCTCCTGACTTCTTACAGCGGGGGGTGGGGTGGGGCGCAGCCAGGATGGGGGCTCGGCCACTTCCCAGGGGCTGGGGGGAGGGGCTCACCTCTGCCTCAGCAGCTCCTCCACGTCCTTGCAGGTCTTCCTGCCATCCAGCAGCCGCTGCAGCAGCACCTCGTAGCCCGTGTGGGCCGTGAAGTCCCTGCACTGGAACACAGGACAGAGGGACGTGTGAGGGCCGCAGCCGGGCTGCGTGGGTCAGGGGAATGCAGACTGCAGCCTGGTGAGGACCCTGCTGACCTCCTCCAGCCTGGCCTCCCCGTCTGCCCCCCTCTGCCCTATCCAAGAACGAGCTCTTGGGACTCAGGACCTGGCTTTGAGACAGGCTGGGACCTGGGCCCCTTTGCTGCAGTGCTGCAGTGCTGGCACCTGGACACACCTCTCCTCAAGCTACAAAATACAAAGAAATTATATGGCGTGCATGTGCATTTGGGGCAAATTCTGGACCAAAAGATACAAAAGACCAAAAAAACCTCAACTGCCACTTCTGAAGAGCCGGGAGAGCAAAAGCTCCTTGCACACAATACCAGCTAAGGGGTGGGCAAACCACCTAAGCTACCCCTCCAGCCCGACCCCTGGACACACCCCTACCCTCACCCAGTATAAAGAACAAGTTCTCCCCGCTTGAGCGAGCGGGCAAACAAGGGAACGTGTTGTTTGTTCTCGCTCCCCGGTGCTGCGGCAGGGGCCCCAATAAAACCTTGCCTGAATTTCTTGTCTGGCCTCTGATCAATTTCTATTTATTAAGGAAGCCAAGAACGCTGGTCGGTAACAGCTTCACACAGGCACACAGTAGGTCCCCCATCTGTGGAGGTACCAGGTGTAGGTGAGCCCCTTGCGGATCAGAGCTCATAGTCAGGACACAGCAACTCTAATCTAAGACAGCCATGGGAAGGGTCCCCACCAAGCCTCCGTGATGACAGCCTTTATGGGGTGCCCCACACTGCTCACTCCTGTCACCTTCTCAATTACCCTCTTATCTCAGGGGTCCAAGTGAGAAAACTGAGGCACAGATGGGTGAAGTGTACCCAGGGTGACACAGATTGAAAGCAGCAGGTGTGGCATTGAACCCAGGCTGTCTTATTCGGGTCCGTGCCCTTCATCCCCCTGCACTCTACAGCCTCTGCAGAGACAAGAGCAGCTGCTGTTCCCTGATCATCCACTGTGTACCGGATGCCACTCCGGGCTCCTGCACCCATCCGCTGAGGTGGGCCTTGAGGGTCAGGGCTAGGGCACATCCTAGCACACACTTAGGACACACCTAGCTGCCCAGGACACCCAGCACCCCCTAGGTCCACCTCTTAGCCAGGATGGTGGGGAGAGGGCCATCTTGGAGAAGTCACAGGACACAGCTGCCTCTCTGCCACCCGTCCTGCTGTTGATCTGACTCTCACCCCTGGAGTGGGTTCTGAGCTGCTGGTGTAGGAAGCTGGGGGCGGGAGGTAGTACTTGAGGAGAGGGTGTTTTTCTTCAAAGTCTAAGGAGAATCAGATGTGGTAGAGAAGGGCAGAGATGCCACAGATTGCTCCAGATGGCCCCGTGCCAGGCCCAGCCCACCTTCAGCAAACTCAGAATAATGGAATCTGCAGGCCTGTAGGAGGGTTAGGATCCCAAGCTCACACCCTCCTCCTTAAGCAGCCCTAGAAATTCCTGAGACCCAGGTTCAGCTGCCCACTGGGTGACAAGCAGCGGGCCTGGGCCTTGGCTGACTACTCAGAACCCCAGCAGGAGGGAGTCAACCCCCCAACTCCTGAAGGCCTGTCCACCACAAGGTCCAGGCTAGTGTGCACCAGGCTTCCATTTCTGTAGCTTTCATGGGCCACTTGCCTACTAACCAGGCAGCAGACCACGGCTTCCTGCCCCTCAGCCTCTGTCCTCCCTCCGGACCCCCAGGACTAAAGCCTGTGGCAGCCAGCGAGGAAAATGGATCTGCCCTCCCCCCCAAGAGGGTCACTCTGAGCTGGACACCAGTATTCAGGGCCAAATTCCATAGACCACCAGAAGTGGGAAGCATCTTGTCCAGCGCCCCTCAGTCCTTGGGGAAACTGAGGCCCAGAGAAGGGAAGGACCTGCCTGAGGTCCTACTGGCGGAGGCAGGACAAGGATTTGGACTTGCAGGGCACCTGCTGTTACTCCCCGATGCCTCTGGGAGGGGGGCCTGAGCAGGGAGACGCTGACCAAGCCCAGCCCTGCAGCGGACACTCTGCTCTTCCCTCCCAGCCCCATGCCCAGCTCCCACTCCCCAGGGAAACCCCACTGTCCTTCCTGAGACCCCCAGAGTGGAAAGAGAAGCAAAAGCAAACCTACATTGGCCATTCTGGAGGAGGTGGCAGGCAGAGGGGTCCTGCAGACTGGGTCCTCAGGAGCTCAAGTCCCCAAAGCACTCCAGGCTTGAGAGTCTGGTCCAGCCCCTGCTCAGAGCGCGCTGGTGCCAGCAGGGGCTTTGGCCAAGTGAGCCACAGTCACAAGTGACTAGATTGTTCCAAGGAAGTGCCTGAGTCCCTGGGGCCTGTTCCCTGCCAGCCTGTACCCCTCCTCCACCCCACCACTGCCTCTTCCTCCAGGGCTTCTGACTCATGGTTCAGAGCTGGGCACAGCTGGGCTCAGGAAGCTGCTGAGGAAATGAACTAACCAATCATTCAATCAGTTAATCAATCAGTCCTGCAGGCTTACTGTCTAAGGCCCAGCACCAGAGTCACCTCCTCCAGGGGGCCCATCCTGGCCTTTCCTCCCTGCACCTACCCAGCTCCATCCTCTAGGCATCCAAGGCTCCCTTTCAGGGCCTTGCTGACAGGCTCAGGCTGACATTTCCACAGTGCAGAAGCTACTAGAAGGCAGGGCCTCCCATCTCCTTCTGTCTACCTGCAGCCTCTGTCACCTGAACCTGCCTGTGGCCTTGCCCTCTGTGAAATTGCTATTTATTGAGTCCACTTACCACACAGGAAGACCTGCAAGGACGTGGAGGAGCTGCTGAGACAGAGGTGAACAGGGCCCGCCTCTCTCCCTCCAGTATCCTCAGTGATACCTTCATGCTCTGAGCTCAGAGGAAGAGAGATCATGAAAAACATCCCTCTCTTTTGACAGGAAAACACAGCATTTTAGGCTGTGACAAGTGGGGGTGAAGCAGGGACGAGAGGGTGTGAGGACTCAGGTGGGGGCCGTCCTTGCTCGCGGCTACTGCAAAGGGGCTCGCAGGAAGCTGCTCCCAGCCCTGCCTCAATTCCCCTTTATTTCCTGAACCCCTGCCCCATGCAGCTTCTGCAGCTTGTGACACTCAGCACCCTACGTGGCGCAGGATGAACAAGAGGTGGGGGGAGGTGACAGCTTTCTGGGGGAGGTGGTATATCACAGCTATTTTCTTATTGAAAACACCACACACCCAGGGAGGTAAGGATGGTGATAAGGAGGAAAAGAGGGGAAGTGACTGCCCAAGTCCCTCAGCTGGTAAAGATCACAATCTGGGATGTGAGCCCAGGTCAGCTTGTCCCCAAACTCACATACCGACATCAGTCATTCAACAGACAGTCCAGCAGCTCTTTTACATTTTGAAACATCAAAAAATGATTAAAGGGGCTTCCCTGGTGGCGCAGTGGTTGAGAGTCCGCCTGCCGATGCAGGGGACACGGGTTCGTGCCCCGGTATGGGAAGATCCCATATGCTGCGGAGCGGCTGGGCCCGTGAGCCATGGCCCCTGAGCCTGCGTGTCCGGAGCCTGTGCCCCGCAACCGGAGAGGCCACAACAGTGAGAGGCCCGCGTACCGCAAAAAAAAAAAAAAAAAAAAAAGATTAAAAAAAAAAAAACTTTTGAAAATGATTTCCCAAATTCTCTCTGCTTCAAACCAAAGCTGTGTTTCGGTCTGTCATTCAGTTACCATGGATTCACAGAGGCCAGCTCTGTGCCAGGCTGGGTCAGAGGAACGCTGCCCTGGAGAAGGGCCGTGCTGGCTCTGCAGATGAGCTGCTGAGAGCCGGCAAGCAGCCGGAGGCCCCGCCCTCACCATGTGGCACTAGGGCGATCCCCCCCCAGGGGAGGGTGCCAGGTGGCAGGCAGGTGCGGTCCCCTCTTTTGGGAGACCTCCCTCAAGCCAGATGTGGGACCCCAGGCCTTGCCACCCTCACTGTGTGGCCATTCTGGACCTCCTTTTCCCCATAGAGGGGTCAGATCGGGGCTGCAGGAGGAGGTGCTCAGGACAACTCTGGCAGGAGGAAGCATGGTCCTACCTCAGCCTGAAGGCAGCATGTGGGAGGCCTGGGTGCCGGGTTGTGCTCAGGGACAGCCCACCTGCTCCCTTCTCTGGGTGGCTCTGGCTGTGAGCCACTGTCCAGGCCCGCCAGCTGACCCCGGCCCTGCCATGCCCCCACTGGGTGGGTAGAGAGCTAGCCTTTGTACACACTGCCACTTCCTCCTTTTTATACCCATACAATTCTTGGTGGCTGCATGGGCTAGGCCGCAGAGACCAGGGCGCCAAGCAAGCCACTTCCCTTCTCGGGACCTGGTTTCCTCATGGAGGAAGTGAGGGCAGAGGCCAACCTCTCCTGGCCCTGACAGCCCACCCTCTAGGGCACAGCCCTATCAGGGCAGATTGGCCGCCCAGTCAGGGAGGGGGCCCGGGCCTGGCCTGAGAGATCGGACAGAGTTCAGCAGACCAGATAGGGGTTCACACCCCACCCTGTGGTCCTGGTCATTCTCAGCCTCTACTTCCCTCCCTGTAAAGAGAAGCCTAATTGTTCCCACCACGTAGGTTTGATCTGAGAAGCCAGTGAAATAATGTACACAGGTGAGAATAGTAAAAGCAAGGTCAGAGGTTGCCCTGAGCCGGGATTACCCCCATTTTACAGATGAGAAAAATGGAACTCAGAAAGGTTACCTAATCTGCTCAGGGGCCCTGAAGGGCACAGCAGGGATTTGAACCCAGCTCCCCCAGACCAGATCTTGGCTCATTCCCTCACCTCTCTGCAAAGCCCCAGGCTCAGTGGCTGTTCAGCAGGTGGTAGCTCCCCATATGCCCTACCCTGTCCCTGCCTGCCTCTCCCCCCCCCCCCCCCACCAGACAGAACCCAGATGTGCCAGGCTGGAAAAAACAAGTTATCTCCCTACCACACACCCTCCCCCACCAGAGGGTCCATTTAAAAGGCTGCAGAAGCCTTTTCAAATGTTCCCTTACGTGGAATTCCAGAATATAAAGTCCCTCAGAGGACAGCTAAACCTCTAACCTTAGAGGGAGAGGCCTGGGTTTTGGTACCAGGTCTGATCTGCCAGGAAGAAGCTGGGTAGTCTTAGTAAAGTCCCTTGCCCTCTCTGGGGCCTCCTGACTGTGAAACAGGTTTAGGGATAGGAAGTGACCTTTAATTGCCCTTCCAGCAGGGAAGCTGTTGTCTGTCTGCTGGCTTTTGGAAGCCATGGCAACCATGGCTGCATCTTACCTAGAGAAGTCTGAAGTCCGGGGTGGGCTGGAGCTGCCTGAGGGGAGTGAGGCCTGAGGAGGGAGCAGTTGGGAACTGGCACCATGTGTTTCCTGGGAACCAAGAGGAGGCAGGGAAGGTGGCTGGGAAGCGCTGCCGGTAGTAAGCGAGGGAAGAGTCCCCGAAAGAAGCTGCGTGGAGTGGACGGTGGGGAGCAGCTGGGAGGGGTCAGACGTGGACAGCTGCAGGGGACAGAGCCCGCCGAGGCAGCCAGGAGAGGAAGAGCTGACCTGTGTGCGCTTGCTACCCGCCGCACCAGCTACAGCAGCACCAGGGAAATAAGGGGTGAAGTACCCCTTTAGAGCTTCCAAGCCCGCGCCCCACGCCATCTGTGGAGACACAGAAGCAGCAGGCAGTGGAGGTGGCAGAACACGGCGAGTGCAGAGACGGACCCATTCTCTGTCCCCCGGCATCGGCTTCCAATCACAGGCCAAGTGGGGAGACTGGGAAACTTTCAAGTGAACAAGAGCGAGATTTTGATATGTGGTGGAACTGGAGGGAGTTAGACCTGAAAAGGACTAGAAACGCTCTAACACGTGCCCAGGGTAGAGGAAGGGAGAGCTACCAGTGGCTCTGGAAGGTGGAAGGAAAAACATTAAGTTGCCTGCTTGCACCCTAACCAAGTTCAGAAACCTTCTGTAAAATGCTAGCCATGCTTGTCAAAAACCTTTCTAATAACTGATGTGCTCTTGGGTTGCTAGGCGCTCTCTCTCTCTCTCTCTCTCTCTATATATATATATATATTTTTTTTTTTTTTTCTTTTTTGGACTGCCCTGCACAGCATGCAGAACTTCCCCCATTGAACCCGCACCCCCTGCAGTGGAAGCGTGGAATCTTAACCACTGGACCACCAGGATAGCCCTATATATTTTTTCTAACATTTTTCTTTCTTTCTTTCTTTTTTTAAAAAAATCACCTTTTACTAGTGAAGAGGAGACAGAACAGGGAGACTGGACTTACTCCCTTCATCTCAGGAAGCCCCAGAAGCCAAGGACTGCGATTCTGAACACGGTTACAGGCCTCATGGTGCCCAGGCTGCTTTGCCCTCTCCTTTTACCGCAGTTTAACAGTTCTCTGCGGCCAAGGTGCCTACCATGGCTGGTTTATTAACAACTAGTCCACTGTTGCTTGTCTGCTGTGGGCTGAGAAACCCAACCACTGGGATTGTCAGCACACCTGAGGTAGTAAGCACTGAACTCTGGAGAAGGCAGCCCCCTGGAGGCAGAACGTGGGTCTGTTTGCCTACTGGGTCCTGGTGCCCAGGTCTGCACAGCAACACTCAGCAAATACACTGGACAAAGGCTGAGGAAGCGTCTGAGGGAGGCCCTCGAGCTGATGTGGGTTTATGACAGCTCCTAAACTGCCCCGTGGAGAACACCAGACCATTTGTTTGCGATTCAATGACTCGTTATCCAGCACCTTTAAATAAGCCAGACAGACTTGTCCCCTCTACTTGGTACAATGTATTATTATCCCTGTTGTACAGATAAGGAAACTGAGGCTCAGAGAGGATAGGCCAATGAATAGCAGCTGGGCTCTTTCCACTGCCTCACAGCTAGTACCCCGCATCTCCACCATTATTGGCTGCTAAACTGAGGAAAAGCAAAGGACCAGACACCCACGTATGGCTTGGTTGGTTGGATGGATGGATGGATGGATGGATGGATCAGAGACTTAAGTGAGCAAGCCGGTTGCTTACCCAGAGTACCCCAGGAGGAGGGTTGGGTAAAGAGAAGTTCCCTAGTCTCAGCCCTTGAGGAGCCATTGGGGAATGTGGTCATTTGCAGAGCTTTGTGGGGCCATCAGGAGCAGAGGGCGTGTCTGTGGTTGGTGCCCCCAGAGAGGCCAACTCCAAGAGCCCAAGTGGCCCCAAATGTGCAACACAGGTGAGCCGCTCTGATGGATGGAGAATGCCCCATCACCGGGGTCTATAATCAGGTTAGGGATTCCGCAGAGAGGACTCGGGCCTCAGGTGACGTGCTGAACTAGGTGTTCTGGGTCTAGGTGTCCCCTGACTCAAAGACTGGAGGGGTCCATTCATAAGTAGACAAATGGGGGGGTGATTTACAGCTTTTCTAAGATGGCCCAGGCTAGGTGGCAAAGGGAGAGAGCCAAGAAAGCTTCCTTTTAAGGAACAAAAGCACATTGAGTGTGGTTAGATGAGCTACTCTGGGTTCAGCTGGGCTGACAGGGGCTTGGGATTAGAAATGAGTTTCCAGAGGGCTCTAGCTCCCCACTGAGCCCCAGTCTGAGGCCTCCCCTGGGCCTTAGACCGCCCTTTACTCAAGCAGCCCTGCTGGATGGGCCCCTGAGACATCCAGGCCCTTGACCTTGGGGAATCTGGAGGCAGGGTGCTGATGGTTACCTGCGGCCTTCAGGGGGCCCCGTTGGAGCCCTGAGAATGTTCAGGAGCTCTCAGGAATCCCACGGAGCCGGGTGTGGGGGCCAGGGGAACAACACAAGCAACAGAAGGGGACCAACTGTGCACACCTGGGGCCTCTTATCTCAGTCATACCGACCCGGGGAGAATGCGAGGATGAGAGAGGTTATGTAACTTGTCCAGGCTCAAGCAGCAATTGTGTGGGCGTGTGTGGCTTCCGACTTTGTTCTTTTAAATAGGCCTCTTCCAGTGTCAAGCAGGAAGGGCCTCCTCTACTGCACTGCCCTCCCCCATTCTGTGATGTACTTCTCACTTCCCCTCTGCTCTTAAAAGCCCAGCTCGATCCCCCACTTCTCCCTCCTGCTTTATGAAACCAAAACGTGTAGTAGTTAGCACAAGAGGTGGGGCCGGGAGTGAACACGAGCTGGGGCAGAGGCCTGGAGGTGGGGATGAGCCCCTCTGGTTTAGGAGACCGGAAGCTTGATGCTCAGAGCTGTGAGTGGCTACAAGCCCAGTAGAAAGCAGCAGTGAGGGGTCTGAGGGGCTGGAGCAGGTATCTGAAGAGGTAGCCTGAGGCCAGCTGAGGTGGAGCCCTGAGTCAGGCAGACCAAGTGGTGGGACCCTCCCTGGAGGTAACGAGGATTCAGGGCCAGGTTCCAAATTCAGGGGAAGGGAACAGGATGGATGGGATGTGGATGGGTAGAGGCCAGTGTTCTCCATGCCTCTAATTCCCAGAGAAGCCTGCAATGTCAGGACTGTGCCCTTACTGCCCCACGTCACAGAGGAGCAACGGAGGCTCAGCAAGGTGAGTGACTTGCCCAGGTCACACAGCTCCTCTGTAGTGCCCCCCACTCAAGTTGATTAGGCGGGGGGCTTGTAGGATCCAGCAGTGGCCAGGGCTGAGGGCAGGTAGGGAACATGGTTGGAGGGCAGAAGGGAAATGAGCCACCCGACGCTGAACCCTGGAGGAGACTCTGACCTGTCGGCAAGGGCAGGCACTGACCATCCCCTGCACGTGGCCGGCTGCACAGGGCTCCTTGCTGCATGGCCTCCAGCTTGTAAGTGACCGGCCAGGGACTGGGGACTGGCGTCTGTGGCCCAGGAGCTGTCTCTGCACGTCTCCTTCTGCAATTATCACCCCTCCCACACCTCCTACACCTGCCAGAGGATGGCCCACAGGGAACACCTCGACAAGAGAAAGTCCAGGTAGGGGGTGTGGGAAGACCCCAGGCACTGCGTCCTCGTCCTGGCCAGTCCCACGCACACGAGTTGAGCAAGTTACTTAAGCTCCTGTGCACAGATTCCCTCCTCTGTAAAATGAGTGTGAACACACTGTCCACTTTCCCTGGGACTCTGAGGACCAAATGATATAATATATGTAGGAGCCCAGCAAAGGGCACCCTGAAACTTAAGGAGCTCCTGGAAAATGGTGGCCATGGTGATTAGTACATATCAAGTAAAAGTAAACCAAGAAAGGAAATAAAAAAGGAGAGCTGGGTTTGAATCCTAGCTGGTTGGAATCCAATCGACTGACTGCTTGCTTCCGATCTCTCAGCCTTCATTTTTTCACCCGTATAGTGGAACGCACACTGGACTCCAAGCCCTCCACTGGGCTGACGGGGGGTGTCTTGCTTGGTAGCTGTGAATTGCTTCAGGGTGAGGACTGACAGCCTCCTCTGGGCTTGAGACTTGCTCAAGAGACAGAGATGGGCCCCTGGGGTGCAGGAGACCCCCACTCCTCACACCTTTCCCCAAAGGCAGGAACAGACACCCACAGCCCCTGGATTAGGTCCCTCAGCCTCCTCTGCCGGCCTTGGTAGGTTCTGGGCCTCAGAGCTGACCCTGGGCTCTGGCTCCAACGCTTTCCAAGCCCAGGGTCTTCCTGGGCTCCTGTACCTGCCGAGGGTCTATATGCGGGGCTTCTTGCCCTAGGCCATTAACATTCATTTCACCACGTCTATCTTTTAACCACAGTAATGGATTTAATACAGACAAGGAGCCAGAGGCTGAGAGAGTGGAGGGACTCACCAGGGCCACACCGTGAATGCAGTGGAATCCAAGCAGTGCATCGGGTTCTAAAGGCAGTGTGAGAGACAAAGACGGTGCCTTCCAAGCAAGGGTTCTGTGTTGGAGACTGGGAAGTTGCTTCACCCTGCCCAACACAGCCAGTGTGCATCTGGCATAGCACAGCACTGTGGGAAAATACACCTCTAAGTGGAGCAAGATGCCACCTCCAGGGTTCTGGGGCGCTGGGGCTGCCTGAGGGAAGCCTGTGCTCTCTGGAACCATTCACTGCTTACCTTTCCCACTCAGCCCCTCACTTGCACCCGTACGTTGGTAGGACTCAAACCAAGACCTTTGGACCCTGGAATGCAAACTCCTCCCCCCAATGAATCTGCAGTCCCTCTAAGGTTGGGGGTGATCTGAGGACTAAAAGAAAATTCCAGCAGCCTCATGGCAGCTCCCGCCCTGACCCAAGACCTAGTCTCAGCTGCTGGTCTTTCCCTGGCCCTGGAATTAGCCACACTGTTCCTTTGGTTCCAGTGTCAATTTCCATCCTCTTCTGGGTCAGACTGAGAACAACTGCAGACACCAACACACCGCCTACTACGGTGCTGCTCTACGCTGTGCAGACCCCCACAGCCCAAGCTGTTAGTAT
The DNA here is from genome assembly GCF_003676395.1 of Aethalodelphis obliquidens. Taxonomy (NCBI): domain Eukaryota; kingdom Metazoa; phylum Chordata; class Mammalia; order Artiodactyla; family Delphinidae; genus Aethalodelphis; species Aethalodelphis obliquidens. The sequence goes on from NW_020837970.1 coordinate 22,276,096, forward strand.
TCACGACAGCTCCAGAGACACTGATCCAGACTTCTGTGTTGATCCCCTGCCTACCACCTCAACCCTGCTTGCATGGACTGACCCCAGCTGACCTCCTGGACTTTCCTACCACCTGCAGTCTGGGGGCCCCAGGCCTGGGAGAGTGGGCTCAGAGCTGGTCCAAATGAAGGGAAAACATTCAAGAGGTGACAAAGAAGAGGACCCCTTCTGCTTCAGTGGCTGCCATCTGGGCAGTTGGGGGTAGAAGTCCTGGTTTTCAAAGACCCCTCAGGTCTAGGCAGGCCCAGACCAGGGTGGACATCAATTCCCTCAGGGCCGTCTCATGATCCACTGAAGAAGTCGGTGACCCCAGCCTGTGGGACAATCCTCCTTGAAGAGGGAGAGCTGGTGGGGCCTCAAGTAAGCTCAGAAGTCATGGGCCTTCTCAGGGGGCCAGAGGTAGGGCAACTGTAAGGAGGAGCCCACCATCCCCAGGGGATTCTCTCTAAGGACAGTGTCTCTCCAAGTATGTCCAGGTTTGGGAGAGTTATAGGGGGTTTGTCATAGACTGGTGGCCAGTCCAGGTTGGCAACCTCAGGAAGGTTCAAACCTCAGTTTCCTCACCTATAAAAACATCTCTAGTGTGGAGAAAAAGGAACTCTCCTACACTGTTGGTGGGAATGTAAATTGGTACAGCCACTATGGAGAACAGTATGGAGGTTCCTTAAAAAACTAAAAACAGAACTACCATATGACCCAGCAATCCCACTTCTGGGCATATATTCAGAGAAAACCGTAATTCAAAAAGAACACGCACCCCAATGTTCATAGCAGCACTGTTTACAATAGTCAGGATGTGGAAGCAACCTAAATGTCCATCGACAGATGAATGGATAAAGAAGGTATGATACATATATATAATGGAATACTATTCAGCCATAAAAAAGAATGAAATAATGCCATTTGCAGCAACATGGATGGACCTAGAGATTATCATACTAAGTGAAGTAAGCCAGACAGAGAAAGACAAATATCATATGATATCGCTTGTATGTGGAATATAAAAAAAAGATACAAATGAACTTATTTACAAAACAGAAATAGATCTGCAGACATGGAAAACAAACTTATGGTTACCAAAGGGGAAAAGGGGGGGAAGGGATAAATTAGGAGTTTGGGATTATCAGATAGATATACATTACTATATATAAAATAGATAACCAACAAGGATCTACCGTATAGCACAGGGAACTACACTCAATATTTTGTATAACCTATAATGGAAAAGAATCTGAAAAAGAATATATCAATATATAATATGTATAACTGAATCACTTTGCTGTATACCTGAAACTAATACAACATTGTAAATCAACTATATTTTAAAAAATTAAAATAAATTAAAAAAATAAAAACACCTCAACTCAGGACCTCAATAGCTGATAATTTTGAAAAAAAAAAAAAGAACAAAGTTGGAAGACTCACAATTCCTGATTTCAAAACTTACTACAAAGCTACAGTAATTAATATAGTGTGGTACTGCCATAAGGACAGACATACAGACCAATGGAATGGAACAGAGAGCAAGAAATAAGCACTCACACATATGGTCAACTGATTTTCAACAAGGATGGCAAGACCATTCAATGTGGAAAAGACAGTCTTTTCAACAAATGGTGCTGGAGAAACTGGATATGCACATGCAAAAGAATGGAATTGGACTCCTAACACCATATACAAAAACTAACTCTTAAAACTGAACAACAAAAAGATAAACAACCCAATTCAAAAGTAGGCAAAGGACTTGAATAAATATTTCTCTAAAGAAGATATACAGATGGCCAATAAATATAAAAAAATATGCTCAACATCATTGGTCATTAGGGAAATACAAATCAAAACACCAATGAGGGACTTCCCTGGCAGTCCAGTGGTTAAGGCTCAGAGCTTCCACTGCAAGGGGCACGGTTCAATCCCTGGAAGGGGAACTAAGATCCCGCATGCAGCGTGGCACGGCCATATAAATAAATTTTTAAAAAATAAAATAAAAAGGCAAAGTTTAAAAAAAAAACACCAAAACACCGAAGAGATACCACTTCATACCTACTAGAATGGCTATGATTGGGGGAAAAAACACACAGAAAATAACAAGTGTTGGTGAAGATGTGGAGAAATCAGAACTCTGTGCATTGTTTTGTTTTGGGTTTTTTTTTTTTTGTCTGTTTGTTTGAAACCTTCGTGCATTGCTGATGGGAATGTAAATGGAGCAGCTGCTGGGGAAAATAATTTAGCAGTTACTCAACATGTTAAACATAGGATTACCATATGATCCAGCAACTCCACTCCTAGGTATATACCCAAAAGAATTGAAAGCAGGGATTCAAACCAGTATTAGTACACCTGTGTTCATAGCGGCATTATTCACAATATTCAAAACGAGGGAACAACCCAAGTGCCCAATAACAGATAAGTGGATAAACAAAATGAGGTATATACGTAGAATGGAATATTTTTCAGCCATAAAAAGGAATGAAATTCTGACACATGCTAAAATATGGATGAACCTTAAAGACATTATGCTAAATGAAATAGGACAAATACTGTCTGATTCTACTTATATGTGGTCCCTAGCATGGCAAATTCATAGAGACAGAAAGCAGAGTAGGAGGTGAGAAGAGGGATATAGGGAGTAATTATTTAAGGGGTACAGAATTTCTGTTTGAAATTTGAAAAAGTTCTGGAAATAGTGGTGATGATTATACAACATTGTGAATGTACTAATGCCGCTTAATTGCACACTTAAAAATGGTTAAGATGGTAAATTTTACATTACGTATACTGACCACAAAAAAAGTAATTGTATAAGGTTAAAAAAAAAACAACCCTCTACTCATTCACAAGTGAGTCAGATGAGGTCACGTAAATGGTAAAAGCCAGATATATGCTCATTGTCAGCAACAGCGATGCATCCGAAACACCACAGTTATCTACACCAATGGTTCTCAGCTTTGGCTGCACTTTGGAAACTGGAGAACTTTGAAAAATACTGCTCCTCCACCCCGAAATTTGCATGCAATTGACCTGTGGCAGTGCCTGGGCATCGGTATTTTTGATCCCTGTCACATTTCTGATCTTATCTCCAACTACTCTCTACCTCTGTCCCTCTGCCCCAGCCACACAGGCCTCCCTGTCCCTTGAAGAGGTCAAGCATTCTCCTGACTCAGCCCATCACCCCCTTTTCCTCTCCAGTATAGCTCAGCTTCCGCTTTTCCATTTCTGCAGTTGGGAAGCCCTGATCCCATCTGGCTGCCCCATCCCCACCCAGGCTGCTAGTCTCTGGAGCACCAGCAGACACTTCCTGTTGCCTAACAGTGGGTGGCCTGTCAACACCAGCAGAAGGGGATGTCACTCACCCGCCTCCTCTGTCACTCATTGCTCAGAGTACCAGGTCTCGGCAAACCACCGCACACTCTCACTGACGCCAAGGGCTTTCTGAACTGGCCTGGGAAGGTAGCAGTCAGGCCTAGCCCAGCAGCCCCAAAGTCCAACGGGGTGGTATCCCCAGGCCTACATCCCCTCTATAAGCCTCAGTCTTCTCTATAAAGCAGGAATAAGAATACCAACCTCATGGGGCTATTGCATCTTGTCACCTGAAGCCATAGGAATGACTCTCTAATGGTGGAATTTAATATGCAACGGTGAACAGAGTTGGGGAGGCAGCCTGAGACTGGGAGGATCCACATATGAGGCTCACCCTGTAGGTGCCTATCCAATTATAAGTGAGGATCCCTTGGGATCTGTTACTGGCCTGCTAACTCCTGATGCTGAGCAGAAGAATGTGGACCCCTGAGCCTCTCCATCTTCAAAGCCTTTATCTTAGGTGAGAATCACTCTGACATCCTACAGATGAGGTAACTGAAGTTCAGAGAGGGGAAAGAATTCTCCAGGTTCCCCTCAGCGAGTGAGGGTGGAAGCTTCACAGACGCCTATTCCCCATTCTGAGACTGGAAGACAGGGAGTGACTGAGCCCATGAGGGAGGGACCTTCCGGAGCTAGCACAGCAGGGAGCCCTAGCATGGGCAGCCCCCAGGGCACAGGGTACCACTCTCTCTAGCTGGACGTGAGGCAGTTTCAGTTTCCACAAGTTCCCTCCATCATGTGGTTTGCAGCGTCAGCCAGGCTCTAGGCGAGGTGGGCGGGCATCCTACCCACAGCCTGCAGCCTCCAAGCCTCTGCATGAGTGGAAACATCCATCCCTGCAGAGGGTGCAAAAAGGAAGAAAGCATCTTTGCCTTCATTCAAGGTTGGTCAAGACCTTTCACAAGCCGGCAAGGGCCTTCCCTTCCTACCAGTCACCCTGCACAGTCCTCTGGGCCAGAAAACCATCTTGCAAACCCACTGTGCCCTCTCCCCCTTCCACACCTTTGCCTGCGCCATTCCTTCCACCTGGAGCACCCTCTGCCCTCCTGCCACCTCCCAAATCCTCACCAACCCTTCCAAACCCAAGCGAGGCCCTCCCTCTCCATCCCAGGAGCTGGCAACCCTGGCTGGGGGGAGATGCCAGGAGCAGCTAGGAAAAGTCCATGAGTTCCTGGGAATTGGATCAAAAAGAGGGTCTGGAGAAGCAGATCTTGTTTTCCACCAATAATAAAATCAAAGGTGTGGGTTATGTTCTTGGCCCAGGACACCGCCTCCAGGAAATCCTACAGGAGAGCATCTGCAGGCATCGCAACAGCAGGGCAAACACAACCACAGACCTCTGCAGTCACCTATTGCCATTAGACGGCCAACCGTGTCCTGTGGAGTGGGCGCTGAGGAACCAAGTTCTCAGGTCCCAGTGGGCACACGCGCCACAGAGTGTGCACAGGGTACGTGGAAGAGTTCATGCTATCGAGCTACAAATGTCGCCTAAAAACACCATCTTGGCCTTGAAAACAGGAATTGCTTAGTTGTGTTTTTAAATATTTTCCTTTTAATGAAATACGTAATCCGTGATCACTTGCAGAAAATTATGGAGAGAAAAATCACATTACTTCCAAAACCATGGAAACCAGTGTTAACCTATAGGGAGCCGCCCTTATATCCAACAGGAGTTATAACTGAACCAAGAACTGGTCAATCTCCTTGGAGTCAGGGGCAGAACGGGATGGGGTCCGACAGAGCTAGGTGGGTGCCCCTGCTTTGTCCTGGACATATGACCATGAACTAGGCCCTTGACCTGCCCATGCCTCCGTTCTGCAGACAGGAGGACTTTGGCAAGTCTTTCCCTGCAGGGTGGGTTTGGGGACACACATGGAATGACTGTCGCAGTGCTTGGCGCCTAACAGGCACTGAACAAACAGGCACTGTTGTCGCTCCTCTGGGGATGATTTAAGTAGCTGGGACTCAGAGAAAAAAATCTTCACAGAACAGGAAATAAACATTCTCTTTTTCATTTTTAGTTGTGTAATTTAATTTTTCAATAGGTTATACATTTGCATGTTCAAAAATTAAAAACTATAAAAAGATACATAGTGACAACGCTCACTGACACCCAGCCCTGTAACCCATCAATCGCTTTTCTCTGACTCCCCCCAAGGTTATCAATTTAATTAGTTCTCTGTGTGTCTTTCTAGAGACTCTCATTAATACAAGCCTGTGCCGACATAAATGCTTATTTCCCCCACTTTTCACAACAGGTCGCAGGCAAGACACACTGCTTGGCTCTATGCTTTTTACACAGAACACCATGCCTTGAAGAGCTTTGCAACCAGCACAGAAAGAGAGTCCATCCTCACCCCTTCTGACAGCCATGGCCAGGGAGACATTGGGAAGGCAGTAGGTGGCGGCAAAGGAAGGACAGCCAGGGGCCTCCCTCTCCCACCTCCTGCCTCTACAATCCCCTGTTTCTCGGGAGGACCCCACTCCTCAGCCACTGGCCCCCTCAGCCTTCAAGGCCACAGGGCCCTGCCCTGCTGCAAGTCCACCCACAAAGCCTGAGTGGGCTTAGGTTCCCAGCAGAGCCCCTCCAGGCCCAGTCTTCCCAGCCCCTTCCAGGTCCCTCTGGTCCCTCTTTCCTGGATGAAAAGTCTCCTGCCCAGCCAGAGGACTATGAAGGGTCCCAAAGTGACTGCTAGTGTCAAATGCTAGAGAACTGGGCCCACTCTCTCACCCAGGAATGCCTCCTCTTCTGGGAAGCTACCCAAAGTCGTAGTCCTCAAGTGCAAAACCTTGATACACAAAGATCTACCCAGTACATCACTGTCCAGAATACTAAATAATCGGTAGTAACCTAAATGTCCAACAATAGGGGATTGGATAAATAAATCACAGCATGTCCACCAAATCCACAAGCTGGAGGACCATGCAGTCATTAACAATGGTGTTTTGAAGATGAGGAAATCATACCCAGGCCCACATACATTCAAAACAGAATTATGCTGAAAAGAGGGTCCTCCCCACCTCAGTCTCCTCCTCTGTGGGGAACCTCAGAGTCTCAGAACTGGGAAGGAGAAGAGGCAACAGTAGCTGATCAGACACACGGGGCCTGAGTCCCCTCTCCCCACCCTCACCCGGTGCATCCTGGGTGAGTCATTCCCCCACCCAAGGATGTGGTACCTCCTTCTGTCCTCTGTTGAGGAGCTCAGCTCCTCCCAGCTTGGCACAGAGGTTTCCAGATGAAGCTGGAGCCCAGCCTCAAAGGGGAGAGATGTGACCTCAAGTCAGAGGGAAAAGTTCAGGCCTGTTCTCTCTGTCCCCATTGATGGTTCTTGCCCAAAGCCGGGGCGGCAGGGAGGGAAGGGCAGGGAGTGAGAGGTAGTATACGCGGCCCTTACTTTTCCTTTTAACAACCCCAAGTGGGACAGGATGCGGATCTTAATAAAACCTGGTCCAGACCTAGATTTTCCCTCTTGAAGCAATATCCAGTGACTTCTTTGCAAAGGCGGTTGGACATATAGGTGGGAGGCAATGAGGGGGTAGGAGGGGAAAGCGCAGCTCGGAGCACCCCTCTGGGTATGCCCCGTGCCTGGCCGTGTTATCAGACAGGCTCAGTCTCCAGCACCGGATTCTGGCCTCCTTGAGGGCAAGACAGTCTCATTCACCTGATTGGACGTGGGGGTGGGAGGCCCAGCTTAGGCTGCCTGGTAGTGAACCCTTCTCAACAAACATTTGCAGAATGTAACTAAAGTAAAATGAAGGAGAAGATAGGTTCAGGAAGGCATGAGGACCGTGGATGCATTTTCTGTTCATTCACTTATTCTATAAACATTGACTGAACACATACCCCACTCGCCAGCCTCATACTGAGGAGGCAGACAGGTGTTTCTTGCGAGACAGTTTGGCAAGGAAAGCTGTGTGTACTGGGGAAGGGGGGTGGTATCCCCGCATCCTGGGGGCTTCTGTGCCGCTCAGTGCTGAGTCAGGTTGTATGAGCTCTAAGTGCCCCTCAGCTCGAGCACCTGGTATTCTCATCCTCGGCCTTGTCTCACCAACAGCCCCTGCTCTGAGGGTCAGCCACAAACTTCCTGCAAAGCCGTGATGTTCTTTATCACTGTGCGTGTATAACAGACATCAAACGATCCCTTCCCTCCCCCTGCGGCTAGGCCCGCCCCTGCCGCACTCCCACAGCGGCCTGCCTCTGAACGTTCTGCTGAAGATAAACGCAGGCTATAAATACATACCGTGTGGTCACACTGGCAAATGTTGCAAATATCGGCGCACTGAGGGACGGGACTGGCTGTTCCCATGCTGAATGTTCCCACCACTTCTGAACCGCTGTGTCTGCTTTTTATAATTTCCTTGTCTCCTCTTGCTATCAGGCTACCAGCTATCTGTGAAACCGTCTCTAACAGTTCAGGCCCACCAGTATTTAACCAAATGTAGATCCCTACTAGTTGCTGTATCTATAGGTTAAAAGACCACACGACCAAGCTTGTTATAACTGTGGGTAAAATCAGAGTTCATGGGCCCTAACCACTCTAGGGCATCTCGTATGAGTAAAGTGTATAAGCTTCAATGCAAGCTCTTAGCTCCTCAGAAAACACTTCTGTTTCCCTCCTCACAACGGAGCTGGTGCGCCTTGGACTGGGGTGGGGGAAAGCCAGGGGGAGGGGCAGGCAGGCCCCTGTCCCTAACACCCCCATGGCAGTTAGATCATTAAGTCTTTTCCATTTAACAGATTTGTCTGTAAATTGGGCTTTAAAAGACTTCTATGGACCTCATCCGATCTTACTTCTCTGGGAGGTGAGAAGGACAGTTTTTCTCCCTCCTCCACCAACGTGGCCCAAAGATCCAGTGATGGGCCCTGTTGCTAGAAGAGCAATGAAGCACCTGGGTGAGAGTCCATACACTGGGGCCAACCTGTCCGGTTTCACCCCAGCTACATGACCTTGGGCAAATGACTTAGGCTCTCTGTGCCTCAGCCTTCTCTTGTGAATAATAGGGATAACAATAGCATCTACCTCCTTGGTTTAAATGGGTGAACAGATACAGAGTCCTGAGAACGGGCGGCTGGTACATCTTTAATGCTCAGTAACTGTTAGCTGTCCTCGTGGGCTGGGTGGGGCTGAGCTCCCGTGAGAGGTGTCAGAATTCAGAGCCCTGGGGGCAGGGGTGCTGCCACCGACCTTCTGGGGCATCTGCCCAGGCTCAGTGTGAGAGGCTCCCACTGGCCACTTCTCCCGTTCTGCTCCAGCCTTCCCTAGGGAAGCTGCACCCTCACCCCAGGCCCAGGGAGCGAGCAGTGGTGGAGAGGGGGCACCTGTAGGCCGTGAAGCCCGCAGCAGCTCAGAGGTGGGGAGAGCACAGAGCGTGGGCGGGATACCGCTCAGGAAGCTGCCACAGGTGGGCTGCTGCCACCATACCCTGCTCTCCCTCATGTACCATCCCCCGCTGCCCAGATCCTGCCTTAGGCTATTCCTTGCCCCAGCTGTCCTAGGGAAGGTGGACCCAGGGGCTCTGGGCTGGGACAGATGTCCTGGAGCTAAAATATAGTCAAGATGTCCTGGCCTGCCTTGGGCGACTAAGCACCTGGATTTTCAGGCCCTGTCCTTTCCCCAGACTTTGCACTCCAAGTCAGAGCAGTGATGTAGTGACCCACTGTCCGGCCTGTCACCCCACCCCTGCAGCCCCTCGCCCCTTGCCCCTTGCACGGGCCCCATTTTCCAGCCTGGTGCTTGGAATGGGCCGAGCCAGGTCTGCCTCCCTTGGCTTCTCTGGGCCGGTCCCAGCCCCTCTTTGTAGATATGGGGAAACGGAGGCCCAGAGAGGCATCCCTCTGCCCACTGTGCAGTCAGTGCCGGCGGGAAGCAGGCCACTCACACGCTGGCCACGGGCCCCAAGCGGAGCGTGGCCTGGAAGGCAAGGAAGACCTGGCTCGTTAGCTTTCGTCCTCCTGGCCGGAGGCCCCAGGAAAGAGCCCAGGGAGGCCAGGCTGTTGACTGAGGCCGTGCGAAGTGAGCAAAGAGCCAGGTGTCCTCTGCAGGGCTGGAGGGGATCCCTCAGGACAGCCACATTCCCCAGCAGTAACCAGAGAGGTCTCAGCTTTTTCCTGTGAGCCACTGGGAACAGCCAGAGCTTGGGGAGCAGAGGGAGAGGTTGAGAGACAGCTGGAAAAAAGCTGAAGGGATCTGGGGTCCAAACTGGGCTTGCAGGCTGTGTGGCCTGGGCCAAGCATTTCACCCCCACGAGCCAGCTGGGGGCTGGAATTTCACTAGGAAAAGGCTTGATTTACATGTGCACTGGATTTAAGAAAGTCAGCAAGGAATTGCCCAGCCCTGTCACCTCTTCAAAGGACCCCTGAGGTCTGCAAGGAAGAGGGGTTGGGTGAGGGGAAGAGAATTCCCATTTGGCGCTCCAGCAAGGTGCGGGGGAGTTTGTTACCTCACCTTGTTTTAACCCTCCCATCCAGTTGGTGCGTTTATTAATATCTCTCTCTGCTATATAGATGGGGGAAAATGGAACTCAGAGAGGTTAAATGACTTGTCCAGCCTCTAAATAGCAGAGCCAACATCCAAAGTCAAGTTTTTCTGGTCCCCAAACCTGACCCCCTCCCTCCTTCGCCTCACAAGACCTCCTCGAGCTCCCACCCATATATCAGACACTCCTAAAAAGTTCCTGCTGTGGGGAGAGGGTCACTCAGGGGAAAAACCAGCCCTGGGAGCACAGAGACTATCCCCCACTCACTGTGTTGAAGTTTGCAGAGAAATCAGTACCCCAGACTGAGGATCCCCTTCGTCTCCTGACTCAGAAGCAGCCCAAGTCACCTCCACGATGATAAAGACCAAAAATCAACCACTATTTTCATGAGAAATCCCCCTCTTGGAGCCGCATCCCCACCCACCACCCCCGGGGAAACTTCGGACGGACTGGCCTCCCCGGGGCCAACACCACTGGCTCAAACCGGCAGCCGTCTTCACTCACCCAAAAGGCATCTTTGAACTGAAGCTGGGGCATCTTCCTCAGCCGACTGCCACGGCAAAGCTCCCTCTCCTGCCACAGACAGGGCTGAACGAGGGCCAGGAGGCAGGCGCACCGTCCCCGTCCTGGCAGCGCTGGCCCAGGGCCCCCCTTCCAGGCCGGCGCCGTCTGCAGTGCCTCAGAAGGCAGCTGTAAGCCAGAGACTGCTGGAGGGAGGAAAAGGGCTCAACCTGTTTTGTTTGGGGCTAGAATCAGCAGCAAAATGAGGAAGGGCTGGTGCCCAGTGATGGGAGGGCGGGTCCCAGTGTCCGGCCCGGCCCCTCACCAGCCCCGTGGAGACGGAGGACACAGCCCAGGCTTCAGGACTGAGAGCAGGGATGCCAGCCCCGGGCTGTGGGGAGGCAGGGGCCAGTGGGAGACGCAGCCCGGGGCCTGTGCAGGTAGATTTGTGCAACCTCCCCTAGGGCAGGCTCCAGGGCCGTCGCCCCACAGGAAGTGGAGCTGCCGTGCTCCCCTGTGCAGCCCCGCCTGCCATCTGCCACCCAGCTACTTGTCTCCACTTGCCTCCTTCCGATGCCCTAGCTGGGCCATTCTCAGAGGCCATAAACTTAGGGAGCCTGAGGCCCACTGAAGCTGTGGGTAAGGAGTGGGGGCAGGATCCCAGGTGCTGTCACCTACCACCCCAAGCCTCACCCCAGACCGGGTCCAGAGACGCTAGACTCTCCACCCCTCACCAGCAAACCATTTCAGGGAGGGAGGGGCTCACCCAAGCCTAGAACATCATCAGACCCTGGGTGAACGTTGCCCCAGTCCACATCCTGAGCTCAAGGAGCTCACGGTCTGGGCGCAGACAGAGCTGTGTGCTGGGGGGAGCTGTGAAAGCACAGAAGTGGGGTGAGCAGGTAACTAGCCAAGGGGTAACAGCCTGTGGATACCGCCTTCCCTCCAAGTCCCCAGGTGAGGCACTCTCTGGGGCAGGAAGCCCCCCTCTGAAGATGGAGTCTTCAGGCTGGAAGAATGTGGTTGGACCGCGAGACACAGGATTACAAAGGCATAAACGTGGGAGTTTGAAAAGCCAGGTTGAGGCCCCAGTTTCTGTTCTGTCTGGGCCTTACCCTTCAGAGGGACCTTAATCCACCCTCCAACTCTCTGAGCCTCACTTTCCCCATCTGTCACCCCCAGTCTTTGGAAAAGACACAAAGTAATGTTGAGAACATAACTGGAGTTTTCTGGTTTTGATGGGGCAGGTGCCGGGGGCTCTGTCTGGTATCAACTTGGGAAGAGCCCTGGGCTGGAGCTCCAGATACCGCCCTGGGGAGCCAGGGCCTGCCCACTCAGCAGAAGACATCAGCAGGGGGGCCGGAACCCAGGGTGGGTTGGCAAGAAGGGATGAATCAGGCTCGTCCACAAATCACCACCCTTGGCGATGCCTCCCTTACCATTGACTGGTGGTGATTAGACGGATGAGAGCTGCCGCAGGAGAGAGCTAAGAGCCCAAGTGCCAGTTATGTAAGCCCAGGGTTAGAGATGGGGCACACCCACACTTCTGCAATAACCACCCAAGAGAGAACATGTCAGGGAGAGCTGCAGGGCAGTGGGGCTACCGTGGTAGCCCCCTACCTCCAGAATCCTTGGGGTCAAGCTAATAAACATCTCCAGCATTGAAGGCACCCCAGTCAGGCTGTCTGCTGCTTGCAGCTGAAGACAGCTAATGTAAATCTAACTCTGAACCCCGAAGGCCAAGTGCTGAGGTTGTTCCTCATCCCAATGGCATCACCACCTCTGATAGCACCGACTCAGCCTCCCTGGCCTTGGTTTTTCCATCTACCAAATGGGGTGACGCTTCTAGCTCTGGAGGCGGACTAGAAACTTTCTGTCGATAGACGGCTCTTACCCTCTCATCAGCAGGAAACTTCATCGCCAGGCTCTCTCCCCTGCCTCTCCAGGGGCTCCTCCCATCACCCCTCACAAATTTCTGCTCCAAACAGGCCTCTTCCCTCTCCACAAAGGTACCCTCTCTACTCCTACCTCCACAGCTTTGCCCCTCTGCTCCCCAGCCTCCCTCCTGACATGCCTTCCTTCATCTTCCTTCCCTGGGCCAATCCTCCCACCCCCAAGGTCCATCTCAAGGCTCCCACACATGAGGCCTTCCTTTCCCAGCTGCTCTGGTCCAGTCAGGGCAGCCCCAGACGGATGGCCATGCTGGTTGTGGGGTGAAGCAACTGGGGAAGGAAGTAACAGGAGACGTCAATCTAAAGTACTCTGCTGCAGAGAGGTCTTCTCCCTCCCCACACCTCACCTTTTGCGGCTCCCAAGTTTGGGCCACCAGGACAGCCAGCTCGGCTTTGGAGCACTTGCTGAAGCTTTTTACATGGACAACCTCACTTAGTCCTCACCCCATCCTGTGGGGCACACATTATCATCATCCTCACTTCACAGAGGAGCAAACTAAAGAGTCTATGCAACTCGCCCAAGGCCAGTAAGTAAAGCGCTAGGCTTCAGACCCAGGCCTGCCTGATGCCAAAGCCCATGTCTTAACCTTCACAGGTGTCTGTAATCAACAGCCCTCTCGTAACAATGGGTTTCATCCTTCCTTTCTCCAATTCTGCCTCCAGAACCTGTCACCCTGATCCGTAGCAGGAAAAGCTGAGTCCAGGGAGGCTGCTGGGGCTGGTGGTGCCATTGGGTGAGAGTCCAGCCCTGGCACGTGATCTTCCAGGTTCACTTTGTTATTTGCACCCATTGAGGACGCCTTGGCCGCAAGGAACATAACACCAGAGGGTCTGACGTGGAGGACGTGTGTTATCACCCACACAAGGGGTTTGGAGGCAGCACGGCCTCCAGGTGAAGTGCATTGGAGCCCCAGCTCAGTTTCTCTGTGATTCTCTTCATTGACTGTCTCCCTCCTCCGTCTGCAACGGCTCTGGTCTACAACTCGACACAGCCACAGAGGAAGAAACGGGACCCCTCTCCTTGTCTCATTTTCTCCAAAGTCCTCCCCACCCAGCCTCCCGGGAGACCTCCCCGTGTGTCTCACTGGCCAGAAGGAGACTGAGTCACATGCTCATATACCACCATCGCTGGCCTCAGGAAGGGGGTGCCTTGATTGGGGTGTTACGTGTGTTGGGAGCCAACCACCGTGACCACTACAGCCTTCTCCCAATCAGGTCCACGAACACTGCTGGGTACCAACTCCTGGCAGGCCCTGCTGGGACTGGGGCTCAGAGAGGACACAGACCTGGTCTCTGCCCTGGAGGACCCACAGACAGGTTCTAGAAAGATGTCTCCAGAGGGGAAGTGGTTGGGAGTGGGTGAGACAAGAAGAGGGTGTTGTTGTAACTCTGAGAGAGGGATGAGGCCTAGATGGGCAGGCAGGGAGGAGGGGATGGATTGGTGGGACATCAGGGAGGTGGAAGAGGGGGATGGCGTCATCTGAGCTCCCCTCAGAAAAGGGAGCTGCCCTCAGGCCTCCCTTCATCACCAGCTCCCCTGGGGAGGGGGATCCAGTCCTGAAAATCACTATCACAATTGCCTCAAAACACAATTTGCCTTGAGGTCTGGGCAGCTGTGTTTGAGGCACGCTTTGCTCCTTTTCTTAAAGGGGGAGTCCCCCTGTGCAGGCAGAGCCCCATCCTGTTTTGCATGACATTTGAACACATCTACTTGAAGAATTTAAGAGGTAGTGGGTCTGAGGATTGAGAATAAAATGCAAACTCAGTTATTACAACATTGATTGCCACAGCAAGCCCTCTGGCGGGGTTCGGCTCCTGAAGCCGCTTCATCCATCCTTTTGAGCCAAAGAAACAACAAAAACAATAATACTAGCCAGCACTGAGGGAGTATTACTGCCTGCAGGGCCTGCATGTGTTTTATATGCTTGATTTCATTGAATGCTCTCTACCAGGACCAGCCATGCAATTTGCAGCATCAATGCAAAATGAAAGTATGGGGCCTATTATTAAAAAGGTAAGGGGAAAATTGCCATTAAAGGTCCTAAAATATAAAGTCTTTTCCTTTCCCATGTTCTCTCAACCTGTCCTGGTGCTTCACTTGCTATTTAATGTTACGCTCCCTTGGGCATAGGAATACGTGAAGGACAAGCACCCTCCATCTCTTGACTCACTTCCGTAGGAGACCCAAGCTGCTGGGTTTCCCATCCTGCCAGCTACCAGACTGCATTCCCCAGAGAGGGGGCAGAGAAGTAAAGCAGGCATCTCCCTTTCCCATGGTGGAGGGTGATCCCCAAGAATATTGCAGACTCATGCCAGGATGCCCTAGGTACCTGGAGCAGAAGTGAGCAGGAGACCCACCAGCCCGAGTCACCTGCTGAACGCGCCACGGTGCTGCCAGCACGGCACAGGGACAACCGCTGCAGTGCCCCATCCTGAGATGCCACCAGTCAACCCCGAGCCTCCCCACACCTGCACCAGGTTCCTGCTGGGGGCAGAGGGTGGCAGTGGTTGCTAGGCAGGAGTGGGGAGGGGAAAGCTGAGAACCCATCAGGGGTGGTAGTAGGAGACAGGACCACGCGTGAGCCGAGGCTCCGAGCCCTGAATCCATGCTTCATTGTCCCATCAGACTTCACTTAAAAACACAAATCCAAAGATAATATTATTAGGAATTTCAAGATGCACATCCCTGTAGCCAACCCTGCTCACTACTGTCAGTTCTCCACACAGCAGGGTGACATTTTCAGACCCAAATCTTATCATCACCTTCCCGTTGTCACCTTGCTATGATTTCCCATTGCTGTTAGAACAATGGTCATTGTCCTTACATGGCCTGCATGATCTGGCCCCAGGCTACCCTTCAACCTCATCTCATACAGGAAGAATCTTAAGCAATAGCTTGGAGCCTTCTGGAAAGGGGAAGGGGCTGTAGAAACAGAGCATTTCAAAGCTCCTTGGTGACATTAGGAATCCGGAAGGCCCTTACCATGAATTTCATTTGGAAACAGTATCACCACTGGTCCAAGCGACATTTGTTTTGGCCCTTTCATTGCTAACATGCTGTCTTGATAATATCTGCCATTCTTTAGGCAGGCCAGGTGACACATGTATCTCCTTCCTTCCTGGAGGAGCAGAGTGCACTGCCATGATGCTGGCATGGCTGTGGTGCGCCCTCCCACCCCACCTACCCCATGGTTGAACTGGAATGTTCATGTACCCAGTTACTGTTGTCCACTGTTCCCGGGGGAAATGCCTGTAGGGTCCCTCCAGGTGGCCAGGTCCACTGGGCTGGGGCTCCCACTCTCGACCGCAGCTACCCTGGCCCAGCATAGAACAAGCTCTGCTGCAAAGCACCCACCAGCATTTACTGAGCCTTTTTGTCTGGAGACCTGGAAACAAACAAGGCAGGGCTTCTGCCTGTCTCGGCGGGGAGGCAGCCCAGGTGGGGAAATGTGCCGAACGGCAGGACAGCAGTGGGTGCAAGGAGAGAGGGGCTCTGCCTGGGAAGTCCTCCCTCAGGAGGGGAGCTGGGGCCTGATTAACCAGAACAAGCTCACTGGTGAGACCAGGCAACAGGGAGTTCCAGGACGACGGCGGTAAGCCTGCTGGGGTCTCACTGCCCAGGGTCCTGTGCTAAGCACGTCACATGCCTGAGGTCTCACCTAATCCAACAGATAAGGAAACTGAGGCTCAGAGAGTTCAGTTAACTTGTCAGAGTTCCATCCTAAGTGGAGTCTTTCCTTCCTAGAGTGTGGGGCTGGAGGTGAGGGGCCAGGGCAGGGTGTGGAGCAGAAGCATGATGAGGAGGAAGGGGAGAGAAGGGAAGTCAGTAGCAGAGGAGGAAGTACGGGGACAAGGGGCCATGCGGGATGGGGCCCAGGGCTCCCAGAAATTATGTCTGCCGCCTGGAGACATCCTGGCCCCAGATCTTCGGAGGGGACCGAGGGTGTGGCTCTTGGCCCTCAGAATGTGATATAGATTCTGTTTTTCAGTTTGCCCCAGGAAAGCAGTTGCAAAAAATAAAGCTGCTTCCCGCTCACACAGCTTTTCTGAGTTGACAAGGTGCTTTCAGATTTACTAATGTGCAGCAACCAGGGTGTGACTCTGAGTTTCCAATCATCGTTGGTCTTCAGAAGCTGGGTGTTGTTGGCCAGGATCCTTAAAAGACATCAAAGAAGTGCAAAGTGGCCAGTGGGCAGCCAGCAGAGTAATCAGGACCCCCGTGCCCAGCCCGGTAGACATGGGGGAAGGGCTCCTTCAGTGAGGGCTGAGAACCACCACCGCTCACTGGTCAGAGAGTGGAGGACTGCAGTGGTGGAAGGGCCCGCAGAGACGCTCTGGAGGTTCTCAAATGGAGGAAGGGTGCCTATCAGAAGGCCTGTGGGACTTTGTTAGAAAACATAAGGCCAGGCTCCAACTCAGACCGCCTGACTGCGTCGGGGACACTGACTCCGCCTAGTTTCTAGTCACAGTCCGTGAGTCAGACATACACGCTTGGATGGGAGCTCCTTCTATCCTCTTACTGCTTCATTTTACAGATGGGGAAACTGAGGCCTAGTGGGACAGAACAACTGACCTGATTCTAACAGGGAAGGCATGGCATAACCACCTCCCACACCAACACCTGCCCCCGTCCTTTCCAGCCTGCTTTGTTTTGTGTTTTCCATCGTAGCTCTTTTCTGTCTCAAAACAGAGCATCAAAACAGTTTTTCGGCATCCTCTCCTCTCCTCAGTTGGGCTGGTCTTAATTTAGTCAGAAAATGACTTGTTCACAGTAAGGCAAAGCTTGATTGTGGCCCAGCTGGTGTTTAATTATCACTGAGAACCTGGGATTCAGAGGTAGGAGACCTGGACTTCAGTCTTGGCTGGGCCAGAAAATCACTAAGTTGAGAAATGGGGAGGGGAGCACGGATGCAGGCAAACGAGACAGCATGGGCCAAAGTGCGGAAACAGGAGGGTTCCAGGCATGTCCAGCCGGGGCGGGGAGGGGGGAGCAGGGAGAGCACTAGACTGGGAGTCCGAAGAGCGGGGTTTGAATCCCGGCTCCAGCCTCACCTCACCGAGACTGAGTTCCTCATCTGGAACACAGGGATGATAAGTCTATGTATTTAATAGGGTTGCTCTAAAATTTAAATAAGATGTTTCTAACGTGCCTAGCCCAGTGCTTGAGAACATGAAAAGGCATCTAGCTCAGATCCCGCGCAGAGCGGGCTGTCAGCCCACCGTGACGATGCACCCACAGACCTGGCATTGTTGCTGCTGAGACCCTGTCCTCTCAGGATCGACTGGAAAAGCCTCATTCCCAGGACTTCAAACAGCAGAACAAAGCCGAGGAGTGACTGGTAGCCTGAGCCTCGTGGACGGCGTGACAGTAGACTCTCACCAGACGGTGAGACCCCACATTCCTGGGGTGCCGGTGCCCATCTCCCTAGTTCCCTCCTAAGCCCTGCCCTCACCAGCACTCTGCTACGGTGGTCAGTAAAAGGCACATTTTCTCATGTTTTGGTTTGGCTTTTAAAATTTTTACATTTTTATTTTGATATAATTTTAAAAGTAAAGAGTACAAAGAACTCTTGTCCTCTTTCCCCAGATTCAGCAGATTATTTAAATTTTACCCAATTGCTTTACTATTATGTCTCTCTATATACTTACATATGCATATTAATTAATTATATATGCTTAATAATATAGTATATATTATCTGAGTAAGCTGGAGACATGGAACTCTTCACCCCTAAATTCTTTAGTGTATATTTCCTGAGAACAAGGACATTCTCTTACATAACCACAGCACAATTTAACATTGATACAATGCTCTTGTCTAGTCTGCACTTCTCATTCAAATTTAATTCCATCAATTGTAATGTCCCTTAAGTCTATTTTTCCCTCCTGGTCTCCTTCAATCTCTGACGGTTCCTCTATTTTCCCTTGACATTCATGACATTGACACTTCGGAAAGCAGCAGGCTGGTCATTTTGTAGAATGTCTCAACATTTTGGGACTTCCCTGCTGGCACAGTGGTTAAGAATCTGCCTGCCACTGCAGGGGACAGGGGTTCGAGCCCTGCTCCGGGAAGTTCCCACATGCCACAGAGCAACTAAGCCTGTGTGCCACAACTACTGAGCCTGCGCTCTAGATCCCGTGAGCCACAACTGCTGAGCCTTTGTGCTACAACTACTGAAGCCCACACACCTAGAGCCCATTCTCTGCAACAAGAGAAGCCACTGCAGTGAGAAGAGCCCACGCACCACAACGAAGAGTAGCCCCCACTCGCTGCAACTAGAGAAAGCCTGTGCGCAGCAATGAAGACCCAACATGGTCAAAAATAAATAAGTAAATAAATTAATTAAAAAAAAAAGAATGTCTCAGCATTTGGATTTGTGTCTGGTTCTTCCCTCATGATTAGATTCAGATCATGCTCTTTTGGTAGGAACACCACATAAGTGCTTCTGTGTTCTTCTCAGTGCATCATATCAGGAGGCACATGATGTCAACTTGTCCCATTGTTGGTGGTGTTAACTTTGGTCACTCAATTTCAGTGGTGTCCACCAGTTTTCTTCACCACAGAGTTACTGTTTTCCCCTTTGTGATTAATAAGTATCTTATAGGAAAATTCTTTGAGGCTATGTAAATAAATATATGTACCCTATTCCTCATCACACCTTCACCCACTAGTTTTTTTGTTTGTTTTTTTTTTGCGGTACGCGGGCTTCTCACTGTTGTGGCTTCTCCCGTTGCGGAGCACAGGCTCCAGACGCACAGGCTCACGGGCCCAGCCGCTCCGCGGCATGTGGGATCTTCCCGGATCGGGGCACGAACCCGTGTCCCCTGCATCGGCAGGCGGACTCTCTACCGCTGCGCCACGAGGGAAGCCCCACACCCACTAGTTTTGACATTCATTGATGTCACCCAACTCCACCCTTCCATCTATGTGTATTAGTTGACATCCTACTGAACAGAAGAATGTTCCCTTTTCCTCATTTATTTAATCATTTACTTATATTAATGAGGACTCGAGAATTTCTCTTTCAATGGGTTATAATCTGTTGTTATTTTTATTTATTTTGATGCTCAAACTGTCCCAGATTGGCCAGTGTGAGCCCCTTTAGGGTGGCTTGTGTTTCCTTTTGATGTGGCACTATTAGTTTTTGAGCACTTCCTTACTTTCTGGCATGAGATTTTTCAGGCTTATCTTATATATTACCTGTCCCCAGCTCTGGAATCAAGCTTTCTCCAAGGATACTGGTTCCTTCCAAAGGTGAGTCCAAAGTTTTTGCTCTTAACTCATTGCTCTTTACCACTTGTCTCTCAGAAATGGTTGGAATAGATTTTTAAGGAGAGAGTCAGAATTTTGTATGAGCAGGTGAGCCAAGAATTTTTAGGTCATTGCTGATCTGAGCCCCGAGGAGTACACATGGTTTGATGGAGCCTAGAGAAACATGAGTTCTTTTATCATCATCATCTTCTTCATCATCACTATTAATAAAAATAAAAAATTCCATTCATTCAGTGATGCTCTGTGCCAGGCTGGGAAGAGGCAGGGCCAGCTCATGCAGGCGTTACATGCCATGTTGAGGGTTTGGACTTCAAACTAAGAGCACTAAGGGGCCACTGAAGACCTTGGAGCCAGAGGGTTCCATCTCCCTTCTTCTTGTGAAGGTCACGTCTCTTTCTAGCGCTGCCTCCTCACTCCCTGATGTCAAGAACTTGTGGCCAAATCACACAGACAGGGGAAAAGGAGAGAAATGGAAGAATGATCTGACACAGTTTCCCAGCAGAAAGCGTATTACGAGGCCCAGGAGCTAGTGCAGGGGGAGGGCAGGAAGTGGTGAGATAAGACAACCGGACATTTCAAAACTTCCAGGCCAGAAAATCAGGAACCAGCATGCTCAGAGGATGTGACTCTCCTGACAGGGACTCCCTTAGTACAAAGACAATGATGTGTTATTTGATTTTCTTTTCCTCTTCCACACTTTTCAAAGCATCTAGAGAAGGCACAGGTTTGTATCCTCTGAAATTTCTCTCCCACAGGGCTGCCATGTACAGTTGAGCAGGTGGTTCACTGCCCAAGCTATGAAAGACATGAAGCTGTGCTGCCCAGATCCCCCCCCCCGCCCCCCCGCTTCAAAGAGAGTGAAGGGAGGGAGAGTGCTCAGCACACAACTTCCCGTCAATTCCTTCGGAGCTCATCGCAGCTGCAGGGGGCCGCCTTCCCTGAGATCACAGCTGTCCTGGGGCAGCTCAAATCTGGTGACTGATGGAGACAAGAGGATAGAGGCCACTCCATTTAGGTCTGATGCTGGACAACTCAGATGACCTGGTGCTGGGTTTGCTGAGACTTGATTGAGCCTAGAACACAGGTTGACTTCTCTCTGCCCAGTCCTGCTTTCTCCCCCTTCCTTTCATAGTTGTGGGTCTCTAGTACACACCACGTGCTCCAAACTCTGCCTCAGTGTCTGCTCTTGCAGAACTCAACCTGCAACACAGAGTATCAAGCCAAGGGGATGAGTGAGGGCTGAAAACCAGAGCTGGTTTCTCTAGCCAAGCAGTATGAACATGGGACTTCACCCACCAAAGCAGGCGTTTTCTAATTCTCCTCGAGCCTGACTTGGGGCTGCCCTGTCCACTCTGCTCTGGCTGTGGTCACTCTCTCTAAGCAAGCCCTTTCCCTCTGACCTCTGCCCTTCCCCTTTCCAATAATCCTTCAGAAAAGTCTTCCCACTGATCCAAGAGACCCAGGGCAGTTCTGTCTCCTGTCTGAAGTAGAAAAACTGTTTGGTAGGTATTTAAACTTATTCAGAGGGCCAGATGGGAAGTCATTCATCTCTTCAGGGCATTGCCAGGCCAGAGGATGTCAGAGACAGAAGGACACCAGAGACTTCTGCAGATGGGTGCGTCAGTGCCCGGCAAGGGTCAGGTTCCTGTCCAGGGGCACTCAGTGAGCTAGTCATAGAATCAGGTGCTGGGCAGCCTGTCAGAGCCCCCTGGTGCCCACCCCTGCCCTTGGGCCAGCCTCTGGGGACCTGATTGGTACCTGGATTCACCTTACATCCTGGCGTTGAACCAGCCCTTCCCTTTGGCTCTCATCACCTTGGTCCTGCCTTTTCCTGTGGCCCCTGAGACCTCTACCCCTCCCTCTTCCCTCTCCTTCCCAGCTCCCCTCCTCAGTCAGCCTGGAAATCACTTTCTCCCTCTGTTTTGGCCCCAGAGCCCTTTGTTCACTTTCTCTAGCCTCCGATCTTGGCCTTTGCCTTCTGCCCTGCTGCCTGCAGTGCTCCTGGGGGCCCTGGCCTGGTCAGTGTAGGGGCACCTGGGCCTGGACCAGCGGAGGCTGGAGCTGAGGCCTCACCCTGCAGCCTCAGCTTCCAGAGGGCATGACTTCATCCCAGGCCCGACCAGGAGGCTGTCATTCCATAGCAGTAACCAGTTACTGTGCTCCTACTGTGTGCCAGGCACTGAGCTGTGTGCTTCACATCCGCCATCTCTCATCTGCAGGAAACTGGTCAAGGATAGTGTTATCACACCTGTCATGGGAGAATCGACGTGGCCAGGGCTATGGGATGAGTAAGTGAAGGGGCTGGGACTGGAACCTCCAAGTCTGTATGATTCAAACCCCCACCCCAACCTATCTTCCTACGATAATCCCCTACCTCTATACAGACTTAAGTCTAAACAGTGCCACAGTTGCTCTAGGGTGTACCCGAAAAACCGACTCAGAAAGACATTTTGCAGTAGGTATCAAGGAATTACTGAGGGATTTTAAAAATTTGATATACCATGTCCAGGAATTCCATGATTAGAAATCTACCCCAAGGAAATAACAAGAAACATGGGAAATAATTTATGTACAAAGATGTTTGTAACAGTACTATTTATCATAGGAAAAAAAAACAACCCCAAACAATCTACATGTCCAGGCCTAATTAAATTAGGGCATTGCTCTACTGCAAATACACTGCAGCCATTGAAAATGTTTATAAAGAGTTCAACTGGGGCTTCCCTGGTGGTGCAGTGGTTAAGAATCCACCTGCCAGGGCAGGGAACATGGGTTCGAGCCCTGGTTTGGGAAGCTCCCACATGCCGCGGAGCAACTAAGCCCGTGCGCCACAACTACTGAACCCGCTGTCTGCAACAACAGAAGCCACCACAATGAGAAGCCCGCGCACCGCAAAGAAGAGTAGCCCCCGCTCGATGCAACTAGAGAAAGCCCGCGCACAGCAATGAAGACCCAACGCAGCCAAAAATAAATAAATTAAAAACAATAAAAAATAAAGAGTTCAATAATCACAGGGAGGAAATATTTATGACATAATGCCAAATGAAAATAGCAGGTTATAAAATTATACAGCTCGATCTCAACCAGGAAAATGTGCTCTGCAATTAAAATGAGAAAAAAGGAAGCGTGAGTCTTCCGCAGCTCCACTACCTCGGTATCCCCTGCCTTGTGCACATAACTCCCATAGCAATCCCACTCTCATTGTGTCTCCTTGCTTTGTCTCTCCCCCTACTGGAACGTGAGCATTTTGGGTGGGGAGCATCTGGGTCTTCGTCCTCCCTGATGGAGCAGCAGCCAGGACAGAGTCTGTTCCTGAGTGCACAGTCAATCCATATCTGCGGAATGAATGAGCAAATGAAGGAAAGGAGTCCCAGGCTCTAAACCGCTCACTTCCTCAGAATCAGTCTCCTGACTTGCAGAATTTTAGACCTGACACCTCCTGTCCTGGGTCCAAAGCTGACCTGATTCTCTCCTAAAGCCTTTGGCAGCCTTGTCACCTGAGAAACGGGGAGATATTTGCCCAGAGCAGTGCAGGATGTCCAGGAGGGAGCATCCCCATCACCCTGGGGAATGGAGCCAGATGCCTGAGCTGCCACCGGGAATGGGCACCGTATACACATCATTCCCTCCAATCCTCATAGCTCTACAACATTAGAATTGTAAGCCCCCATTAACATTTATGGAACCTGAGACTCAGGGGTGTAATTTGCTCCAGCTCTTACAGGAGTAAGTGGCAGAGCTAAGATTCAATTGTCTCTGTCTCTAAAATCCACACCAGGACTGTAAAAGTGACCTCAGCGAGTCCCTTCTCCAGTGTGAACCTCGGCTTCCCCTCTGGACAGATAGCCCGTGATGATAAAACGCCCCGACTCAAACCCCACCTTCCTTTGCACACCCCACCCCAGGTCACTGGAGGCAGTCTGGAGCCTTGAGGACCATAGGACTGCAAGCAGGCCAAGTGAGGTCATGCCCACTGACCCTTCACAGGCAGTCTGGGGCTGGAGAAGAGCTCCTGCCTGCCCCCCTCCCAGGATACTGGCAGAGAGCCCTGGAGCATCCATGCCTCAGAAAGACACACGTGCACCAAGTCGCTGGTCATTTCCCCTGCCGTAACCCCCGGGACTGGCATCTGAGGGGCCTCCTGCTGTCTTTGCTCAACTCAGCTCTTATGGCTAAAGGGCTCCAAGAAACACAATCATCTCCCTCCACCCTCAACACACACCCTGCCTATGGGAGAAACCATCGTAATAACAGCCGACACCTGCAGAGTCTCCCACCCACCCCAGCCTAGTAAGGTGGTCAGGACAGGATGGTAGTTCCATTTTACAGATGGGCATCCTGAGGCCCAGAGAAGGACAGTAGCTCTCCTCAAGCCACACTAGGAAGTGGCAGAGCTGGGACTAAGCTCTAGCCTCTCAAGCCAGTGTTTTTAGTGCTTTCCTGCCAGAGCCTGTGTTTGTCCCATTCAAGCAACACACATTTATTAACCCCTGTCACAGGAGCTGCAAAATGGGTGAGACCCTTGAAGGGTCTCTGCCCTTGAAGGATTTGCAGTTGAGTGGAGCAGGGGAAGAAGGATGTCTCATGCAGGAGGTTAATACGAGAGGGTTAAAGAGATCACAATACAAGGGATGAGGTGTCAGAGCTGCGGGTCGGTGAAGCTGCCCGGAATGTCAGGAGCAGAGCGAGACTCCTGGAATACCTGTTGAAGGAAAGGTGGACAGACTGAAGGAGTGAATTGTCAATATTAACAACGGAGAGGGGAGGGCAGGGACGGCAGACATCACCTGAGCCAAGGAGTGGCAGTAGGAATAGCACACACAGTTTGACACACATGCAGGGTATGCATCTGAAAGAAAAGAGAAACAAAGTTGACAAAGTTCAGTAAGGCCACATTTTGAACCACTGTAAATGCCAGGCCAAGAAGTTTCAAAGACCTTCTGTAGATAAAGGTTGCTGTTGTAAAACATGCTTTTGGACCATTCATTTGGCTACAAGATGGTGAACAATCAGGCAAACAATGGCAGCTCTGGTGGATAAGGGTGAGGGGTGAGGCTGGAGGCAGAGAGGCAGGGGAGGAGTCTGGAGAGACATGAGGAGGCTGGCCCAGGTCTGGGATGGGATGGATGTGGGAGAAAGGCGTGTGGGCCTGGCTCTGACACTGCCTTCCTCTGCTCCTAACAGCTGGGGTTCCCTGCTGGCCAGCCTCAGCCTCACGCCACCACAGGGGTCAGTCTTGACTCAGGAAACGAGGATAAGAAGGTATCCAGCAGTAGGTCTCATCAGCTCTGGCTGGTAGTCAGCGTCTTATCTGGATGAAACACAGTAACACACAGTGGACACTCAGCCCATGGTGGTAACCCTAGACTCTGAGCTGCACTTTCCAGACCCCATAGATGTCACTTTCTCTGAATGTGGGACTGCCCTGCCCACAGCCTGCCAGAGCTGGAGTTAAATGGCCCTGAATCCCAGGTCAAGCTGCCTATAGCCACAATGCTAGGGGCCACCTGCCTGCCGGGCCATACCACTCCCTAGACTGGAGTAGTAGAAAGGGGGAGGAAGATTTGAAGCCAGACAAACTGGGGTGTGAATTCAGCTCTGTCCCTGACCAGCTCTGTGTTCTTGGCAAGTTATTCAAACTCTCTGAGCCTCATCTTCTTCATTTATAGAAATGAGCCAACAATACTCATGTAACAGGATGTTAAAAATGGGGCTTTTCTTCTCTCTCAGAGTTTTGGCTGATGTCCAAAGGTGAAGATGAGAAAAGACATTAGGAAACTACCTGTGTTTGCAGGACCTGCCAAAAGGGGGCTCCAAACAGACCCTGCACTGCTGCCCACTACCTGCCTCCAGCTTCCTATAGAGTTGAGGGGAGAGAGAAGACTGGTGAAGAAGATGATTTTGAAGAGAGTTTTGGGGAATGCTGATGTTTCTTTTCCTCTTCCCTCCTGCAGATTCAGATAATCAAAAGTAGCATTAGGGCTTGGTCAACAGATCTCTCTCTCCCTCCCTCACCAATTCTCAGCTCTGCTTTCCTTGGGGTTGGCTCTATTCTCAGGCGGGCTCTTTCTATGTGGCCACCCATGGCTGTTCAAGGCTTATATCCTTGTTTAGCATCCTCCGACGAAAAGAGACAGCTTCTTATCTAACGGTCCAGCCAAAGTTTCCAGCCTGACTCTCCTTTGCCTGATTTGGGTCATGGGTCCATCTCTGAACCAATCACTGTGGCCAGTGTGGGATGGGCTGCCCTGATTGGCCAGATCTGGGTCACACGTCCTCTCCAGGAGCCCTTATGGATCGAGAGTGAAGAAGGGAACTGAGAGGGCTGTACAAGGAGAGGGAAAGGGATCCTGGGCAGGGGAAAACCTCCATGATCAC
The DNA here is from genome assembly GCF_003676395.1 of Aethalodelphis obliquidens. Lineage (NCBI taxonomy): Eukaryota > Metazoa > Chordata > Mammalia > Artiodactyla > Delphinidae > Aethalodelphis > Aethalodelphis obliquidens. Next base: position 22,302,076 of record NW_020837970.1, read on the forward strand.
TGCTTCAGCCTCTGTGCCTCCTTTCCTGATCAGCACATGAGGCCAAGTGAGGTCATGCCCACTGTCCTGGCCGACCTCGAAGGCCTTGAGTTCTAGAGTAGCTCCCTCCTCCCCATTATTCTCCATCTCAACATCCTCCCAACTTCCCTCATTGTTCGCATTGCTATTTAGAATTAGTATTTGCTTACTTAACTGTTTGTTTGACTCCTCTGCTCTCCAGTGTCAGATCCAGATCACTGGAACCACACAGCTCTTGTTCACAGCAGTATCCTGCAACTAGCCCAGTGCCTGACACATAAGAGATGCTTAGAGAATAGTGGTGGCACAAATGGTTGTTACCCTCATAGCAAGTGCCCTTTCTCCGGGCAGGGACCATGCTTATTTCCTATGAGTCTGCCACCCACTCCCACCCTAGGCTGCCCCAGAAGGCTCACACCCCATGGGCTCCTACTCACCTCCCCACTCTCCCACCTCAATCTCACTGGCCTTGCCCCAGGCTGTTCTTAACTGAAAGTCATGCCCATGGGACAAGGGTCCAGAGGGCCAAGAAAAGTCCTCCCCTACACTGTCTTCCTACTATTTGCTGTGTGCCTGTCGTACACAGAAGCTGTGGTTGTGTCCTCCTGGAGAAGGCCATCCTCGGGTCCTGCCGGGGAAGGTCCCTGCTCTCCTGCTAGGGAGGAGAGGAGGCAGGAAATGGAACTGCAGGGCAGGGCAGTGTGGAGGGAGGGCTCAGCCTCTTTCGGTCTGCATTTGGAAGCGTCTGGATGAATAGGAGGGTCTCCTGGAGCAAGGAGGAAAAGGCGGTGCTAGTTGTCAGGTTTCTGCCTGAGCCAATTTCCCTTCATTCTCCCCAGGGCTTTGTCTGAGAGGTCTCTACCAGCAATGTGAGGCACCACTGAGCTGTCACCTGAGAGCCGCCCTTGGTTCTGGCTCAGAACCTCTGATGTTAGAGAAACAGCGCCCCCTGAAGGCTGGTGGGGTCGGGCAGTGCAAATCAGCAAGAGCCCATAGGCCCCATCTTAGGGCTGGAAGAGCTTCTTCCTGGAGTCAATCTGGGTGTTTCTGAATTTTGTTTAGTGCCAGAAGCCTGAGCTTCTTGGACTATGGCTTCAGTCCAATAGTTAGAGAAGCTGCTCCCCAAAGGCTCGCCCGCGGGCGGGGGCAGGTGCAGGGGTGCCTACTGATCCCAGGGTGTTCCTGCACAAGTCTTCTGCCTGCCCGGGCCTGGCCCCAGTCACTTCCCAGCCTTGGGGTGAGGGCTGGCTGTCCCCCTACCCTGAGCTGTGCAGGAGGGGCCAGCTCAGCGTTCAGGGCTTGCCAGCAAATTCTTTGGCGATGTTGGGCCTCTCACCTGGACCCTGGGATGTCTTCTCCTGGCGCAGAGGAGGGCAGAAAGGCTGCTCCTCAAATCCAGCTTTCTTACCTCAAATCCTGTAGTTTTAGGAGTTAAGCCCAGTGCTACAGGGAGGATGGGAGGCGTGGTGGCTCTTCAGACTTCCAAAACATCTCTTCCAGGCACAAGAAAGGGGTTTTGGCACTTGCTGTGCTAATAGGTTTCCAGACTAAAGCCTCTGTCTCAGTCCTATGACCCAGAAATTCTGTTCCTGTGCCCATGATGGATGAGGGAGGGGCAGCCTGAGAGTCCACCGGCGGGGGAGTGGATGAGTAAAACGTGGCCCATGAGCTGCGGGCACACTCAGCAACGTGGATGCATCTTAAAATCAGAGCGCTTAGTGAAAAAAGTAGGAAACCAGATGAGATTTTATAACAGAATGCAATTTCCATACATTAATAATACAGGCAGTGCATGCTTATTTTTAGCATTGTACTATTGCCTCTGGTGTGAGTAAAATAAACAGGACTATCTAATACCAGCGTGTAAAAGATTTCAAAGACTTTGCTTATTTTTAGGATACTAGGGGAACATATTTTCATCCAAAATCTGGACGCTAACTTAGTAAGCCAGCACAATAGTATAACATTTCTCCTATGTTAATTTTTTTTTTTAATTTTGCAATTTTCCATACTTCACATAGTTGAAAGGTATTTCAGTGGTTACTCTCAATAAGTCAGTACTATTTCAAATGTACCAAAATACTATAAACTGACTTTGGCATAATATACCTAAATGGAAATGGAAATGGATGTGTTATTCACAATGTATTTTTGTCCCCCCAATTATTTTTCATTTTCACATCACCTGGGCCCTGAATTTGGAATAACATGCTTATTCTACATTTGCATAAAGTCCTGATAAGGTATTAGTGCTTCTAATTTCCCCTTACATTTAAGAAAATAAATTATTTTCCGAGTTAGAGAATATATACTCACAAAATACATGCAAGAACACACGCAAATAATAAGATGTGCATTAAGTCCATTAGTGTGCTTACCTATAGAGGAGAGGGGGATGGGAGGGAACTACGGGATAAGAGGGAATTCATTAATTCAAAATCAAGGAAGGGGCCTTGCTCAAAGATGATAATGGACCATGAGGCTAAGTAACTCAACCTTCCTGTCCATACCTAAGGGCAAAACAAAGGAAAAACCCTGCAAAGCTCCTGTCTCCAGGTTCCAGGCCAAGTTCATCTGCTCCAGCTCTGGGGCCCAAGGTCTTCCAAGAGTTTGAGTCAAAAGCACAGTGGCGGGCTTCCGTGGTGGTGCAGTGGTTGAGAGTCCGCCTGCCGATGCAGGGGACACGGGTTCGTGCCCCGGTACGGGAAGATCCCACATGCCGCGGAGCGGCTGGGCCCGTGAGACATGGCCGCTGAGCCTGCGCATCCGGAGCCTGTGCTCCGCAATGGGAGGCGCCACGACAGTGAGAGGCCCGCGTACCGGGGAAAAAAAAAAAAAAAAAAAAGCACAGTGGCCTGTGGTTTATCACCCACCCATTCAGAAAATTCCTAGAAGCTTGTGGTCAAGGCTCAAGAAATTTCACCCTAAAAAAGACTGTGAGACTGAGAAACGTGCCCCCTAGAGGCCAGAGATGTGGTCAGAGGTCTATTTGAGTTGAACCAAAATTTCAAGAGAACGGAGCCTAGACAGTCTGTCCTGGCCTACCTCGAAGTCCTTGACTGCTCAACAGCTCTAGCTCCCAGCAGTGTTCAGGCTGCCGTGGCTATGAGGGCAGGAACTGGCTAGGCAGGGCCTGGCAGAGCACTAGTCAACCCGAAGCCTGCTGTGCTTTTGGCCCTGTACATCCAGCTCCCACATCAGCCAGGATTCCAAGGACACAAGCCTCAAGAGCGCTGCCTTGCTTAAAGAGCCCCGAAGAAGTACTGACCTTTTATGTCTGTGATACATTCTGTATCACATCCTTCCATGGTATAGGAGCCCTCAGCAAAATTATAAAGACAAACTTGGGTGGAAATCTGTACCATTTCTAAAGTCCTGTGCTCATTCTTCAGCCCTTCCATGCAGGGGTCAGGGGCTCTCTGGCTGCCCCGGCCCTCCCTGTGGGAAAAGCTGATGAACTTGTTCTCAGTAAGTTATAAGGATCCGAAAGGTTTCCCTTCCTAGAACAAGTTGCATGCTGCTTTAAGAGCCTGGCATGTACTGTGAAAGGAAAATTAAAATGGAGTCGGTATTGCTAATTCTCTAAAATGAAGCCAGGAGGCACTGAGTGAGTGTGATTTATGCACACCTCAGCCCAGACGGAATCTGGCCTTTGATCACTTATGTCTCAACTCAGGCATCCAGAACATCTGCCCAATGTTCCAGACACTCAAGATATCATATGGACCCTTACCCTAAATAACTCGTGACAGCCTATCCCTTAAGGAGAAATATTTCCTTTCCTGTATCAGAGCCAATCATAATTCCTGCCAGACAAGTTTAACAACCTTACGGTCTTTGCCTTTATAAACCCCTGACTCTTTTTCTTCCCTGGAACACTCTTTCCCTTCTACCCAAATCTGTGTATCCTAAATTACAATTCTCTTGGTGTGCAGGCTTCTCATCGCGGTGGCTTCACTTGTTGCGTAGCATGGGCTCTAGGCGTGCAGGCTTCAGTAGTTGTGGCACGTGGGCTCAGTAGTTGTGGCACAAAAGCTTTGTTGCTCTGCGGCATGTGGGATCTTCCCGGACCAGGGATCGAACCCGTGTCCCCTGCATTGGCAGGCGGATTCTTAACCACTGCACCACCAGGGAAGCCCCAAAATTGCAATTCTTAAGACCCCCATAAAGCTCTTTGTTCTTTACAGCCTGGATGCTGATTACTGTTTGACAGTATTGCTGCTAATGCCAAGGGAACAAGCACTGAGGGTGGGACTTTAGGTGGCTGAAAAGCAAAGATTGTTCAAATGAACCTGAGAGACAACCACCTGACCAGCCATACCAACAACCCTTGGGGGGCAACTTCCCCTGCTGTTCGGTCTTGGAAAGTATGCCAGTTTCATCTTGGAGGCATGATATGAATTCAATTTCAATAAGCACCGTGACTTTCTCGAAGGTAAGATGTGTATAATTGATCTTGTATTTTTCCCAAACCAAAATAATTGTATTATTTATAATGTTACTCCAAACTGTCAGGTTTTTAATCCTAAAGGATAAATCAGTCCTTTTAAGATGTCTTCTAGGACACCCTCTCCAACCATAGGCCTTGATTTCTCTGTGGCTCGTCATCTTGCTGTGGGGTTAGGGCTGGGGGCCAAGGAAATTATCCTCTTTCTATCATCCTTTAGGTGAAAGTCATGTATTTAAATTGGGATTTTGAAAACTCCAAGGGCCTCCAAATTTTGCTTCATCTGAGATAAAATTCCCATCCTCCCACCAGCCATCACTGGTGTCACCCTGGGGACTCATGGACCCTGAGCCCCACTATGGCCCTCCCTCAACCATACCCTTTTCCACAGCATAAGGAGTCAACAGAACCAAGGAGATGTAACCACACAGAGCTGTGTCTCCTTTCTAGAACAAATTTCAGATCCCTGAGACTCTGGAATAGCATGCCCACATGGCCCCAAATCTTTCAAGGGCCTCTTCCTCACAATTCTGTCCCCCTAAGTGTAAACTGAACTGTTGGTGTGTGCAGCCCTAGGCCCAAAGGATGGCCAAGGGGCAGCTTTGGCGGAGGATGTGGACAGAGCTTGGACATGTGACCTGGGATATATACACACATGCACACAATATTCTTTACAACGTGAGACAAAGCTGGGGGCGGGGGGGGGGGGGGAGAAAAAAGGGACTCCTTTTCCAGATTCCGTGTTCCAGCACAGAATTCAAGAATGTTTAACTGAAACCTGGTGTTCCAGGTCTGTAGGCAAATATATTTTCCAGGGTAAGAGGATAAAACACATTTTACTTAGCAATTTGTTAGCTTGATTTATAACTTTTATTATTTCGATGTCCCATGGCATGTGACTTCCATTTGTACTCTTAGCTTGAGCCCTGCAAATATTGGGGGCAGGCCTAACCAGGCCTTCTCTTGTGAGGTTGATGTACAATCAGCCGTTCTCTTGTTCTATGGGGTTGGCCAAAAAGTTCGTTCGGGTTTCTCTGTAAGCTGTTATGGAATATGAGGCGTGGGAGTAGAGAAGGAGAGGCAAAAGGGTCTTGAGAAGAGGGTAGAGGAAAGTCAGCGCCCCTAAATATTCCCTCCAGTCCATCTTTCACAGGTTGCTGCGGGGATCGTTCTTTTCGGCTTCATGGCTTTGTATTTATGTTTTTAAACATTTGATTGTGGAAAATCTCAAACGTATCCAAAAGTAGAATAGAAGAATGAACTCTCATGTCCCCATCACCCACCTGAGTCATTGTCAACTCATGGCTAAACTTGTTCCTTCTCCATCCCCACCCACATCCTGCCCCTCCTCTATTATTCCAAAGCAAATCTCAGATATCGCATTTTATATGTAACTATTTCTGTGTATATTTCTAAAAGATAAGGATTCTTGGAGAAAAACATAACCACCATAACATCACACCTGAAAACAATTAATAATGTTAATGTCATCAAATATCCAGCCAGCTTTCAAATTTCCAACTGTTTTTAAATGTCACAAAATTTTTATTTTATTTTTTTAGTTTGTTTGAATCTCAATCTAAATAAATAAGTCCTGTACACAGTAATTGGTGATATGTTTCTTAAGTTTTTTTCTTTTTATTAATTTTTATTGGAGTATGGTTGCTTTACAATGTTGTGTTAACCTCCACTGCCCAACAAAATGAATCAGCCATATGCATACAGATATCTCCTCCCTTTTGGACTTCCCTCCCATTTAGGTTACCACAGTGTATTAGGTAGAATTCCCTGTGCTATACAGCAATGTTCCCATCAGTTGTCTATTTTATACATAGTGTCAATAATGTATATGTGTCAATCCCAGTCTTCCAATTCCTCTCACCCCACCCCTTTCCCCCTTGTATCCATACATTTGTTGTCTACCTTAAGTTTCTTTTAAATATCAGTTTCCTCCTCTCTTTTTTTCCTTGCAATTTATTTGCAAGGAAACTAGATCATTTATCCTATAGAGGTTTCCACAATATAGATTTTACTGATTGCATCTCCATGGTGTCTTTTAATATTTTCTCCTGTCCCATGTATTTCCTGTAAATTGCTACTTGAATCTAGATTTAGGTTGAAATTTTTGGCAAGAATACTTCACAGGAGCCATGTGATATCTGGTTGTCTTTGTTTGTGATATTAGCAGATGTTGCTGATCCAGTGTCACTACCCATTAATTAATTAGGAGTTGCCAAATGGTGATATTCCAATTCTATAATTCCTTCTTCGTTTATGAACTGAATTACTTCTATAAAGAGAAACTTCCCCTCATCTACTATTTGGTTACCCGGTAGTACAGCCTGTATAGGAAAGACAGATAAATGCTCAAAGATAATTATATGTCTTTATTAATTTTCAAAATAATGAATTTGCTCATGACCATACTCCAAAAGTGACCAACTAAATTTGTTTTAGTATCATTATGAGCTCATGGAATTAAACATATTTGATGTATTCAATCCATTGAAGTTTTGCCGTTATTGATGCTAAAAGTGTCCATCTTTGGCCAGAAGGAGCCTCTTCAAGTTGACTTCTGAGTCCTTCTGACACTATCCTAGCCGTCTTTGAGGACTTCCTTCCCATCTGGTATGATAGGCTCCTCATGTTCATTTCCTATATCAGCCCTGGAATTAACATTTCTTCATGGAGCCCTAGTCTTTTGTCGGGAAATGGAATTTCAAGACTAAGATCTGGGCACCGAGGGTGTTCACTGCTACAGGACTGATTACTATTCCTAGGTCTTTTCAGAGATCAGAGCTAGGGAATAATGTTTTCTGTTAGTCTTAACGATAAAACATATAAGTTCGTACTGATACTTTCAACTCAAATTCAGGGCTACGGGGCTTTTGCATAACCTCTTATTTCTTCCACCTGCATCTCCTTTCTTCCATGCTAAGAATCTCATTTCTCAAATACACCAAGAAAGGGACTTCCCTGGTGGTGCAGTGGTTAAGAATGCCAATGCAGGGGACACAGGTTCAATCCCTGGTCCGGGAAGATCCCACATGCCACAGAGCAACTAAGCCTGTGTGCCACAACTACTGAGCCTGCGAGCCACAACAACTGAGCCCACATGCTGCAACTACTGAAGCCCGCACGCCTAGAGCCCATGCTCCACAACAAGAGAAGCCACCACAATGAGAAGCCCGCCCATGGCAACGAAGAGTAGCCCCTGCTCGCTGCAACTATAGAAAGCCCGTGCTCAGCAACGAAAACCCAACGCAGCCAAAAAAGAAGACAGCAAGAAATATATAATTAGAATTTCACATAATTTCTCATTGGCTTCATCCCACATTGCACACACAACAGTCTCAGAACACCAATACCAATTCTCTCACCAGCCAAATGATTGCTGAAAACAAGTTAAGATTGTCTGTTTGCAGTCCTTTTTGTCCTTAGGTCATATCTCTCTATAGGTGTACAGTCAAATTACTGTGTTTGGAACAGTTCCCCTGTGTGTTTACCCCACTAACCATATGCACACTTATGCTCATTTGTTCCATTTTACTTTTAGGAATTCTTTCTTTATTTTTATTTTATTTTTTTTGCGGTACGCAGGCCTCTCACTGTTGTGGCCTCTCCCGTTGCGGAGCACAGGCTCCGGACGCGCAGGCTTAGCAGCCATGGCTCACGGGCCTAGCCGCTCCGCGGCATGTGGGATCTTCCCGGACCGGGGCACGAACCCGCGTCCCCTGCATCAGCAGGCGGACTCTCAACCACTGCGCCACCAGGGAAGCCCTATAATTTGGTTTTTTACATGAAATTTTTACTTGGTTCCAAAGTCAAATACGCAAGCCGAGCTTTATTCAAAGAAGTCCAGCTTTTCTCCCCATCTCCTCCACACTGTACTCTCCCTCCCCCTATAGGTAACCACTTTTCATTGGTTTATCCACTGCTTGTCTGTTTTAAATATAAGTAGATACATTTGTATGTTTATATATTTGTATCCCTGCCTTTCTTAGATAAATACTATACACACATTCCTTTTTGGTGTTTTTAATTTTCTCTGTTTTATTTACTTTTATTTTATTTATTTATTTTGGCCGGGCCGTGTGGCATGCAGGATCTAAGTTCCCCGACAAGGGATCGAGTCTGTGACCCCTGCATTGGGAGCACAGAGTCTTAACCACTGGACCACCGGGGAAGTCCCACACATTCCTTTTTTACTCAGAAATATATCATAAGTGGAGATATCCCTCATTCCCTTCTACAGCTGCCTAGTACTTCTTTATTCAACCAGCCTTTTGATAGACAAGTGGGCTGTTTCCCATTACAAAGTCCTGCAATTAATGGATTTTTGTATTTTGGTCTGAGGTCATTTGGATGCAAATCCTAGACATTATCTTTTCACAGAGAAATCTTTCTAAAGTACAGATGTGGTCAGGACTCTCCTCTGCTTAGAATCCATCAATGGTTCCTCCTCACTCTTAAGATAAAGTCCAAATTCCCTAGCTCAGCAGACAGTGCCCTACCAGATCCTACCTTGCCCAGCTCACCAAGCCACCTGCTGCTGCTCTCTCCCTAGCACCTCTCATGCCCCTCTCCACCCAGGAGGACAGGTCCATACTTCTGTAACCAAGCAAGAAGGGCTTGTGCATCCACAGCGCAGAAAGTCAAACTCCTGACAGTGTGTGTTAGCGGCAAAGTGAGGGTTTATTGCAGGGCGCCAAGCAAGGGAGTGGGAGACACGCCTTAGATTCACTCCCACTCAGTCTTTGAGTTAGAGGGTTTTTTAAGGGGAAGAACAAAGAAGCTGGGGTTAATAACGTAATCGTAGTTTCAGGAGTCAGGATGTCTCTGGTTTACTATCTCTGGCCAGGTGGTCCATGGCTTGGGGGTCTGTTAGCTCATCTTGTCCTGGAGAAAAAACCTGAGTTTGTAGGTTAACGATGTTATCGACAACAGCAGTTTTAGTCATCTGACTCTGGTTGATTAGTGTTCAGTTAGCCCAGGATTGAGGTCAGAAGGAGCAAGAAAGGGAATAATTTTAGACAGAGAGGTTAATCAAACTCAGCAGGGGAACTCGGTTTTAGGGGTCTTGGTTTCACTACCCCTGACTTCATGCTGCTTACACATTCTCTATTGTCTGCTTAGAAGGCTTTTTGTTCTTCTTTTATTCAGCCTGTGTAAACCAGTTGGTATCAGTACATGGATGCCTGAACTGTGATTTTTCCCATGTTTATCCCCTCACCTCATGGTTCCTTCAGAGCTGGAGCTGACAATATGCCCAACGCCAAGCAGAAGCCCAGCAGCTCTATGTGTTTAGTAAATGTTTGTTGAGTGAATGAACAATTGTCTTTCCTTTCAAATAAACAAAATCAGCTTCAGGTCACAGTCATGCCTCTCATCAACCAGAGAAGAAGCTGCACTATAATGAAAGCTCCTTGGTGTTTTCTTTTTGTTATTCTTCTGAAGGAGAAAATTTCTGCCCATTAGGTGTTTATAAGAGAGGCCAAAGCTATCATCACTGTGGAAAAAAAAAAAAAAAAAGGACATTATAATCCAGAAGCTCAAGTAGTCCAAGAATTTTATGACAAAAAATCTGGTTCTGTTGGAAAAAAACAGACTCAGAGCCAACAATGTTGGGCAGAGAAGGGAAGGCCCTGGCTGACAGCCCTCCCTACCACGGGTCCAGGGTCCGTCTCACATTTGGTCCCTTCAGAGTTCAGGAAGGCCCCCTCTTCACTTCTGAGACCCCCACCAGGGCAGGCCCAGACAGCATCTGGGCCACTTTCAAGGTGGGTCTCTCACAGCTTGGAAAACCCATTCCATTTAGGTCTACCTGTTGGCTCAGGCTTTAGTCTGCCTGCCTTTTTCCCTGTCTGCACTGAAGGTGGCTAAAGACAGGCGTGTCCTGCTCGGGGCCTCTGCCCTCGCATGCCACTAGGAATCAAGCCTCAGCATGCAAAGTCCTCACTGAGCACCATCCCTGGGGAGGGGCGTGTGAGGCGTGTGGCTGCATGCACTCTTAGGTTTTTCTCATCTTCTGTAACCATTGCTCTTTTGGTGACACACATCCAAGGAAGCTCGTGGGCAGCTCAAGAGAAGCCTGGGGAGAAGAGAGAGAAGTTCTGGTTTGAAAAGAGGTCAAAGAACCACAGAATCAGAGGAGCTCATATTGCAAGGGATTTTGGTACTCACCTAGGACGTTCCAAAGAGGATGTGTCCCAGGGATCACAAAAGAGGCCCCTGTTTAATCTGTTTTATAAATTTAAGTACCAAGGGGTACTATCTCACTTGAAGAAAGAGTTCTGATTTTTTTTAAATCTGCAAAATATTGACCCTCGTGCAGCTTCTTGCCTGATACAAGAATTTCCTTTATTATGGCGTCTCTGTTACAGGGTCACCTAGACTTACGTGCTCCCGGAGCCAGGGGGCTCCCTATCGCCCCTAAGATGCCATCCCATTGTCGGGCAGCTCTAATGATCAAAAGGATCCCCGCACACCTCTGCGTGGTTCTCTGCATTGGTCCTGTTCCTGGTCGACTTCCCCAGGTCCAAGCTGTGGCCTGTTGAAGGCGGAGCTCACCTCCTCCCCCCTCTCCCCACCTCACTTCTCCCTATTAAATGTCCTAGGGTCCTTGGTCTGCTCCTTTGATATTTAACAGATCATTACCTGCCCTAAAGGGATTCTCTCGTCAGAAGTAAAAATGTTTTATGGCTATCACTTCAATTTGCTGTGCTACTGATTCCAAATAGCAGCTGTGTGTCCCTTTAATGGGTTTTATTTTTTTTCCCAGTTGTTGAGTTCTCTCCCTTTTCAAAGGTGTGAAGATTCAAAGCAGACTCTGGCAGGTCTGAGATTTCCTCGCCAGGCGTTTGTTTCACAGCACTCGCCTCCCTCTCCCCCTCCTGTCATGGAGGCTGTGGCTGTCAGAGAGTAACCACAGCCCTTACAACGAGGCGAATTCAGATGCACAGAAACACAAAGCCGACTTTCTAAACTATTATTAGCAAAGCAATTTGAGGACCACACCAATAGAACAGCAGGCCAGATACATGGTTCTCACACTTGACCCCTAGAATTACCTGGAGGGCTTGTTAAAACACACTCCTGAGTTTCTGATTCAGAAGCCCTGGGTGGGGCCTGAGAGTGTGCATTTCTTACCTGTTCCCAGGTGATACTGATGCTGCTGGTCTCAGAACTACACTTTGAGAACCACTGGATTAAATGGAGAAATACCCCAAAGAAAGCAAGATTTCAAAAAATGGAAGTGTTTCTAAGTGCCCCGTAGGAAAGCATGCAGCAGGATCCGCGTGCTCCACAGGTGCCTGAGTTCATCGAGGTTCCTTCCTCAGGTGCCTCACCTCCCCCAGCAGCATCACCTCCATGTGCAGTCTTGCAGGGCTGGAAGTGGAGCAACGGACACGTTAGCCTTGTTTGCTGACCATTTCATCTCAGAGCCCAAGGGAAACTGCTCTTGGGGACCCAGTTTTGGCCCTTAGGGAAAAATGGGCAAGAAAACAGCCATTTCCTCTTGGAGGCGGCAATAATCAAGAGAACGGCCCTCAAGCATTTCATCAACACTCCCGTGTATGCCTGAGGGCCCTGCAGATGTGTCCTAGGGACCTGAACAAGGAAATTTTCAAAATTCTGAGAAATCTGGTTCCCAGGAGATGTGGTTCCTAAGAGATGAGGAACACTTTAAAATATCAGTAACAGCGACCTGACTTTGCGATCCTAGAGGATGCTAGGAAGGAAGAGAAGCTGAGCAGGGAAACAAAGTAGGAGGCTGGGCCGTCATCAGGGCAAAGAGGTGTTAGAGTCCGGGGGAATTTGTTTTGTTGGTTTTTAAAATATTTAACACCACCTGAGCATCAAAGACTGACAACAGACTGTGAAATCTCCTAGTCCCAAAGAGAGCGGGCAATTAAGTTTAAAGGGCAGAAGCTGTCAATTGGTGGCCAATATAAATATAAAAGGAACCTTCATCTCTGGCATCTCACCTTGCAGCCTTATCAAAGGTTTGCCCTTCTGTTGCTTCGAAAGTCACTTTATTGAGATTTTGAAATGCCAGGGTTTTCAAACCTGCAGCAGCAGCTATCCGAACTTAAAGGAGTTTAATCAGGTGTGTATTTCCTGTTTTAACTTCTGAGAGAAACTGCTACAGTACTCACTGAGGTCTGACAAGAACTGTTTCACAACAGCAGGTTCCAGAGCTTTCCTTCATGTTGTATTTTGGCCACGCTTGCTATATCTCTCTATTATTACCTAGCAAGGAAAGAATTTCCTTATTTTTTTTTTCTAGTCTAATCATTCCCCATGAGAAAAACAGTCTGCTTCTCTGTTGAATAATAGGCCCCAAAGCCTGTTAATAAAAATCAAAGTCTGTTTAGAAATTAACAGTAGGTAAGAATCACATCATTCATGTTAATCGTATTTTTGCTACCTGATAGAGCATAAAAAGTAGATTGTCTTTCTGAGTTTGCTTTGAAGGAGTTGGTTCTGTCTCCAAAATGTCTCTACCATCTGTTGCAACCACAGTTGTCTTCCCTAGGGCTCGTTATTGCTTCCTAGATGAGTCAACCCCCTCTTACATGATCTCCCCACTTCCACTGCCCTTCCCTTCTCATCTTGCTAATGATCATTCTCCACACACTCCCCCAAACACAGATCCTCTCCTAGGGCCCACAGATCAGCTCCACACACCTCTTGGGGGAGTGGAGGAAGTGCACCAGGGCAGCACCCTGAGCTACCTTCAAGGTGCGTTTCCTGTACCTGACCTGCCTTTCCAGCTCCACCTTGCCCATTCTCATAGTTCAGCCCTTGCCTCAGACGCATTGCTTATTAAGTCATGCAACCAGGAGCGCATTCATTCGTCAGCACACACTACACCCCGATTTTGATCTTGGGGAACAGGTTAATAATAACAATAAGAACAGCCAATATTTACTGAGGACTCTCTGTATGCCAGGCACTGTGCTAAGTCCTTTCAGGTAAGAACTCATTTGATTCACACATGACTCTACTAGGTAAATACAGCAACTCATCAACTCCATTTAACAGTCATGAGACAGAGACTCAGAGAAGTTAAGCAACTTGCCCAAGTTCAGGTTTCACAGTTCATGGTTCATTCATTCATTCATTCATTCATTCAAATAGTTTTTGGAGCACCTATTATGTTCCAGGCATTGTCCTAGTTGCTTGGAAAACATGAGAGAAGAAAACAAAGAACTCTGCCCTCATGGAGCTTACATTCTGGTGGAGGGAAATGGACACGAGAACAGACGTTATAAGTAAATTATATAGTGTGTTCGAAGGTGATGAGTACTATGGGAACAAAAGAGGAGCAGAACTTAGGGAATGACGAGTCAGTATGTGGGCGGCAGGTTACGGTATTAAATAGGGTGGTCAGGGTGGCTGCATTAAGCAGGTAACTTCTTACCAAGACCTGAAGGAAATAAAAGGAGTTACCCTATGCTATCTGGGGGCAGAGCATCCTTGCGAGAGGGAAGAGCAAGTGCAAAAGTCCTGAGACTGGAACGTGCCAAGTGCCTGGTGTGTTTAGGAATTGTAATGGTGTCCAATGTGGAGGGAGAGGAGTGAATAAAGGAAAAGGGCAGGGGATGAGGTCAGAAAGATATGTGAGAAGCCAGATCGTGTAGAATCCTCTAGCTATTTCGTTTTTACTCTGAGTAAAATGGTAAAGTGGTGGGGTGGGCAGGACCAAGTCTATTCTCTGGTCGCCTAGTAGGAAAGAGATTATGGAGAAGGGGAGTCAAAGATGGAAGCAAGGAATAAGAGGCAATTACATGAATCCAGGCAGTAGTAGTGGAGGGGTGAGAAGCATCTGGATTGGATTCTAAAAGTTTTGGGCTTCGGAGAGTGATTTAGAGACCTAAGTGCCTAACCCCGCCTTCCTCCAATTGTACTCTGCCTCCTTGCAGGTAGTTACACAGGAGTCTCTTTAAATTATCACAGATTCATTTGAAATCACACACCCCAAAGAGGAAATAGTTCATTTAACTTCATTTAATACTAGCATTACAGTTTCTAAAAATAACTTTCACCTTTTAAATTTCCTACAGACACTTTTTGAAAGTTAAATCCATCATCTCCACTTTTAAATTCCTCTCATAAAAAGGCTGTGTTTCTTCCTGTCTGTTTAAATCATATTCCACACTGAAATTGGTTATGTAACTTAGGAATGAAAACAATGTCATGCCTTACTTTTCGTATGTCTCCTGGGAGATTGCTACAGGAGGTGGAGTGGGGAATCAGTAAAGTCATAACCATAAAGCAATTTAATCTACTTTTTCTTAATTAAATGGGAAATATAAAATTCTTTTCAGTAAATGTATTAAATATAAAACACACTCCATTTCCAACTGGTTGCTAGGTAAAGCAGCAAAGACAAAGCATCAGAGCTGGAAGGAAATATAAAGATCAACTCCTCTGATCTCTTCCATAGCCCTCTGATGAGAGACTTACCTGGGAATGAAGAGAGCTGCCTGGATTGCACTGAGGTTAAGTGGCTGAAGCTCAGGTCCACCTTCAGACACCAGCCTAGTGCTTTACCCAGACACAGTGATGCAGCTTCCTGTCAGAAAAGACACAGAAAACAAAATTATGGGCTTTCAAACCTAGACTCTTAAAGCAATATGCAGAGCAACTAGACCAGTGTTTCTAAGTGGGGCGATTTTGCCCTTGGGGGACTTCTGGCAACGTCTGGAGACGTTTTTTTTTATCTGTTACAACTGAAGTGAGGGTGCTACTGGCATCTCACAAGTAGAGGCCAAGGCTGCTGCTAAACATCCTACTGTGTACAGCCCTTCCTTTTCCCCAACAAAGAATAATTCAGTCCCCAAAATCAATAGTGGCAAGATGGAGAAACCTTGAACTAGAACCAGTTTGTCAACACTCAGCTGCATTTTAGAATCACCTGGGTGTCCGCAGACCAATGAATCAGAATCTCTAGGAGAGGGGGTCGAGCATCAGTGTTTTTGGAAAGCTCTCCAGGTGATCATAATGTACTCAAAGTTTGAAAATCGCTGGTTCAACCCCTACAAATTGGAAAATGAATCACACCACCAACCGAAGAAGATATTTAGCCCTTACTATGTGTCCACCAGAAACTGGAGGAGATATAAAGCACTTCACAGCACAGTCCTTGCCTTAGGGAGCTCACAGTCTGGATGAAGAACAGACCAGGAATCACTATCATTTGTTGTGGGTTATTTAGGTGACGAATGAAGATCCACTCCTTTGGGATCTTCATTCCCAAAGAATGAAGAGGAGGAAGGGCTTTAGCAAAGAGAAGGCAGCAAAGAGCCGTGAGAAATCAGAGGGCTCCTGAGTTGTCACCAAAGGTGGGTTTATTGGTGGGACTACTTCACTCATTTTGCATCTTTGTATACGTTTACTTCTATGATCAGAAAAAGCCTTATTTTTTTCAGTCTGCTAGAATTGGGTTAACCTCTTAAGGTACGTTACTTTACCCTCCAAATTATAATTATACATGATTTAATAATATTAAATATAATGTATGTGCGTTACTAAGCCCAGAGAGACTGCTTTATTGCTTTTTAAAAAAAATTATACATGCAATTCGGTGTAACTGATACATTAAGAATATAATTGTCCCCTTACAGTTATTGGGTTAATTAAATCCATCTTTCCCATTGGGAATTGTGTCCCTTAAGGATATCTTGTTCAGATTCTTTAACTTGCCTGTCATTTTTGTGGTTACAACTCCTTCACTTCACAGTATAGGACACAGTATTTAAGACATAGTCTTTTTCATTTTTAAACTAGTGTCTATTCAAAACCTGTTTCCCCTCCTCCCTAGAGGCACTGGTGGCTATAGGCAGTGGTTTTCAACTCTAAACAGACCCAACGCTCCTTGTAATAACAATTATGTGGTTAATAGCTGGTTTACTATGTTGAAATAGAATTCATATGTAGTATAACTTATCTACATATAAAATTTTTTTAAATCAATATATATTGATTGTCCCTTCTCCCCCATGTATTCTCCATGCTCCTATGGCCTGCTCTGGGCCCAGAGAGGTAACCTCCACAGACTGTATCCACCAGGGGTTCCTGTTGCATTAGGCCAATAGGAGGCACTGATACAAAGGCCACAGCAAAAGGAGAGAGGTGAGGGTATTTATTCCCTGCCCCACTGAGGTACCAACAGTGTTGACATATCTCGGTAGACATATAGTCACAGCTCATGTGTGTGGGGGGTAAACTAGCCTGCTAAGGCTGCCATAACCACAGGCTGTGTGGCTTCAACAACAGACATTTATTTTCTCACAGTTCTGGAGGCTGGAAGTCCAAGGTCAAGGTGCCTACAGGGTTGATCTTTGGTAAGGCCTTTCTCCTTGGCTTGAAGACAGCTACCTTCTCTGTGTCCTCACATGGCCTTTCCTCTGTCCCTGGTGTCTCCCTCTCTTCTTATATGGACACCAATCCTATTGGATTAGCGTCCCACCCTTTCATCTTTAAAGGTCCTGTCTCCAAATGCAGTCACATCCTGAGGTACTGGGGGTTTAGGACTTCAGAGTATGAATTTGGGAAGGGTATTATCTCAACATGTAAATACTTGGGAATGACTGTCCCCAGAAGACATCTTGAAGTACTGCTGTCAGCTCTTTGCACCATGAATGGGCTTGGGTACAAACGCAGATGGATACCGGGGTTTTTATCAGAGACTCAAATACCGCTAGTGGCCATGTCATTAGGGACCTGGTTTTCTGCAATGGTGAACAACTCCTGGAAAAGTTCTAAATAAAAGGAAGCCCAACCTTCCTTTGATTTACATAGTAGTTGAATTTCTGGAAATGCAGTGTACATTAAAACCATGTAAAAACTACTTTGTTTAAAATGGAGTTTGCTTCTAGGTTCAGATGATCATATCCAGGTCTTTTATCTACATGAATGTCCACTGGGACATTCTAAAACCATGTGGGACAAAGGACACTTATTTCTTGTGCAGGACTGTCCCCAAAATGGCAGGGCACCTAGGACCCCCGACCCTGCCCTTCAAATGCTCCCAAAGTGCCCCCAGGGTGTGCCCCCCAAGCACAAAATTCCAGGGGATTGCAAGTGGGGTGGGGTACTTGTGGCCTCTGCTGCCCTCTGCTCCTTTCTGGCGTTGGAGTCTGGGAGGAGAGGTGGGATGGCAGGGGGTGGGGAGAGATCACTGTCTGTAGTGAAGATTCTCTCCTCTCTCAGGTGGTTATCATGATTCTGTGGCTCGCAGTGACCGATTAGGCAAGTCTTCTGTGGAACTCAAGTGAGTTTGATTTTTTCTTTTTTAAATGATCTTTTTGAGATATAATTCACATACCAGAAAATTAAAGTGTACAACTCAACAATTTTTAGAGAGTTCTGCAACTGTCACCGCAATCTAATTTTAGAACATTTTCATCACCCCCAAATAAATCAGGGACTCAATAGCAGTCGTTACTCATACTGTACGCCCAGCCCCAGGCAACCACGAATCTACTTTCTGTCTCTGAAGATTTTGGAATCATAAAATATGTGGTCTTTTGTGACTGGCTTCTTTCACTTAGCAGATTATATACGGGTTCATCCATGTTGTAGTTTGTTATCAGTACTTCATTCCCTTCTATAGCCAGATAATATTCCATTATATGAATATACCACCTTTTATTGATCCATTCATCAGTTGATGCACATTTGGATTGATTCCATGCTTTTGACTATTATGAGTAATGCTGCTGTGAACATCTTATACAAGTTTTTGTGTGTATGTATGTTTTCATTTCCTCTGGGTATAGACCTAGGAGTGGAATTGCTGGGACATATATATTTCTATGTTTAACCTTTTAAGGAACTGCTAGACTGTTTTTCAAAGCAGCTCCATAATTTTACATTCCCCCCAGCAGTGTATAAGGGTTTTAATTTCTCCACTTCTGCACAAATGCTTGTTATTATCTGCCTTTTTGATTATATACATACTGAGTAGGTGCGACGTGACATTTCACCGTGGCTGTGATTTGCATTTCCCTAATGATTAGTGATGTTGAGCATCTTTTCAAGTGCTTGTTGTCCATTTGTATATATTCTCTGGATAAATGTTTATTCAGATAATTTGTCCATGTTTTAACTGGATAATTTATTTTTATAAGTAGTTTTATAAGTAGTTTTTATAAGTAGTTTTTTATAAGTAGTTTCTCAGGTATGATTCGCAAGTATTTTCTCTTATTCTGTGGGTTGTCTTTTCACTTTCTTAATGGTGTCTTTGAAGCACAAAAGTTTTAAATTTTGATGCAATTCAGTTTATCTATTTTTTCTTTTGTTACTTATGCTTTGGTGTCATATCTAAGAAGGCTTCGCCCAAACCAAGGTCACAAAGATGTACTCATACAATTTCTTCTAAGAGTTTTATAGTTTCAGCTCTTACACTTAGGCCTATGATCCATTTTGAGTTAATTTTTGTATATGGCTTGAGGAAGGGGTCCAACTTCATTCTTTTGCATATGGCTATCCAGTTGTCCCAGCACCATTTGTTGAAGAGACTATTCTTTCCCCACTGAATTGTCTTGGCACCCTTGTCTATCAACATGGTTTTATTTCTGGACTCTCAATTCTACTCACTGATCTATAAGCCTGTACTTATGTCAGTGCCACACTACTTGATTATACCCATATGGGTTCTAAAATGGACCTTCCAAGGGCCTCCCCCATTTCATATTTCCCCTGATATGGGAGATCCAGCTCCTTTTCAACCTCTCTCATTTGCTCCATTGCAAACACCACAGGGATTTACCCCATATCCTCTTACTGCTGGCCCACAAAGCAAACAGTCCTCACAGATGAGATAACGAGCCCATTTTCAAGGACTTCTCAACTCATGAAAAGCTCAAGTATTCATATATGCCAAAAGATGGATGTGCAGGCTCCTTCAACACTGAGATATGGATTTGGGAGTCTCAGAAAAGTTCTCCAAGTTGTGGGGGTAGTGGAAATAGTCTGGGCAAAGTGTGTAAAGAGAGAAAGCCATGGATAAACCCCAGGTGGTGGACGAAAAGCCAATAAAAGAGTCTGAGAAGTAGTGATCAAACAGGAAGGAGAAAAATTAGAAAAGCATGGCATCATGAAAACCAAAAGAAAAAAAGCATTTTTCAGGACGCTGCAATCAGGAGACATATGCTCAAGAAACCTTAAGTAAATTCCATATTTGAGCTTCTGTTTGCACTGTGTTGCCATAGGAATGCCAACCCAGGTGAGCAAGCAGGAAAGGGGATCCAATTTCTCTAGTTGGAGCCAGCAATGGTTTGGATTCAAGGTTTCTGTCATCAAAACTAGATGTTTCCTCTCCTGTGATCCTGTTTGCCTAGGATACTATCCTATCCCTATCATTGGTGAACTCTATTCTCTCACGCAGTTTTGAATAGAGTCACCGTACACCAGAGTGTTTCTGGTCCCTTTCTCTTCTGCCAACCTGTTCAGTTATAATGTAAACTTCATGATACAAATACAATTGAAAGAGAAAATATTTTTTCTGTTTTAAAAGCTCTCAAGAGGGTAGGGACAGAAACCAACAGGTAAGATAATATTGATGGGTATGGAAATTTACAAGGCAGGTTAGTAGTGGGAAGGAAGGGATTGAGAGCACAAGAGGTCATCAGAATACTGAGTATCTGGAGGAGGATGGGATGGGGGTTAGGACTCAGAAAGGCAGAGATGAACTCTGGTGACCCTACACTTTTGCTACACGTGCCTATTCTAGATCATTTTATCGCCAGAACCAAAATGATCTTTTCAAAGTCAACCTGACAATCTCATACACTTGGTGGCATTACCCACTAAACTCTGAAATCACCCACCTGGTTTCCTGCCATTACCTCCTAATTAAATCCATCTGCAGAACCAACAGTTGCTGAATGGTGTACAATCAATCCTATTGTTAGAAGGTATTTTAGGGAGAGGGCTAATTCTTAAATTTTGATGTATTCTTGAAACTCTTCTTAAGTTTGAAATTATAACTTTGACTTAGATTCACCAACTGTTTATATTTTGCCCCATTTGCATCCTTATTCTCTCTCTTTCCCCTCCCTCCTCCTCTCTATGCATGAACACAGACCTTTTTTCTTTTCTGAACTATTTGAAAGTAAGTTGCAGACATCATACTCCTTTCTCTTCTAAAAATACTTTGCTAAGAACAAGGACATTCTCATAAATACCCACTGTTCAACTGTCAAAATAAGGACATTTATCATTGATACAATATTAACCACAGAACATTTTCAAATGTCAGGATTGCTCCATTAACAACATTGATACCTATTTTTCCTTTCTTCAGGATCCAGTCCAGGATCACATGCTGTATCTAGCTGTCATAGTTTTTTAGTCTCTTTTAAACTAGAAGAGCTCTTTGGCCTTTTTGTCTTTCTTGACCTTGTCATTTTTGAAGAACATAGGTCAACTATTTTGTGGAATGTCCCTCACTTTGTTTCTGTGAGTTTCCTGTGGTTAGATTCAGACTATGTAGTGTTGACCCTTGAACAACGGGGGTGTTAGGGGTGCCAACTCTCTGCACAGTGGAAAATCTGAGTATAATTTTCACACGGCCCTCTCTGTCAGCGGTTCCTCTGCACCTCTGGATTCAACCAACAGCGGATCATGTAGTACTGTAGTGTTCACTACTGGGAAAAAAGTCCATGTGTAAGTGGACCCCCGCAGTTCAAGTCCATGTTGTTCAAGGGTCAGCTGTATTTTTTCAGGAATACCATAAAAGTGATGGTGTGTCCTTCTCAATGACCATATCAGAAACACAATGTTGGTTTGTTCCAGTATTGGTGATGTTAACTTGGACTACTTGGTTAAGGTGGTGTCCACCAGGTTTCTCAGCTATAGTTACTATCTTTCTCTTTATAATGAAAAAGTAGGGCTTCCCTGGTGGCGTGGTGGTTGAGAGTCTGCCTGCTAATGCAGGGGACGAGGGTTCGAGCCCTGCTCTGGGAGGATCCCACATGCCGCGGAGCAACTGGGCCCGTGAGCCACAACTACTGAGCCTGCACGTCTGGAGCCTGTGCTCTGCAACAGGGCAGGCCACGGCAGTGAGAGGCCCGTGCACAGCGATGAAGAGTGGCCCCCGCTTGCCAAAACTGGAGGAAGCCCTTGCACAGAAACGAAGACCCGACACAGCCAAAAATAAAAATAATTAAAAGAAGGCTCAACATTAAAAAAAAAAAGTAATTTGTGTGAAGATACTTTGAAACTGTAAATATAATGTTCCTCAACAAACTTTCACCTACTAGTTTTGGCATCCCTTGATGATTTTCTAACTCCAGCATTGTTTTACATTTATAAGTTGGCATTCTACTGTATGGAAGAGCGTTCCCTTCTCCCCCATTTATTTCTTAATTCATTACTTTATTTCACCATGGACTCATAGATTTTTATTTTATTCGAATGTTATAATCTATTATCATGATTTATTTTGATGCTTAAATTATACCATATTTGGCCAGTGGGAACCCCTACAAGCCGAGTCCAGCATCGTTTTGATATGTCCCCCTAATTCTTCTTTCAAGGAATTTTAAGAATTCCAGTTTAGTCATTTAGTTGACTCAACTGGCCTCTGGTTTGCTCAGACCTCATGGCTAAGTCTAAGAAACAAAATGCAAATGAGATTAACTAGCAGTAGGACTTTTCTCACAATCTGCACATTGCATTTATTTTTAAAGCATTTAAGATTGCATTATATACTTTGCATTATTTTATGCTACTAGCTTATAGTCACATTAAAAATCCAGCTCTTTCAGTATAAATTAACAGTAAAGCTTCTTAGTCATCATGGCGATTGAAATCCTGCTCCAAACAAACTTAAAAGCTAGACAAAATACAATCCAAAACATTTAAGAATATAAATCAGAGTATAAGAGCAAGAAAGAGAAATCTCCAGGTACTAGAACAAAGAAGGAATAAAAACAAAGACGGAATGAACAAGGGCACGATGGTTCACAGGAGGATCACATACGGCACCTGAATATGGGCCTTAACCACAGGGGCTGAGGTCTTAATGCCAAAGAAAAGGAAAAGAGATGATGCTTCTACAGTGGGGAGCTGGCCAGGACCATGAAGGAGGCTTTCTTTGAAATGAAGACTAGAAAAACCCACTCACTGGTCTAAAAAGGAACAAGGAAGTACAGTATCTGCCAATCGTGGGTAGATAAGGTCACTGATGAGAAATCAGACACCAAAACTGTGCCCATGCAGATATATGGAGTCCAAATTCACCCTACTGTGAGGTACAGAAACTTCAGGCTAAGAAATTTAACACAGAAACCTGTCTAGAACTGATAAAACCCACAGGACCTAACAAATGACATTTCTACAACCTTGGACACACGAGACTCTATGCAAACAGCTCTCACTAAATGTGAATTCAGTCAAAACTTGCAAACCATAATGAGGGAGAGTCAGTGGACTGACAAATGGGAGTACACCTAGAACTAACAGAATAATCTCAAAGATACTTAAACAAATATATTTAAACATCCAAAGAATTTTTTTTTAAAGAGAGACCACAAGGCAAGAACAGGCTGAGACATTTAAAAAATTAGTCATTGAAACAAACTGATATTATGTCAGCTTTCTCTCATCTTGTGTCACTAGTAACTTCATTCAGTAAATATCTACTATGTGCTAATCACATACTGGGCACTGCAAACACAATGATAAAGATACAGCTGCAGTCCTCAAGAAACTTACATTCCATTCTTTTAACTTTAAGGAAGGATAACACATTGATTTCCAGATAAACTGTTATATTTTTTCTCTTTGTCATACAGGAAATTTTATAAATAAATGTTTATCATGTCCTTTAAATTGAGTAGGAAAGTGGCATTAATACAAATCACCCTCACCTCTTTTCTAAGCTCGCAGTATTTGCTGTTTTGCTTTGGTGGGTTGTTCGGGAGTTAGGAGCTTTGCTGCGGTGCTGGTGTTTAAAAAGTGGAAGGGCTGCGGGCTTCCCTGGTGGCGCAGTGGTTGAGAGTCCGCCTGCCGATGCAGGGGACGCGGGTTCGTGCCCCGGTCCGGGAAGATCCCACATGCCGCGGAACGGCTGGGCGCGTGCATGAGCCATGGCCGCTGAGCCTGCGCGTCTGGAGCCTGTGCTCCGCAACGGGAGAGACCACAACAGTGAGAGGCCCGCGTACCGCAAAAAAAAAAAGGAAGGGCTGAAGGAGCACAGGTGGAAGACTAATTGCTATATGCCGGTGAGGTGAAATACCTGTAAACAGCTTAGTCACAGCTCAGCCTCAGCTTAGCCCAGCTTCCCTTTCCTTACCACCACGAAGGCAAGTCTACAATTAAATATAATCAAGTTTTTTTATTACAGAGTACTCTTACAAAATCAATCACTTGTATGAGGTCATTTGTTGTTAGACAGAACAACAAAACATCAATTCAGGCAGGCCAGCAGCTGGCACAAAAAACACCTTTGTTCATGCTTTTAGTGTATCCTTGTAGTGAGATGGTCTCTTTACCTGTGTTACCAATCACTGCTAATGGTACTACACAGCAAAAGAACGATGCTTTACGTTCATTGGATCCTGGCCTCAGAAGAAAAGAAAAATATCTTTGTAGAACAAAACAGAACTAGGATGATTTTTTTCGTCTAGGGTACATAAAACCAAGACTAAAGGCTATGTGATTTTTAAACAATCTCTTTAACCATTTTTAAAGTTTTATAAATTCAAGTGGTTTACTTTCGACAGCTCATGAACTAATTTTAGTTAATTTGAAATAAAGATATGGCGAACTCTAGGTATTTCACCATACTTGTTTTCCTCTATACTTGAATTGTCTTTTTTTCCAAATCAAATTGAGACATTTTAGTAGCTGTTCTGGTGGCTCTTAAGTAGTTGAGCTACTCACTGATATCAGTTGTAAAAAATTTCATAGCAGCCAGGAAATCTGGCCAAATATTAGACAAAAACTCAATGTTGAAATGAAGCACACTAGTTGTTATACTTGTTTCAAAAATTCGACTCTTACTGGCTTTCCCAAATCATTTTCCAAAGTTGAAAAGATCTTATGGAAGTTTAAGTAGAAATTTTTCACTTAAAAGGAAATATGGTAACACAAAAACCTAGAGCAACAATGGTGTACATTCAAAACTGCAAAGTAACCTTAAAAGGCTATATATTGTATAATTCCAACTATACGATGTTCTGGAAAAGGCAAAACTAAGGAGACAGTAAGTTTAGTGTTTGCCAGGGGTTTGGTGCAGGAGGAATGAATGAAGGCAGGGCACAGAGGATTTTAGGGCAGTGAAACTACTCTGTATAAAGGTGGATTTGTCATTATACATTTGTCCAAACCCACAGAATGTACAAGGCCAAGAGTGAATCCTAATGTAAACTGTGGCCTTTGGGTGATAATAATGTGTCAATGTAGGCTCATCAATTGTAACAAATATACCACTCCGGTGCAGGATTTTGATAGTGCAGGGGGCTGTGCATATGCAAAGAGCAGAGCGTATGAGAAATAACTACCTTTTTGCTCAATTTTGCTGTGAATCTAAGACTGCTCGAAAAATAAGGTCTGTTTAAAAAAAAACAAAACTGCAAAGGAAAGAACTAATAAGTAAGGCAAACATGACATCATGGCTTTTTACTATGAATGTCCTGGCTTCCTTTAAGTTCATACCACAAACTAGAAAGTCATTTTCTGTCCTGTATATTTGCCCAATCAGAACCACATATGAACTGATTTGTGCAAATACTGCCAACTTTTCCATTTTGAAGTAGTACTGAAGTCAAACAGTGGAAGTAATTAAGTCCTTCAGCCAGAATCAGCTTATTCAAAAAGCCTCATTCTATCTTTACTCTCATTCCATATGAATAAATTCGAATTATCCTAATTCTGTTAAAATTTTTTTTTTTTTTTTTTTTTTTTTTTTTTGCGCGGTACGCGGGCCTCTCACTGCTGTGGCCTGTCCCATTGCGGAGCACAGGCTCCGGACGCGCAGGCTCAGCGGCCATGGCTCACGGGCCCAGCTGCTCCGCGGCATGTGAGATCTTCCCGGACCGGGGCACAAACCCGTGTCCCCTGCAACGGCAGGCGGACTCTCAACCACTGCGTCACCAGGGAAGCCCTAAAGTTTTATTTTTAAAGAGGCTTATTTAAAATTTAAATCCAAATAAAGCCTTAAAAATAAACTTTTCTATTTTGAATTAGCAGAAGATATAGAAACTCCGTTCAAGTAGATGATGATTCTTCTCCATATGCTTATAAAAGCCAATTGTTTAATACTAAATCTTCACTCAGTAAGGATAGGCTGGGCTCTGCTTTAGTTTAAAAAACAAAAAACCAAAAAACACACCAAAATCTTAGTAGCTTAACATAATAAAAGTCTATTTTTTGATCATGCAAAGTCCACTGATGGTCCAACTGACCTCCATGTGATCACTCAGAAATCAAGACTACTTTGATCTTGTGGCTTCACCATTTCAAGTGAGGCATCCTCTACAATGCCATGGCAAAGGTTTGTCACTGGCCTGGTCTGGGAGTGACACATACTACTTCTACTCACATTTAACTGGTCAGAACTAGCCCTTGCTCACCCACATGGGGGCTGGAAAGTGTAATTTTCTTTATGCCAGGAACTAAAGGAGTACAGATACTTGTGACCGCTAATAATGTCACCAAAATTCTTATATCTGCATGAAATCAAGACAATGTAGAATGCTAACTCTTAACTCATTAAGATTAAAAATAAAAGCCATATCCAATGATCTAACAATTCTGGTATAGATTTTGGAGAATCTAGTGAGAAAAACAAATGGTTAGCATGCTAATCAAACTGGTTATTCCAAATATCCCAACTTCAATAAGTCTGACAAGTAGCAGATGAGTGATAATGGTATATCTTTAATTCTTAAAAGGCCAGACAGGTATTGTGTAAGTTAAAATGAAAACCATGTACTTTAGATACCAGGGTAAGCAAGCTATCACTAAAGTGTGAGAGGTTACAATTTGCATTCGCGACTCACATGAGCAGAGGTGGGAGCAGTAGAAAGGTAAGCTGATGCAGTTAATTCTATTAGAAAAGGGCTTCAGATTTTCTCTAGTAACTCATAAAGACTGGCTGAGCCCTCCAGTGCTGTGTGTGCTATAAAGGAGACAACTTTAGATTGGGAAAAGATTAATAGAATGCATAGCTGACCTCGTCATCCACAAATAAAAGTAATTTAAGAAAACAGAAAGAAAAACTATCTGTGAGTCAAAGCTATGAAAAAATGAATTTCTCACCTTCTCACTTTTCTTACTCCCCACAAAGGTAATAAGTTGACTTCCTGAATAAGGTTAAAACTGACCATTTAGGTGTGGAGAAATGCTTATCAAGTATGATTTTAATTTCATTATGACTGATCTTGAGCTCTACTGCGGATAACTAACCAGCTCTACTGGTGATTTCAACCTGTGTAGTTCTTATGATTATTTCTAGCCCCAAATAGCAAGACCACATTTGCCACAATAGCAACTGAAATGTGTCAGGTGCACATTCAATTATAATATGATTCTTTTATCTAGAAAAAAAAAAGGCAAAATAAGAATATGCAGCAAGAATATAATTTAACAGAGTTTTGAGAACATTCACTCCCCAAATAAAATACAGGAATGGATGAGGTGAAGTAATGTATAATACAACAAAACTTTTGCTAAATTCAAGGTTTACGTGAAAGATTAAAGAAAAACAAACACACATATAAAAAGATAGGACATTTCATTTTTAATCAGTCAAAAAAAAGAAAAGAGTTCTGGACAATGTCAAATTCCACTCACCATAATGCTATAGTTACACATTAAATATAATTACTATCTATACATATGCAAAAATATAAAGTTCTATTTCATACAATAAAACCTTTTATAGAAACCATTTTAAAATTAAGCAGAACTTCTCAACATTAACATGTGAGGCATAAGTCCTTCTAAGGTTCCTTTAAAGGTTTTAAAACAAAAATGCTAAAACTAAACACAATGTCCTTCTGTCAGTTCCCAAATTAAATCTACTTAAAATAAAAATTGCTAGCTCAGTCATATACTACTTAAATAATATTGTTCAGCCATCTCTAGAATCCTCCATTTTTTCAAGTATGGAAACAGAACTCAAATATTCCATAATACAGTACTAAACAAATGGAATATTTAGGAAAGACTATGTTGTCATATGGCACAATATTGTTTCATTTCTTCAATATGTTTTGAAATAAATATCAGGTTTTTGTTTTACGTTTCTTCTAAAAGGCCAAAATTTTAATGTACATTAATCTTGACTGTGGTAAGATGTAAGAATGTAAAATATAACATCAACATTTTATCACAAAAGTAAAGCTGGTAACAAACTATAAAAGGAGCCAGTACTCTACTCAGATATACCCAGGGATTAAAGCTCATCGTGATAGAAATATTCATCCTGAAGCTGTCTGCCATAATCTGTGGCTTCGCTGGTAAGAAACAAGTCCTGGTTCTCCAGAATCTCTGCTTCAGACAGCTTTCTGTCACTATTCAAATCCACTTCATCAATTAGATGAAGAGCCTTTAAAATAAAACAAAACAAAAAGGTGTCAAGTGTAATAAGCGTTTTCAGCAAGATGTTCACATTTTAATGTGATTTGATTTGTCAAAACCATTCAGGTATGCCAAGTACTCATTATTGTCTAAGTATCTAAAAATATTAACCATTGTGACCAGGTCTGTCTACGGAGTCTCTCATTACCTCCTTCCTTTATTTCTGCTGGGTTCTACCTCCTCCCAACTCAAATCCAATTCAGGATATCTCAAAGTAAAGCAAAATTAATATAACTCATTTTGAGCCCCTACAGGTAAATACAAACTTTTATTATTCTATTGTGCTATCAGATTAATACATGATACAATCTTAACTTCTCTGTCTCCTTGAAAATCTAAAACAGATCATAAATTTAAATCAATAAATAGCAATGCATTATTCCTAAATAAATAACTCCACTACTTCTTTCTTTGGCTTAAGATTTTGAATTTCCTTTACTACCAGTACCACCAATTTGGGGATGAGAGAGTAATTCTGTAACACTTACCTCTTCTTGTGCAATGCCTTGATTGTTGGGTACTACCCAAGACAACAGCTCTTGGGGATCAAGCCTGCCGTCAGCATCTTTGTCATAATCATTCAGGAATCTATCTTTCTCAACGAGTATCCACTCTGGATCTTCATTTGCTGCTTAATATATTAAAAAAAAACCCAAGAACATAAACATGCATACGCAAGAATATCACATGTATCCAATAAGTTTGGTATACCCCTAGAATAAAGGAAATGAATTAAAGCTCACCAAATAAAGGAGGCCCAAAGAAACAGAGGTACTTAACTGAAAAGTCCTGAAATAAGTATAAACTCTATAGTAATTTTCAAAAGTGATACTCAGAGTTTTAAAATTGTTGCTTATTATCACAAACTAGTAATTTTGGTAACTGCTGCTACTTGTTCGGATACAGTTTTCCCAAGTTTGAGCTAGGTAATGTTTTTATGTACATCATGTGACTAAAGCTTCCTGCGTGCTCTTACAAAGCAATGCCATGTGTAATTTTAAAGTGACATTCACAATAAGTGATGCTTTTAAGCAACAATTCTGAAAAGACAGCTGCTTTCAGAAAAAGCTGCATTTAAAAACTCCTCAAATTTCAAACACTCAGTAAGCCACCTTCCAGTCTTACTCCAGTATTTATAGGATTCTATATTTTCTTCTCTTTCAAGATCTACATGCAAGGGTACAGAAGTCTATTTAAAAATATCAACCTTTACTTCCTCACCCATTTGGATTAATGATTACATTGTATTTGTTTGAAAAGGAATAAAAATGCTTGGATCTAGATGTGGAACTAAAAGTGAGTAAAAACAGCATTCTCAGATAAGTTTTAAGTTCCTTTGTTTCCCCTGTATTTTACTGAACTTGGCAGAACAAGGAGGAATCAGGCCTAGTTCTTCTTCCATTTTCCTCTGTCAAACAGAACTCTCAATGAGCAAGACTGTCTTTCAATTTCTTTCTTCTTCCCCACCCCCTTCCACACATCCCCAAGCTACTTACTTGGGTCCCGCCTGTAGTCACCAAGAAATTCTTCCAAACTAACAAATCCATCACCATTTTTGTCATGTTCTTCTAAAGCCTCTTGAATGACAAATTCCTATTGCATGTCCGTTCACACACACATACACAAAAAAAATTAGTCACAAAAGTTTCAATCCCACCACCATCTGAATCAATGCTACTACAGAACTTATTTAGGAATAATTATTTTGGTTGTCCATACTTGCAAGACAACCTTTCTAAACATTGGAATTTAGAAGCAGGAATAAAACCCCAAATATTAAATAGCTTAAAATTCAACATCCTTAAGTTTCTATTATTGAGCACTCCACTTCACCCTCCTGAACAACCTCGGCACTAAACTCACACTCCTATTTTCTGCACATTACCCTCCTTCTGAAGAATGACGTATCTTACTACCTTTGTGTTCTTTAATTCCACTTTCCCTCAAATCTATTAACAACCCCAAAAGAACCGTTGTCTCAGATGTCTTTGAATAGAGCTGCTGTTCTACCCCCAGACCTGAAATGGGGCAGTCCCCTATAAAACCTCAACTTCCCTGCTTCTTCTTCTACCAATCTACCCTATCCACACCAGATTGCCCCCAAATCTGTTCCTCACGCTTACCAAGGCTTCTTACCAATCACTCCCCTCTGACCCAGAGACCACACCCTTTCTCGTTATACTTGACCCAAGATGACCCATTTAATGGCCAGTTGCTTCAGTACTTCCCTTATTATATTCCTATATCCCCTTGTACCCTCTTCTTATTATGCCAATCCCCATCTAGTACAACAGACTCACTTCACTTTCTCCTTTATTCCAGAATCAGAGAAAGATACAAAAATAGAAACTAGTCCTTGTAAATTAATTTGCCATTTTGGTGGGGTCTCACTGCAGCTTCGAAGTCTATCTCTGCCTCACTTTCCCTAACATACACTCTACAGCTGTTTTTTGAAACCTCCATTTTCCTTGGGCCTCACCCTAACTCTCTCCAGTACACTCTTGACAAAGACCCTCCTGTTTTTCTAAACATGGTACAGGTCTTCTGAAATGCTTCCTTGTTTCCCAGCATTGCATCCTCACCTTTAATTACCTCTATATATGCCTTTTCCTCTCATCATTTTAGGCCTTTGATCTCAGCAGTTAAAGCTCTCTCCCCCTCTTCTCTAGGGTGAAGCCCTCAACTGTCTTCCTAGATCCCATACTACCCCATTTCCTGAGTGCTTTCTTTCACTCTTAACTCCAGCCTCTCCCAAGGCTCCAATCTCTTTTCCACTAGCTCCTTCTTCTATGCCTTTAAAAACATTCAAGTCCCCAATGACTATGCTGCACTCTTTAGCCACCATCCTGGTTTTTCTTTTCCTCTCATAGGTTATACCTTACTGTTCTCGTTTCCTCATTACCTACTGCCACCCAAATACCTTTCAATCTGGATTCTGGCATCACAACTATAATGAAATGTATTCTCAGAAGTCTACCATTCTAGTCAAACCCAGGGGCTTTATCTACATCTGTATGAAATAACACTGAAATACAAGTTGTTGGCGTTTTTAAAAATCAAATATTACAGATTTTATATATAGAAACCAGGGCATCTTAACCTGGATATCCAAAGATTGGTTTTAGAGAGAGGATCTGAGAATCTCTTGAAATTATAATCCAATACTTCACGTGTATGAACATGGACATACATAGGATTTTTCTGGGACACAGTATATAGTTTGCATCATATTTTTTAAGGAGTCTGTGACCCAGTAAAAGAATCACTGATCAAAATGATTATTCCTCCATTCAAGTAATCCTCTTGGGAAACAATAGTTTGCATCATATTTTTTAAGAAGTCTGTGACCCAGTGAAAGAATCACTGATCAAAATGATTATATCCCTCCATTGAAGTAATCCTCTTGGGAAACAATAGACTTATTACAATAATGTTGCCTTGGTTAAAATAATTTTTGGAACTACGTGAATGAAAATATCTTTAAATTCCAAATTTTAATCCAAAGTAGAATTACTTAGTTGATCTTGTACTCCTGCCTTTTCCTATATCAAACATATCCTTAAAGGGAAAAAGGGATATGCAAAAACAATTGAGGTAAATAGGAATTAATGAAGCCGCTCTGAATGAGACACCAATTTATGGTCACACACCTTATATGCTGCCATCAAGGCCAACTCAGCACAAAGAACATACTTCCCCATACTGACACACCCCATTCTGCAATGGGCTTTCATTGTTACGCCAGCCCCAAACCTCACAGTCATCTCTGACTCTTGCCCCCCTCCCTTCCCGTGCTTAGTCAGTCAACATTCCTGTCTATGCTTTCTTCAAAATGTTGGTCAAGTCTAATTCATTCCATTGCCACCTTGTATTCCGGGGCCATAACATATAATGCCTAAATTATTTCATTGCTTTCATTGGTCATCTCCCTCCTCAGTCTTCAACTGTTCCTTATTCCTCAATCAAGATCCAACATCCTCTGCCTACCATGCTAGGGCTCAATTTTTGGCCCTAATTGGCCCTAATTAAACAAATTGTGCCAATGTTCTTAAACTAGGTGATGAAAAACATATCTGCAGCCTGTCTAACAAGGTAGCAGCATCTGACCATGACCCATTAGACAAAAAGCTACATCTCCCCTCCCTGAAATGTCCAGGGAACTAAGCCACATGGCTGGAGGCTGATGCCAGGCAACAGACCTCAATATAAATGTTTAGCCTATTTTTTAAAAGCCATGTCTTATATTAATCTTTACCCTCCAATACGACAGTTTCTGTTCTCAAGAAGCTTATCAAGTCATAGGAGGGACTTAATCAGTGTTAAATTAAACCTAGAGTCCAACAAAATTTTGAAGAGCTGGTACTTCTTTTAAGCACTAAAGGGATGAGAGGACTCATTATGCCTAAAGTTGCAAAAACATCATTAGTCATTAGCAGCTGTACTCCCTGCCCTACCCCCACACACCCTATGAAAGGGGATCCAAATGTGATACATTTTCCCAGACCAAAAGTTTTCACAAGTGATGCTGTAAACTAAATAGGAAGTTCTAGTGTTACTAATACTGCAACACCAGAGGAAAGTCGGAAAACTACAAAAAGACAAGGAAGGCACTGAAGATAATGTGGTTATGAAACAGAAATTAGCCAGGGAAAGACTGATGCTCATATATGTTACAGAGATTAAAGAAAACTCATTCCTTACCTTCTTCCTCCCAATAAGCACACCCCACCCCACCCCACCAGAAAACCTCCTTCTTCCCACTCCTTATCTTAAGCAGGGAAAACTAGATCTTCCTGTCTCTCAAAATTCTGTTTGCCATACAATTCATTTTAATTACTTTGTAAAAGCAAGTTTTAAAGTTTTGGTCATTCAATAGTCATCTTGAAATGTTTCTTCCTTACCGTCATGTAATCAACTTCTTCAGGATGCTCAAAAGCAATAAATTCTTCAAGATTCAAACCAGGACCTGAATCCTGGTTAGCTTTTTCAAATCTCTTCTTGTCTTTTAAATGAAGCTTTGAAAATTAAATATTGAACACGTTTAAAGGTCTCATCCATACCATAACATCATTAAAAATACTTTGAAAAATACAACTATGTGAAATCTGAAGTACATTTACACCCATTATCATATTTTATCTTCACATCATCCCTCTGAAGGTAAGTTGGGCAAATAACAAACATTTATTAGAAGCAGTACAGAGACACAGGCTCTAGAGTCAGAGAAACTCAGATCTGAATTCCAGCAATGCCACTCACTAGCTTATTACTTAGGGCAAATTGCTTAACCTCTCTGGTCTCCTCACCTATACAACTGGGATAATCTGACACCAAAAGCAAAAATAAACAAGTGGGACTACATCAAACTAAAAGGCTTCTGCACAGCAAAAGAAACCATCAATAAAATGAAAGCTACTGAATGGGAGAAAATATTTGCAAATCATATATATGATAAGAGGCTGATATCCAAAATATATAAAAAACTTGTACAACTCAACAGAAAAAAACCCAAACAGTCCAACTAAAAAATGGGCAGATCTGAATAGACATTTTCCAAATACATACAGATGGCCAACAGGTAAATGAAAAGATGCTCAACATCATAAATCAGGGAAATGCAAATCAAAACCACAATGAGATATCACACCTGGCTGTTACAAAAAAGACAAGAAATAACAGGTGTTGGTAAGGATATGGAGAAAAGAGAACTCTTGTGCACTGTTGGTGGGAATGTAAATTGATGCAGCTACTACGGAAAACAGTACAGGGATTCCTCAAAAAATTAAAAATAGAACTACCATCTGATCCAGGAATTCCACTTCTGGGTACTCATCCAAAGAAGATGAAAACACTAACTCAAAAAGATATATGAGCCTCTATGTTCACTGCAGCATTATTTACAATAGCCAATATATAGTATGTCCAATCACGTAAGTTAGTTTACATGACGGGCATACACTGTCACATGCGTGCATCCTCTACAAGTGGTTGTGCTTTTGTGTACTTTATTGTACAATACTGTATACAGTACAGTAGTACAGTATCTTTATTTCAAGCCCAGGATGTCCGGAAGCAAGCGTAAAAGCAGTGGTAATGTAGCTGGTACTGCTAAGAAGCACCAAGCGATAACAATAGAAACAAAAGTGAAAATAATTGAGAGAGTGGAACGAGGCGAAAAGATGGAATTGGAGGCCCAGAGAAAGGATGAAGAGAGACAAAAAGAAGAAGTAACTAAAGAACTGAAGAGATTCACGATACAGGAAATGGCAAGGGGATTTCCTTTATTTGAGGAGGCACTGTTACTTTTCGAGGCACAGGACCCAAACGTAGAATGGTACACGAATGTTGCAGTAGCCGTTCAGAATGCAACCCAGTGCTACCGTGTCATCTGTGACAAGAAAGAAAGAGCTACTACCCAGATATCACTGGATCGTTTTTTCAAGACGGTAGATAGAATTGAATCCAGAAAGCAACCAGAACCTGTGGCATCAGCGTCAGGCGTGAGTGAAATTGCAGCTTGCCCTCCATCTCCTATTGCTGATGATCCTTCAGCTCTACCATCTCCCACCTCCTCTCCCTCCTCCAGTAAGTAACTCTTCTTGCCTGTTCACTCGATGCCAGCTGTATGCCAGCTGTTGTACTGTACTTTTCAAGGTACTGTACTGTAAGATTAAAAATGTTCTCTTGTTTGTGTTTATCTATTATTTGTGTCAAAAGTATTATAAAC
The DNA here is from genome assembly GCF_003676395.1 of Aethalodelphis obliquidens. Lineage (NCBI taxonomy): Eukaryota > Metazoa > Chordata > Mammalia > Artiodactyla > Delphinidae > Aethalodelphis > Aethalodelphis obliquidens. The sequence continues at coordinate 22,336,872 of NW_020837970.1, forward strand.
CTATTACAGTACAGTACTATATAGCCGATTGTGTTAGTTGGGTACCCAGGCTAACTTTGTTGGACTTAACGAACAGAATAAATCGGACTTACGAATGGAACTCATTCGAATGTATGGGATTTATTATTCAGCCATAAAAAAGAATAAAATCTTGCCATTTGAGACAATATGGATGTACCTTGAGGGCATTATGCTAAGTGAAATAAGTCAGAGAAAGACAAATACTGTATGATCTCTTATATGTGGAATCTAAAAACAAACAAACAAAAAACTCCCCCCAAATCAAGCTCAAGATACAGAGAGCAGACTGGTGGTTGCCAGAGGTGGGGAGGTGACAGAAATGGGTGAACTGTTTTTTTTTTTTTTTTAAATAAATTGAACAATTTATAATAAATAAGAAAAAAATCTCTGTTAAGCAATTGGGATGAGAATTCCTATCAAGCAATTAGAAACCTTAAGTATTAGGTATTAAACAAATGTTACATATTACTATTATTGATAGAAAAACTGAGATTAAAATGATTTGTTGAAAGGGATGTCAGGAAAACAGCTAAAATATGTTGAACTTGGATCCTCCCTGTTCTTTCTACAGTACTACACACTATCTTCTTTAACAATCTCAGTAATTTTTTTAATGTCCCCAAAGCAATAAATTTAGACTATGTATTAATTCTTGGTATGTCTATTTCTAACTATTTCTGGGCTTCAAAATGACTTTTCAAAAACAGGTTAACAGGTTTCAAAAAATAGTCCTTTAATGAGAATACTTTTGATAAATGTACATAATATTTGGAAGTCTACTCTCTGTAGGCTCTTTACAGTGCTAATTCTGTATGTCCAGATAAAACACATCAAAAGCTGAAAAGGGCCTATCTTGAGGTCGAGGTTAAATAATCATACCCTTTTCTACTTTCTCACACCCATCTTCCTTTTTTTCCCCCAAGTACACTCTGATAGGAAATCAAGAAGTAGCAGCTATTAGGGACAAGGCTGCTTTTAATGAATTTCTCAAAGGTAATTCTGTGATTAAGAGCCTTGGAAGCCAATAGTGGCATATTGCTAATCCTGCATAAATTCTATTTTGAGAATTTCTGGGAATAACTTTCTATAAACTTAAGTGTATTAAACTGCACATTTTTGAAAAAGTACAATTTCAAATATTTTAGAAGCTTTTAACTTATGTGATTCACTGTTGAAAAGAAATACTCTTTTCGGTTTTTTGGAATACTAGAGGTTAGGTAGCAGTCATTTACTGAAACACTAGTTCTTTTACGATGATTGATTTACAGTGGAGAGGCTCATTTCTTTCCCCAAAGAATTTGTCTTTTAAACATCCAGATTCCACTAGCCAGTTATATCCACCCAATCACGACAGGGGGAAAACACTGTTTCCAAATAGCTGTTTTAACTTAACGTTTCATAATTTTAAATAATTAGACCAAATAATTTACATGTTATGTGCAGGTTTAACATGGGGAAAAGTAGAAAAATAAGAACTTGAGGTATTTTGTTGAGTCAATCAAGTTCTTTTTGAATAAATCACTATTCAAAATACTAAGTGCTTAGATTTCCTTATGAAAGAACCCTTCAATTCAGAGCAAGAGGTCCACGTTTCAGCAGAGGGAGCGGAATTTGGCCAAATTTGCCTATGGAAAGAAAGGATCTCTTTCAACAGCTAAGATTTCTTTAAAAAAAAAAAAAAAAGGTATTTTCTGGTTTACATTTCTCAGTTTTAAAAATAAAATGAAATAATGTGATTTTTTAAAGTTTTAGTCATTTGAGGAACACAATTTAAGAGACTCATATTAAAGAAGCCAATACACTGAAAGACGTTTTTCAAAGTGGCAAATTTCTAAAAGAGAACGACAAAAGACTATCAGTTTCATAAAACCTCAACACTTTTCTCTGCTGTATAAAGACCTTGTGTTTTAGTCGAGAGTAGGAAGTACTATACACAGTAGTAAAAAGATAGAAACTACCATACTCGTTTAGTTTATATTGTAATAGAAACTTGTGAAGAACAAAACTGCCATCTTTTGGTAGACTAAAAATTTTACATGAGGAAATATGTAACCTGTGATACCAGAAAAAAAGCCTAGGTCTTATTCTGATTAACCACATGCAAGATAATATCTTATATAAATAAATGTTGCTTATACATGCACATTCAGCAGCTGGCTTTAGAAGTTAGAGCAATTGAGCTTCTGCCAGGTTGGTCCTCAAACTTTAATTATCCTGCTTAAAAGTGCTGACTACACTTGTTCATCAGATCATAAAGAAATGCTTTTTCAGACACTTCACTGCCTGAGAGGGTCATTATTCCAGGCTATCTCTATTCTCTATATGAAACATCAAAAATAAGATAAAATTCAGGTATCAAGTTGATTTTTGTTTATTATTAGGCTTCCATATAGAAACATTTAATTTTATTTAGATATCCAATTACTTTTTATGATTATTTTATGGTATAATGTTTAGTCTGTTACTTCGATTCATTCTTCATCCTTGATTTTTTATTTTGAATAATAATGCAGCTGTGTCTGGGTTCATCTTTACACCCCACATCCACTTTTAGTGGGTTATATCTATATATATCAAAATCTAATAAAGTATTATAAATAGAACTTCATGCAGAGACATATTCCTGTGTTGTCAAAGAATAACCATTAGGACTCCCATAGAGAAGTGTTCATTTTATGGATCCATAAATTCCTTTAGGCTGTTAAGGTCCATCTAATTCATTCTTTAAAAGTAGAGTCTTATAATCAACATGTACTGAGTACCTGGGTGGGGAACATAGCATTAGAACCAGACATCTTTTAAAAGAAAAACTGTTCATAAATACTTTATATTAACAAGTCATGTACCTCTTCAAAGTGAAGATTTTCTCCTCAACATCATGTATTATTTCATCCCACACCCCTAACCCCCAAAAGAATACAGATTTTAAAAACCACACACGTTTCTTACTTTTGATGGGATGCTAATTGAATCTTTTGAGTGAAAAAAAAAAAAAGGACAGAATCTAATTCTAGTAAGATTTTAAAATACTGTATTTAACTTCTGTATTATTCTCTGGAAGGGAAGTCATAATATCATACCATGGTCTGGTTTTAGAAAAGTCTTGGAATGCGAATGATGCTTTTAAGATGAGTTAATTCCTATAGTAAAGGAGAATAACTAGTAGACAAATCCCAGATCTCATTATTATCATTTGTTTTCTTTTTAGCACTAAGTAGTGAAAAGACTGATTTGCACTCTTTTCAGTCTGCTGTAAGATGAAGACCCAAATAAGGAGAAAAAAAGGAGCAAAGACATTTTTCCCCTATATATTAAATCCTAACTAATCTAAAGCTGATATAGTTAACAAATGCTTAAACAACTTTCAAAAGCTGATTGTATATAAATATTAAAGATAAATATGTGAATCACACCTGCTTTCTTCAACAGTATTCTTTCAAATCAACATAGAAGAGTTTACCAGTCCAAATGCTACTCTCAATATTTATTACTGTTTCTCCATACTATTATCATTCCCATTTTTAGATATGAGGAAACTGAGGCATAAGGAGGTCTGACTTAACCTAAAGCTGCACCACTGTTAAGTGGTCTGCCTGAATGTGAAGCCAAGCAGACTGGCTCCAAAGCTGGAGCTCTTAACCTCCACACCAGTGGTATATGCATAGCATATGCATAATCATTAGAAGAGAAACAACCAATTTTGAGTTAGTGATGGCCTACAGAGTTCAAGTGGACAATATGATTCTATAATAAATAGCATATACACTGATAAAATATGGCCATGGTAAAAACTAAAAGGTAGATACTAATAATGGGATAGGTAAGTTAAGGAATAGAGGAGCCTCAGATGTTTTCCAAGCACCCTTGATTAATATTTTGGGACACAACATTTGCAACAAGGTGTTTGGTTTTATTTTTTCCACATACAAAAAACTCTTTTAAAAAAAGTCTTTACGGCTCCTCTGGTGGCGCAGTGGTTGAGAGTCCGCCTGCCTGTGCAGGGAACACGGGTTCGTGCCCCGGTCCGGGAAGATCCCACATGCTGCGGAGTGGCTGGGCCCGTGAGCCATGGCCACTGAGCCTGCGCGTCCAGAGCCTGTGCTCCGCAACAGGAGAGGCCACAACAGTGAGAGGCCCATGTACCGCAAAAAAAAAAAGTCTTTAAAATTACCTCTGAAGTACAACAGTATTTGAAATAGTAATTTCTCAAGCTTATAGTAATTTGTCTTAAAAAGTTCCTAGTAATTACTAAGTAAAAAGTCTTTAAAAGTTCCTAGTGATTCCTAAATATTGTCTTCCTTAACTCTGCTTAAGAAATATATTTCAACAAATTAAACAATGAGACACAACAGAACTCATAGTGATACTGAATCTTCAAAAATAAGTTATTTTAAATGGTGCAGCCACTATAGAAGACAGTATTGTAGTTCCTCAGAAAATTAAAAATAGAATTACCATATGATCTAGCAATTCCACTTCTGGATATATACCCAAAAGAATTAAAGGCAGGGCCACGAAGACATATTTGTACACCCACGTTCACAGCAACATTACTCACAACAGCCAAAAAGCTGAAGCAACTCAACTGTCCATTGATTGATGAATGGATAAACAAAATGTGATATATAAATATAATGGAATATTATTATCTTTTTTTTTTTTTTTTTTCTATACGCGGGCCTCTCACTGTTGTGGCCTCTCCCGTTGCAGAGCACAGGCTCTGGACACGCAGGCTCAGCGGCCATGGCTCACGGGCCCAGCCGCTCCGCGGCATGTGGGATCCTCCCGGACCGGGGCACGAACCCGTGTCCCCTGCATCGGCAGGCGGACTCTCAACCACTGCGCCACCAGGGAAGCCCGAATATTATTATCTTTAAAAGGAAATTCCAACACATACTACAACATGGACGAAACTTGAAAACGTTAAGTTAAATAAGCTAGTCACACACACACAAAAATGTTATGATTCCACTTATACGAGGTACCCTGAATAGTTGAATTCAGAGACAGAAAGTCAAGTGGTGGTTGCCTAACAATGTGAATGTACTAAACAATACTGAACTGCACACTTAAAAGTAGTTAAAATGTAAATTTTGTTATGTGTACCTTACCACAATTTAAAAAAATTTTAGTTATTTTATATAAAACTATGTGCTTAAAAATGGGAATAGGCCTCTACAGTCTTAATATAATAATAAAACCAATTGTTCAATAACAAAAAAAAATATAATATTGAGATACATATTCAAAATACACTAAAAAAGCAACCCTGGAAATGAGGACAAATGATGCAGCTGAGAAATACAGATGCAAGGATAACTGAAGTAGTCCAGAATAAGAGTCCTAAATCTGGCTAGAAAGGAAACCATCAAAATGACCACCGAAGTGAAACAGGTGATTGCCTAGAGAACAAAGCAATCAATCTATGACCTCAGGCCTCTTGTGCTCACTCATGCAGGAAGGTAAAGTGAACTGATATGATCAAAAGCTTGTGCACTTGTACTCACCTGCCTAAAAGACTCCTCTTCTGTATCATCCAGAGCAGTGTTCTCATCAAAGTCGATTACGCGATCATACATCTGAATATTGTATTCATCCCACGACACACTACCATCACTGTTTTTATCATATTCAACAAACTGTTGTTTTGCTTCTTGCATAGCATAATGTTTAAAAGACATTTGAATCCATGAACTGAGTTCACCTATGAGAATTTCGCAGAACACAATGAATGTGATAGTAATTCTGATACTTAAAACGAGTGAGAATTTCTAAACATTCTTTAAAAGAAGAAAAAAATCTTTAATGTATATAAATAGTGAGTGAGAACTGGCCTAGTTGTATTCATAGAAATAGGAGTAGGAGGTGGGGAGAGCTGTTTGGAGTCTTAAGAATGTTATAATATGTGATCTACACAGAATGTAAGCTCTTTGAGTACAGAGAGTTTTGGTATGTTTTGGTATGTTTTGGAGGTACTCCAAATGCCTAGAAAGCACCTGGCTCAACAAGTATTTATTAAATAAACTACCAATTGGCCAAAATAGCACTTGACTTTTAAAACATATTATCCAAAAAATTGTAGATAACTTTTGCTAATTATCACAGATATCTCAGGAAGCACAAATATTTGAATAACTGCCCATTTATTTTAATATGTATTGGAAAAAATAGTGTTCTTCATTTATGAAATATAAAGTTTTCCTTTAAAATACATTTTACATTAAGTTGAATCAAGACTATATTAAGGAAATAATAGATAAGTAAATAGGGCCTAAATTGTGAAAAATGTACTCAAGTGACTGAAGTTTGAGAAATATTGTTACAGTACATTCCCTTTAACTATGTCATAAAGCATCTGGAGGAAATTTTAAAAAGTTATGGGTAGCAATTATGATTTATGCCCTTCTTATAACAGCTGTCTGTCTTAACTGGGTACCTGAAGACATAGGGGAAAAGTTTCTAAATCGCAAATGTCCACCTTCAGATGAACTTTTAAAAATCTGTCATAGAAATATTTACTATACTGCATTATAGAAAAAAGGGGGGGGAAGAAAAACATAAATATTTGCAAGGAAGCAAGAGTACCCATTTGGTTTAAAGATAATACACCATTTGGTTTAAAGAGTGGTACTCCTCTGTTGGTTTGGGGGAGGTCAGGTGAATAGAAAAGTAAAGACACGTTGTCTCTCCTGAAACTCTAAATCAGGGCAGAATAATTATGGCAACCATGTATTGAACAATTATTATATATCAGGTCCTCTATATACTTTGTCTCTAATCTTCAAAACAAGGCAATTATAATAATTGTTTTACAGTTCAGGAAACTGAGGTTAGGAATTGAGGACTCACGGCTAGTAAGTAGCAGAGTCTAGATTCAAACCCATGTTTGGCTTCAAAGCCCAAACTGAACTTAGCTGTCTCTCAAGAACCTGAGTCCAGTCCTGGCCCTTAAAGTGCAAATAAGCAAAATTCCCTGAACAGTCCTCAAGTGGAATGATCATCATGGCTTAACAGAATACAGAACAAAACAAAGGTCAGAAACAGGGGTTCATACTTCAGCTCTGCCGTAAGGAATAAGTTTACCCTCTCTAGGTTTTGTTTTCTCATCTATAAAATGAAGATTTGGACTAAGTTCCTTTTAATTTTAACTTTTTAAAAAGCTTACTATTAAATATTTGAACACATGTAGGCCCTTACAGATAAATAGCACCAAGTCTTCCAAATCAACTTGTTTTATGTGCTCTCTAGTGTAACAAAAGATGGACCTATTCTTATTGGATAATTAGTCTAAAGGTTCTGTTGTTTAAGTACAAGGAACAAAACCTTAATACTCCTGAGGGCACCAATGTGAATACTTCATTGACAACACATCTTGAATTTACTAATCAGCTTATAATTCTCTCTCCAGCAACTTCATTCTTCAGATGCTGAACAGTATTTAAATAAGAGTTATAAGAAAACAGCTCCTGAATTTTTGTTGAGGATCAACTTGGAAAGTTGATCGGGTTCATCACATGAATTAAGCAATGAGGTGAGGCAGATGCACAGCAATTTATTTGGAATATTCTTTAAAGAATCTGTGCATTTCATTTCTGACTCTAGAATCTACCTAAGAGCACTCACTTTGTTTTTTGTTTCTTTGTTTTTTTAAGTGAAGGATATTAAAGACTGAATTAAGTGCAGGAGATATGGGTTCTAATCCTGGCTTTGCCACTCATTGGAGCAAGGCACTTAATGCCTCTGGGCTTCAGTTTCTTACAAAAAGAGGTGGACATAATGATTCTAAGGCCTCTATCAGTTATAATAATTTGTGATAAACATAATTCACATGCAACAGGTCCTTTTCTACTTGCTTATAAAAAGAAGCAAGATGTTAAGATTCTAATGAAGCATATATCAAAAGAGCTATAAACCACTTAATGCCTTAAGAAGGTTTTTAGCATGTTTCTCTAAAATGAATCATGTTGATATTGATAAAAAGTCATGTGAGGAGCAGGGCGTTTGCTCTAGGTGTGACTTGCACATACCATGTAGGGTCAGTGATATTTATATATTACTGGAGAAAGCACTAAGTGTTAGTTGGTAACCTATGTCTAAAGATTTCCAGGTATAAAACCTACTCACCATGTCCTTTTTTCCCTCTCACACAGTACCTGTAATTGACTGGAACACTAGCAATCTACACTCAACAGACACCCTGCTTAAATGTTTGTATTTCTGTCTCCTACAAAGGGATGTCTCCATTGTTAGTTGTGTAGGACGTCCTTACTTTCGGTGAGAAAGCCATCTGAGTCCAAGTCAATTTTCTTTATGATTGACTTCAGTCTTTTGTGTTGCTCTTCGGGGGTGAGTTTAACATATTCATCGACTTCTTCCTTTGGGGGGTAAGCGATATACAGGGGGTGGTCAAGCATTACTATCAGGAGGGCAAAATGGTGGAGAAAAATAGAGCTACCCTCGCCGAGGGCTTTTGGGATGACCCACACCTGCTCTCCAAGGCCCCTGCCCCCTACACAACCTCAGTGATCCTGCCTCTTGTAGGGAGGGTAGAAGGGATCCGGCTCCTCGGCCGCTTTATTTTCTCAGCCTTACAGCCCCCGGGGTCCACGGGAGAGTGAGCTGCGCCCCGCCCGGCCCCCATTGTCAGGCTGCCCCGGCCAGGCCTTGCCCGGCCGCCCCCTTTGTCCCGGGACAAAGCCCGCGGCAGCCGCGCTGCGAGGCCCGGCCCTCCCAACCCCCGGCCTGGCCGCCTCACCTGGCTGCCCAGCAGCGCCTCGCGGTCGTAGTCGGCGCGGTGTTCTCCCCGTGGGTAGTGCAACTCTTCGGCCTCCCCGGCGCCGGCTGCCGCGGCGCACAGCAGGAGCAGCCCCAGCGTGGCGGGCCTCGGGCCCAGCCGCATCGCGCCGGCCAGCCGCGGACACATAGAGAGGTGAGGAGGGAGGCGGGAGGGGGCTCAGGTCGGCGGCGGCGCTCAGCGGGCGGCCGCAGAGAGGCGGCGCGCGGTACGTGGGGAGGGTGGAACCGAACGTGAACAGGGCCGTGGCCTCCGTTCCTCGGGTGATCACTGGCTGAAGCCCGAGCGACAACTGCGGTGATGCAGCAGGCAAGGCCGAGGCCTATATAGCCCCGGCGGAGGGGCGGGGCGCCAGGCCGCGCCGATGATTGGACCGCACGGCGCTGGGGCCGGGCCGCGGCGATGTGGCGGTCTGCTGCGGGCCCGGAGGCTACAGGAGGCTGGCGGTCGGGGCTGGGAGGGGAGACCCCCGGAGGAGCCTTTCCTTGCGCCACGACGCCCTCTAAAAGACACGCCCCCCCCACCCCCGCCCTGTCTCTTTCCGTCAGCCTCGTTCCTACCAGAAGCCCCCTGTCCACTCCGTGTGTCCGACCCGGTTTCCATCAATAAGAAAGGCTGGAGATTTGGGTGAAAATAATACAGTACCTAGGAGAATCTTTGTTTTTGCCAGTCTTTAATGTATCATTACTTATTTATTTGACCAGAGAAGGACGAACGAACCCAAGTACTAAAGCCAGATGTTTGTATGTGATGCTCAATTTCGCGACTTACAAGTTCTGTGACCTTCGCCAAGTTACTTGGCCTTTGAAAACCTGTTTGCTCATTTATAAAATGATCATAGTAATAAGACTACCTTAAAGGGTTATTATGAAGATTAAATTAAAATAATATGCGTTTAGAACAGTACGTGGCACATATGGTAAAGTGTTCAAGAAATGTAAGCTTACATCATGCTGCTAGAAAAGCAAAAGATGGTTGCGCAAAAGGAATAGTTCGGTAAGTACCTAGGAAATCCTGTGCAGATAGAATGCATGTGCACGTGGTTTTTATTCCATGTCCACCTACAGTTCTATGTGATTTCTGCACCTCATCCCAAGCACACTAAACTCAAAGTAATTTGTAGGCTGCAGCTTGAGCCCTTTTCTTTCGTTGATTGGTCCACTTAAGATCAGGCCTTTTCACACAGAAGAAAAGGCTTTCTGGGTCCTCTCACTTCTCATAGTCTCTATTTGGATTGGGTGCAAGAATTCTGCTCCAGACTGAAAAACTGAATGGGCACAGATTGGACAAATTTCCTGGGTCAGGCTGGAATTTTATTTTTTTAATCAGAGACCATTGAAAAGTTTAGAGAACAAAGAGTAAGTTCAGTGGAATCTTTCCAGTGTTATAAAGATCAGCACAGAATAAAGTTTTAAGTTTCAGAGTGTAAATATAGGCAACACTTCAGGGTTGATTTCTCTAAAACAAACAATTAAAAAACAAAAAAGAAAAGAAAAACTTTTATCTTTTTTTTTTTTTTTTTTTTGCGGTATGCGGGCCTCTCACTGTTGTGGCCTCTCCCATTGCGGAGCACAGGCTCCGGACGCTCAGGCTCAGCAGCCATGGCTCACGGGTCCAGCCGCTCCGCGGCACGTGGTATCTTCCCGGACTGGGGCACGAACCCACGTCCCCTGCATCGGCAGGCGGACTCTCAACCACTGCGCCACCAGGGAAGCCCAAGAAAAACTTTTAACACTTTTATCACATTTTAATTTTAACTTTAGTTCTGGGCTTTGAGGCAGTCTGTGAAAAAAGAAGGACTAATGTCACAACTCAGCTTTGCACGTATTGTTCTCCAATAAGCACAAGGTAAAATTTGACCAGCTCCTGATGTGATTCCAATTACAAAGGGTAGGATACAAGATATTATGGAAGTTCTTCTGAACTCAGGATCTCCCCAGATAAAGGCTTTGGGGCAAAGGAGATCTAATGATACCTAAAGAGGTGCTGTTGGAGTGAACAGCATAAATGTCTGAATATCAGAATGTCTGAGTTCTGTCTTCCCTCAGCACCTAAACAGGCTCCTTTCCTTCCTTGGGACTATTTTTTCTTCACCTGTAGGAAAATGATTGTGTTAGTTCAGAGAATCTTAATTTGAAATCTTTGGCTGCTAGGTGGGTCCTAAGTGGTGTGATAATCTCAAAATCCCATGCAAAATTTTGTGCATAGTACATTTTTGGGGAGGAGATCTATCGTTTCGCGTTCATCAAAGTCGCAAAAAGACCCATGTGGCAACCCTTCTAGAAGCCTCTAAGCAGCTCTTCATCTCTTAAAATCCACAATTTTATTATCTTGACAGTTAGGATTGTTAGGAAGCAGATTATAGTAAAGACCTATGCTTAAGAGAGGCAAGACTGATCCACTGTCATTACTTGTAATTAATCCATTTTATTTAGAGAAAAATAAGTATCTACAACAAGCAGCCTGTCAATAAAAAAGGCATTATGAGAATACAGAGATCAACTTTCTTGACCTATAAAAGCCAAATCATGTAGCAAATACATTTTCATGTAGATTTTTGAGGTGTAATTTACATACAATAAAGTGCACAAATCTTACATGTACAGCTCAACGAATTTATACATATATAAACCTGTGAAGACTGACCAGTACCCCAAAAGTCTCCCTCCTGCTCCCCAAATATCACCTCTGCCAAACACAGTTACTATTCTGACATCTTTCATCATAGCTAAGTTTTGCCTATTCTTGAACTTTATGTAGATGGTGTCATACAGGATTTAGAACTACTAATCAGGGGACTTCCCTGGTGGTGCAGTGATTAAGACTCCGCCTGCCAACGAGGGGGACATGGGTTCAACCCCTGGTCCAGGAAGATCCCACATGCCATGGAGCAACTAAGCCCGTGCACCACATCTACTGAGCCCGCGTGCCCTAGAACCCAGGTGCCGCAACTACTGAGCCCGAGTGCTGCAACTACTGAAGTCCGCATACCTAGAGCCCATGCTCTGCAACGAGAAGCCACCACAGTGAGAAGCCCATGCACTGCAACAAAGAGTAGCCCCCACTCGCTGCAACTAGAGAAAGCCCACGCACAGCAACAAAGACCCAACACAGCCAGAAAAAATAATAACAATAAAAAATAAATAAAATAAAAATTAAATAGAAACAAAACAAAACAAAAACCTACGAATCATATACCCTTCTGCCCTGCTGGGAAGCAGTATGGAAAAAGCATAGACAATTTTGGAATCAGACACACAGAACTTGAATCAGTCTCCATAGCTCACCCACTTTGTAACATTGAACAGATGACTTAATCTTTTAAAAATTCTATTAAAAATGTAATAATAAAAACCTGTCTGATAAGTCTTATGAGAGTAGTATATTAAATACTCTATGTAAGGTGTCTGGCTCATAGAAGGGGCTCAAATTTTTAAATTTTTCTTTCTTTCCCCCTAGAAAATTTCCACTCCACCTTCCAGACCCAGCACAAGTGTTTCCTAAAGGAGGCCTTTTCTAACTCCCTACCAAGCGAAATTGTTGGTCTCTCAAGTCTCTTTGTTCCATTATTGTGCTTTGTATGTTCCTCTGCTACAGCATTTAGTACAGTCTACTGTAGCTATTTGTTGATATTACTACAAGAATTTGAGAGTCTTGAGGTCAGGAACTGTGTGTTTTCACCTGTATTTCATCAGTGCCCCTACTAATAAGAGGAACTCAATAAATTTTTGTGGAATGAATGAATTCTGCTCTATTGGCATTCTTTTAAAGGTATGTACTACAGATAGCAGAGTTAGCTTTGAAACTATTAAAAGAGGGAATTTGTAGATTTTGAGTTTTTTAAAACGTGCGTTACAATGGATAGTGGCTTAAGAAACAAAGCAATACTTACTGAATATATTGGTATGGACACTGTGTTATAGGCCCATTTCCATGAGAATGAATGAGATTTGGCACAATACACAACTTATGTGGAAAGGCCAACAAACTGAATGAATTTGTAGCTTTTCCAAAGTCGGAAAACACAAGACAAAGGAATAGACTACAGGGCAGTGAATGAAGGAACAACTTAGACTGAATGATCACACAATTAGAGGGATTTTGTTGGTTGTTTAATCTTTTATTAGTCTTTTGAGAAGAGAAGAAGATATGAAAATTCCAGGGTTATAGTGGGGTCTTAGAAAATGACAGAAAATATGTAGGTGGGTGGGTGTGTCGTAATACCTAGAAAATATACCAAGGAGTATCCAATACTAAGGAGTATCCAAAAGTGTGTAGGGGGCTTCCCTGGTGGTGCAGTGCTTGAGAGTCCACCTGCCGATGCAGGGGATGCGGGTTTGTGCCCTGGTCCGGGAAGATCCCACATGCCGCGGAGTGGCTAGGCCCATGAGCCATGGCCCCTGAGCCTGCGCATCCGGAGCCTGTGCTCCGCAACGGGAGAGGCCACAACAGTGAGAGGCCCGCGTACCGCAAAACCAAACAACAAAAAAAAGTGTGTAGGTAGTCATAAAATTGTAATAACCTATTAGAAATAATTCCAACAAATTCAATTTAACTGTTTCTTACTGAATGAGATTTCCCTAAGTTAAACATGGATCTGTCCCAGTGATCAAATAATCAAATGTAATGATAGCTCCATCCTCAAATAGAAGCCATCCTCTACAACCGGCAATTCACATTTATGGCCCTAAGGCAGTTACACCCATCTCTGGCCCTAAAGGCAGCCCAAGTGGACAGATAATAGTCAGAGTACCTTCCCTGACTTGCTCCCTATACCCATTGGGTGACCATACATCTTGGTTGACCTGGAATAATTATTAATCATGTCCCCATTCACACTTGAAAGTATCCCAGAATGGGGTGATAAATTATAACATCACCTTACCTTTGGGCCTCACATGCAGACTGTCCAGCCCCCTCCCAGCCCCCCTCCCCAAGTCCCAGGCTTTATTAAGCTTCAGAACCCTTTCCCACACTCTTTTCCCCAGGTTCTCAACAATAGGTCCTTGAAGTCTTAGTCAAACACATTAGCAGTAAAAACAAAGTATACAAAGAAGGAAGGGATGAAATTTAGTTAAAGAAGGTAGTGAAAGAAGGAGTAAAAACTGGAGTAACATTGTGTACTAATAAAGAATTTCTTACAAATTATAATGAAATTGATTTTCTTTTGGCATTACTAAACTAGCTCTGAAGACACTTTTGTGAGAGGAAATCCGAAACTGATACGAGCAGAGTGACTTCTTTGAAAGACACCACTTCCTGAACCTATAAGTTTTGGAGTGTTCGTGGGAACCAGATGCAGGATTGCTTTATAGTCACACCAGGCCTTCAAGGCTTACATGTTGTTAGATCCAACTGACAAAGAGAAAACGTTCCTATGATTCCAGCTCCATCAGAAGACAGTGTTCAGGAACTTGGTGCTTCGAGTTTTTTGATTCAGGATCAACCTCAGGTCTGGGCTTTTGAGATTGGTCGCTGTTAAAAAAAAAAAAAGATTTGTCCTACAATGTAAGTGCAGAAACAAAGGAGTTACACGAGTAATGCATGCTTACTTATTTACTTTAGCAAAATGAGTATATAAGCAAATAAGCAAAAAGAAAAGAAATGATCATAAATCCCATTCTTATAAATGACTGCTATAAACATTGGTGTTGAACTTCACAGTTTTTCTGTATGCATTATGTACACTTTTAAAGGCAGATATGCCTTATGCAAAAAATAGGATTAAAAAGGAAGCTACTACTATCACTGAAATAGCTCAAGAAAGCAGAGGAGCATAGCCCAGAATGACCTACAAGGTCTGGGGAGCCCTTAAAACTCCTCAGCAAGTATTCACATTCCATCTCAGGAGTTTCTTTGTGTCAATTCACTTTTGCCTGATTTGCTTTTCCTTGTCTTCTATCTCCCTGGTTGTGTGTCTCCATCTCCCACCACAAGTGTGCTTTACCAGATCCATCGCACCTCTGGGAACATGTAATCTATTTTGGAATTGAGAGTAACAAGCTAGACCTTTGAGTCTCCTCCAAAGTATGACTCCTGGTCTCTACGCTCACTTTTTTTTTTTTTTTTTTTTTTTTGCGGTACGCGGGCCTCTCACTGTTGTGGCCTCTCCCGTTGCGGAGCACAGGCTCCGGACGCGCAGGCTCAGCGGCCATGGCTCACGAGCCCAGCCACTCCGCGGCATGTGGGATCTTCCCGGACCAGGGCACGAACCTGCGTCCCCTGCATCAGCAGGTGGACTCTCAACCACTGCGCCACCAGGGAAGCCCTACGCTCACTTTTTACTCATGATACCCAAATGAGATGTGTCTCACATGCCCTGGCTGAACAAACTCCCACCTGGCACTCAATAGGAGAGTGGAATTAGAACACAAATCTGCAGGGAGGAAAGACAGACATGACTGTATCTGTTATTTATTCTATTAGAGAGGCTGGATCTCAGATTCCTGTTGCTCAGGAACTTCTGAAGAGTTCCCACCCATGTGCACTGGGGAAAAAAAATCTGTATCCTGAAGTCATTGATTGCAGTTTTCTATATATGTCAATTAGGTAACATCTGCTCATTGTGTGGTGTGAATCTTTTATATCTATACTGATATTTTGTCCACTTGTTTTATCAGTTACTGAGAGATATGTTTCATAATCTCCTACTATGGTTGTATATTTCTCTACTTTTGGTTTTCTCAATTTTTGTTATGCATATTTTGAGGCTATGTCATTAAGAACATACAAATTTATATTTTCCTGGTGGACTGATACTTTAACATTATGAAATGTTATCTTTATCTTTAATAAGGCCTTTCATCATAAGCCTTTCATCATAAGGTTGTTAGTATAACAACATCAGGGTTCTTTTGATTACTGGTTGCAAATATACATTTTTCTATTCTATTCATTCACTTTCAGCCTCATTGTATTTTTATACTTAAGATGTATTTCTTGAAATCAGCCTATAGTTGAAGTTTTACATTGTCTTAAAATCTTTGTCCTTCTAATAGGAGTATTTATTCTATTTATATTTGATAGAGTGACTGAGAGATTTGGGTTTAAACCAACTATCTTACTATTTGTTTTCTACCTGTCCAATACATTCTATGTTCCTTTTTCTCTCTTTTCTTGCCTTTTTAAAATAAAATTTAAAATTTTCTTTTTATTATTCTATTTTTTTTGTCTATTAACTTGCTAGTTGTACATTCTTTTACTGTCTTTTAGTGTTATAAAAGAGATTATAATATGCATCCTTGACTTAATGGAAATTTCTCTAATATAAATTAGGACTTTTCCCAATTCTTGAACAATGCAAGGATTTTAGAACCCTTTAATTACAATTTACTACTCACCACATACTGTACTGCCATTGTTGTCATGTATTATAATTCTTTCTATATGTTAAACTCTATAAGGTATTGTTATTATTTCATAAGTCAATATTTATTTAGAATTACATATTTAGCCTAGCAGTTCTAGTAGGAGAGTCATGGTGAAGACCACTTGGGTTCTAGAGCAGAGTCATGACATCTGTAGCAGAGAATTTTATTGAAGCATAGAGTTAAACTCTATTTTAACCTTGAAAAGCATCTACAATTATGCTATTGTGCCTTGGTAAGAAATGAACATCTGACTATGATGACATTTTGTGAGTATGGGTCTCTATCCTTCTTTACCTTAAACCAGCAATCATTGTGTGGTACTGTGTCCCCAGTCAGTACAATACATGGGTCTGAGAATCAAAGAGTGGAAGTTGGAGTGACTCCACTCACCATCGCTCTCAGAAAACCGTTTGAAGAATTTGTTCTTCCTAGCCCCACAATTTTTAGGTCCTGTGGTTCTGTAGTTCCTAGTTTCCAGAGAAAGGACTCTTCCACCAGGGAACAAAGAATCATACTTAACTTAATACTCTGACTGCCACCTTGCCACTTTGGGGTCTTTGTGCCAGTGAAAAGGAGCTACCACCTTGTGGGGGAAAAGTGACTTTGATATCATGAGGAGGTGGGGCTACTGCTACGTAATGGAGCAGGCAGAAACATTTGGCACTTCGGTGATCCACTAAGGAGTCTCTTGATATTCCATGGCCAGTTTTAACTGTAAGTGGAAAAATTCAGCAACCATGACCTATTAATGGCATGGTAATCAGGAGC
Source organism: Aethalodelphis obliquidens (assembly GCF_003676395.1). Taxonomy (NCBI): domain Eukaryota; kingdom Metazoa; phylum Chordata; class Mammalia; order Artiodactyla; family Delphinidae; genus Aethalodelphis; species Aethalodelphis obliquidens. Next base: position 22,353,825 of record NW_020837970.1, read on the forward strand.
TCAGCATCCCCAGAAATGAGGATCTAGGTCACCCACTAGACAAACCATATAGAACAGCACAAACACTACCTGAGGTTGAGGGAAATCTAGATTGGGCAGTACAGGTGAGAGATGATAAGTATCAATGATAGCCTAGGGTCTAACTGAAGCAACAGGGGCTAGAGCTCATCTCACAAACCCTCCTCTCTTATGTTTTGCCAGAAATTATAACTGACCAGAATCCTGGAGAAGCTGTGGTAGAATGGAGTGAATCTAATGTCAAAAACACATGGATCTGAATGGTGCAAGAGGTGGGCCTTGGCAGACATTGTTGATGCTCTACCCAGACCTTCTGAGATTCCTTTAACTACTTTAGTTTTTGTGTTCAGTGCCAGCTGCCATATACTTGGGGTAAAGGGTCATACCTGCAACGTTCTCTGGAAGATTTCCCTTGTATGTTTGAAGCCTCTGGGGCTGGAGATTCCTGGGAGTTATACCAACTGCCCATTTCTTGGACCATGACTAATATCTAGATGGGGTAGGGGTACAAAAATTCCACTCCCTTGCTTCAAGGTAAAAAGGGCTTTGCAGTACACTTTATACTCCATAGCTTCTTGTAGGATGAGACTGAAGATAGATTTCACCTGAAACTCCATTCTTGCATAGTTCCTTTCCCATCCTGCTTCCTTCCCTCCCTTACCTGTCTGTTCTGAGTACATTCTCAATAAGTTACATGCAAACAAATATCCACCTCAGGTTGTTTCTAGGGAACCTTACCAAAGACTTCTCCCAAAGAAACTACCTGCACCCAATTTCTTCTCCAAAATAAGAAGGAAATCATTCATTCAATGAATTTTAATAGCTGAGAAGACCACATAACCCTAAGTTATAATAGGGGAACTTCAACTATTATAAAAATCATTAAAATGGAATCGCAGATTATCTTGGTATACACAACTATACTTTGTACTTTTAATGGATTTTAATAGACTTTGACCCACTTTCTGTATGGAAGATCAGGTGTGTTTGCAGAAATGTCATTAACAATGACATGAAAAACTTCAAGATGTGAAATTAGTTTCAATGGTGTAAATTTCAGTGAGAAGAAATTTCATTTAACACAAGGGAGAACTTGTAGCTATTAGGGCAGCCTCAGGTTGGGTTGAATTTCGTGTCATCTTAGATTTCCAAACACAAGCTGAACAATCACTTGGTGAAAACAAAACAAAGTGCTCTTCAGGCATCAGAAGCATTAAACTGGTAGCTAGTTGATGCAGGTGATTATAGTTATCATCTATATTCAGGAACTTAACTATGATATTTTGAACCCTCTTTTTGTTGGAGATTCAACTGAGAAATTATTATTTCCAATAATTTACTTTTTCTATTCTTTTTGTTTTGCTTTCTAGTAACCAGTATTAAGTTCATCATTTGTTCTATATACATTTCTCTTTAACCAAATCTCACTTTTATGGTAAAAACTGTTGTTCAAATATATAACCAACACTAGCCTATGGGATCCTTCAGTGAGTTGTGCTGGGCAGTTGACTGTGCCTGAAGGTGTGGACTGAAAACCATGGGCTTTCTATACCTGTAGATGGTTGAAAACCAAATTTAAATTCCATTTGTTGAATTTAGGCACTTTTTGAAATAATAGCCTTTCTCTTATGTGAAAATTAGGGCATTGATTGGAAAGTAGGATGCCTAGAATTGAAGTAGGATATATGGGAGTGTTTGGATGACTGCTCTCTGATGGCATCATTCAACATCCCTGCCCACCATGCCTCAGATCATACCACCATCCATAGCCTTAAATGCCTTATACACCATCATGGTATCCCATATAACGTTGCTTCTGACTAAGAAAACTTCCTTTATGGTGAAAGAGTTAAGGCAATGAACTGATGTCTATGGAATTCACTGGTCTTATCATTTATTCCATCACCTGGAAATAGAAATATAGAGAAATAGAGAGAGGTAGGATGGTCTACTGAAAACTCAGTTAAAATGCTAGTAGGGAGATTTTGCGAGGTTACTGTGCTATTCTACAAGATGTGCTATATGTTCTAAGTCAGCAACCAAGATATGGTCCTATTTTTTTTCCACTGCAGAAGTATAGTCTCCAAGATGGAAGTGGAAAGTGTACCTTTCACACGTAATGCAAACTGGGAAATGTTTTGTTTTCTACCCCTATGATTCTAGAGCGCTGGTATAGAGGTGTTGGTAAGCATGAGAGGAATGCTTCTACCAGGGGACACACCATGGTTCCACTGATTGGAAATTAAGACTACCACCTGGGTGCTTAAAGCTCTTCATGTCACCAGGAATACAGGCCAAAAAAGGTGCCAGCTGGGATGACTGATCCTCACTATCAAGAGGAGATAGTGTCACCGATAAACACAGAGGCTTAAAGGACAATGGCTAGGACTCACAGATCTCCTGGGGTTGACTCTTAGTACTGCCATGTCTGCTGGTAAAGTTAATGGAGGACTCCAACAGTCTTATAAGACCATCAAGGACTCAGATCCCTTGGGAATGAGGGTTCGGGTTCTTCAACCCAAGTAATGAAGCCTGACCAGTTGCAGCTGGTGGCTCTGGGCAGGAGAACATAAAATGTGTGGTAGGGGATGGAAGTTAGAAATATCAATTACAGCGCTGTGACTTCTTTTTTTAAATTTTTATTTTATTTTTATTGGAGTATAATTGTTTTACAATGTTGTGTTCGTTTCTGCTGTACAACAAAGTGAATCAGCTATATGTATACATATATCGCCTCCCTCTTGGACCTCCCGCCCATCACTGCCACCCCCCAGCCCACAATTCTGCTCATCTAGGTCATCACAGAGCACTGAGCTAAGCTCCCTGTGCTATACAGCAGGTTCCCACTAGCTATCTATTTTACAGGGTAGTGTATTTATGCCAAACCTAATCTCCCAATTCATCCCCCCACCCCCGTGTCCACACATCCATTCTCTACATCTGCGTCTCTATTCCTGCCCTTGAAATAGGTTTGTGAGTTCTTGCAGAAATAAAGATGATAGGATCTGCCTCATTGTTCTGCCATGCATATATTTAAACTAATTTTTCTTTTCTTTTCTATCCGTTTCTTCCAGGGCATGCTGACAGTGGTTAGTTTTATAATATTGTTCATGGGTTACAGAATTCTGAGACAGGATCATGATGGAACCAGAAGAGGACTGAACATCATACAGAGATTCTATATAAGCTGGATTCAGCCACCAGTAAGATTCCAAGTTATCATCCGTTTAGGGAGAAAGTGAGCACGTTTTGATTTTATAAGGAACAGCTGCATTATGTTAACTGGCAGTATTTTTTCTTCTGGAGGATTAAGTATGGGAAGAAGGGTTTATGTTAATATTTGGCATGGGTAGCAAAGAAGTGCACTCTAGTGAATGTTGTCACTTTTTTTCAATCGAGTGTTTGCTTTCCTTTGGATGATTGCAGAATTTCCCACCTTAAAGTCTGTCTCTCACTCTAGAAGCTGAAAATGGCCTATACTCACTTTCTCACGTTCCTTAAAGTTAGTGTGTGGGTACATTATCTAGGATCCACCACTAACTGGATACAATCTCCCAAAACTATATCAGAAGTAAGCCACAGGAAGACTGCGAGGGACTCTTCGACAGCTACAACATTATAGAAAGATCAAGTTCTTTGAGCAGTAGTGGTGCTCTCACTGACAAATTCTGGGGTGTGAATTTTGGGTATTGTTCCTGGCTGGGTAGCACTGAGCCTGAGATATTTCTAGCCCTCCTGGCAATTCGACATCACTTTTTTGGTATACAAAGTTTAATTTTTATATAATTTCATACTTAGCAACACAACATTGCAAGAATAGTTAAGGAATCATATACCCTTGAGAAAGGAAGAGAGGGATACAGAGAGGGAGAGAGGGGATGAGAGGAACTGGGGGGGGGGAGAATGGTAAAGCAAGTGAGGCAAAGTGTAAACAACTGATAAATTTAAATAAAGGGAATATGGGAGTTCCTTAACTATTCTTGCAACACACACACACACTTTTTTTCTGAATCATTTGAGAGTAAGTTGCAAATATCATAGTTCTGTATTCGTAAATACTTCAGTGTATATTTTGTAAGAACATGGATATTCTCTTACATAGCACCATACAATTATCTAAATCAGAAAATGTAACATTGATATAAAACTATTATCTAATCCATACTTCATATTCAAATTCCTATATCACTTAAACAAATTTCTTTACTGCTTAAGTGAGTCAGTGTTAGCTTCTGTGAGCTCTAATTAATTTGCAATCTCAGAAATCATTTCCTCCAGCATATGTTCCTGGACCCCAACTTTGGGTTAGGCAACTCTCTTATGTACCCTGATAATACAGGGTACTTTACCTACCAGTGTATTTCTAACACTCTATCCCTGATTGTGTTTGCCTCTCCAACCTGAATCAAGCCACTTAAAAGGCAGGTATGTCTCTTTTTCACTGGTCTTTCTTCACTGACTAGAACTGTTTCGGACACATAGTAGATACTCATGAATATTTATTGAACAACTAGATCTGCACACTTTAGCGGCAATTAAGATGAAATATGTTCTAAGTTGTATTTGTCATTTTCCCTCTTTCAGTTGACAGCTGTATCTGTCAAGGTTCAATGCAAAGTAGAAACCACTCTAGGTATTTTTTACAGGAAGAGATTTATTGCAGGAAATTGATGCATATAAGGTTTAGGAGAGAAAGATCTAGGCTGGACTACTAGAAATTATTCCCAGAACAATACAGAATGGACCGTCACCAACACTCCAAGGTCATCATTTGAATTATTCAAGACATACCCCCCCATAGTTTTGATCCAGGGGTCAGGAAACTGTAATCAAGAAGCTGCTGCTATTGCCACCGTGGATGATTGCACCGTCTCTCAGCACTCAGAAAGATGGAAAATGGCTACTAGAATCCCACTACAGAAAAAAATTCACATTTTCCCATTTTCTTGACAGTGTAAGGGGTAAAAAGATGGCTTTAGACTTTATCTCACTTCTGCCTTATATTTCATGAGGTCATCCCATTATCAGAAATCAATTCACATTCAGAAACCCTGTTGCAAAGGAGTCAGGAATATGTACTTTTCAGCTACCCAGTCTCTGTAATGCATCCTATGGAGACTGAGTTAATTCCCAGTATGTACCACACTGGCATCCCCATTCATGAGGTTGCTGAAGCTAGACACAGGTATGTAATCCTCAACTCCTCCCTGACACCAAGATTCTCCCCTTGGATGGAGGTGGTAGCACCTCTTCACCAGGAGATTAAATTTAGAGGGTTAAATTTAGTACTCCCAGGGAATGGAATGAAGTATGCCTTGGTTGACTGCTTCAGAATCACTTACCCTCTGAGCAGTTTTCTGCCTGAGAAAATGGCAGTCACGTGACCAACTTGGATGTTCCTCCCTTTGGAGGTGGCAGTAACATGCTAACTCATTTTCCAGGTACCCCTGTGACTTCTGGGGTCAATGTGGTGGAAGAAAAGTGGAGAAAACAAAGCCCAGAGAGATGAGGAGATGTGTGCAACATCATGGAAAGAGCATGAACTTTATTTTCACATGGCTTTAGATTTGAATCCAGATCGTGCCTCTTACTAAATGTAATACCTGGAGCAAGTTCCTTAGTCTCTATATCTTGGTTTCCTCATCTTTAAAATACCTATCTCATAGGATGGTCATGAGGATTAAATTAGATAACACATGTTAAGTGCAGGTACCTAAAAGTACACAAAGAAATGTTGGTTCTTGGGACTTCCCTGGTGGTCCAGTGGTAAAGAATCTGCCTTCCAATGCAGGGGACACAGGTTAGATCCCTGGTTGGGGAATTAAGATCCCACATACCACGGGGCAACTAAGCCCGCATGCCGCAACTACTGAGTTCACGCCTCAACGAGAGAGTCCGTGAGCCACAAACTACAGAGCCCACACACTCTGGAGCCTGCACACCACAACTAGAGAAGAGAAAACCTGAACGCCACAACTAGAGAGAAGCCCACCCACACCAACGAAGATCCCATGTGCCGCAACTAAGACCCGACACAGCCAAAAAAAAAAAAAAGAAATCTATAAAAAGCAACTCTAATAAAAAAAGCAAGACTATATGATAACATGATATAATTATCATAATGATAATGCTAATTCAAAAAAAGAATATAAAATTAAAAAAAAAAGAAAGGGCTTCCCTGGTGGCGCAGTGGCTAAGAATCTGCCTGCCAGTGTAGGGGACATGGGTTCCAGCCCTGGTCTGGGAAGATCCCACACGCCGCGGAGACTAAGCCTGTGCGCCACAACTACTGAGCCCACGTGCCACAACTACTGAAGCCTGCGTGCCTAGAGCCAGTGCTCCACAACAAGAGAAGCCACGGCAATGAGAAGCCCACTTGCTGCAAGTAGAGAAAGCCTGCGCGCAGCAAGGAAGACCCAACGCAGCCAAAAATAAATAAATAAATTTATTTTTTAAAAAAAGAAATGTTGGTTCTTTTACTAGTTTCCTATGGCTGCTGTAATAAATTATGATAAACTTAGCGGCTTAAAGCAACAAATTTAATTTAAAATTAATCTCTTACAGTTCTGGACATCAGAAATCCAACATCAGCTTCACTGGGCCAAAATCAAGGCGTTGGCAGGGTTACACTCTTCCTGGAAGCTCTAGGGGAGAATCAGATTACTTGCCTTTTCCACCTTCTAGAGTTGCCTTCTTTGGCTGTTGGGCTCTTCCTCCACGTTTGAAGCCAGCAGTACAGTATCTTGCTCCAGTCCTCACACAGCTAGGTCAAATCACACTCTCCTCTTACTTGTGATTTACAGTTAAGGCCTACTTGCATAATCTAGGATAATCTCTAAATCTTAAAATCCTTAACTAATCACATCTGCAAATTCTGTTATCATATAAGGTAACACTCACAGACCCAGAGACCTGGATAACTTTGGGAGCTGTTATTCACCTGACCACAGTTCCTTTTATCACCAACCCTTACTATCCTTTTAAAGAACCCATTTGGTGTCTTGAACAGTGTGTCCAACAGAAATATAATGTGATGCATATGTGTAAAATTTTCTAATATCCACATTAAAAATGAGTAAAAAGAAACAGGTGAAATTAACTTTAATGAATTTTTAAACCAACATACCCCCCAATACTATCATTTCAACATGCAGTTAGTATAAAAATTATTAATGCAATATATTACCTCCTTTCTTAAAATACTTTAAAAATCCAGTATACAATTTACACTTACTGCAAATCTCATTCAGACTAACCACAAATCAATTGCTCTATGGCCACATGTGGCTAGTGGCTACTGTATTGGATAGTGCAGATCTGGAGGGCTGTAAAATTAAAAGGGCCCAGGGTGGGTTGGACCGTATACTCTTCACATCAAACCCATGTTTCAGCAGCTATAGCCTACACCTCATTCTGCTTATATCCACTACCAAGTTGATGACAACTGCCTCAAATCCTTGTCAGTGTGCCGAGGCTGCCACCAGTGTGTTATAAACACCCCATAGAACCAGACTGAGCATGGGATTAACCTCAGGTTATGTATCAGTTAGGATACAGTCAAGAAAACATAATCTACCCTACGTTTTAAAAGAAGAGGGATTTTTAATTTTGGAAATTATACCAGTTGATGGAAGAGCTGAGAAATTCAACAATAGATAGTGAGACAAACCACAGATTGGCAACATTACACAGTTGCTACCACTTCTAATGATGGAAGGAGAATAGAAGGAGGTGGTGTTGTCTGAAATTGGCACCACCCAAGAGTTAGACCATGGCAAGGATTTTGGACCATGAATGAAGGGACTGTTTGGTGAGAGCTGGAGATATGGAGAAAACATAGCCACTATTGGAGATGTTGCCTGAGGAGGGAGGAGTAAGAGAGGGAAATACCCTGATTCTCCCTTCCTTCCACTCTCCAGTGTTCTGCCAGGGCCTCCCATTGGCCTAATCTATCTGGAAGCCCTTTGTCGAGGGATGCTAGGAAATGTAGTTCTCTGAGAGTTAGAGTGGAGCAGGGGTAGATCAGGGAACAGACCAAGAGCAAACAGGCAAACAAAGTGTCACAGTCCACGCCTTTTGCTATTCATAATATTTACCACCTATGTTACAACTTCATGCTTCTTTCTAGCAGGATGCAACTACGGTTCACAAAAATGAAGATGCCCTCATCATCTCTTCAGTATGGGTGAGGCAAGTCATCATTGCTCTTTTTAAGTCCAAGATCTCTAGGGAATTCACAGTCTTCCCCAGTAAACCATGGCTTCTCATGGTCTGGTGACATATGAACCAATTGACAAAGTTAAATATCATTGACCTTTGTACAAAATAGCCTAGGAAAGGGAAAAAAATCATCGGTAAATATTAATATATACATAACAAAAATATGCATAGCTGTTAATCATCTCTATAACTGGTCATAGGGCAGAGTTGATATTTATTACTTCCTTCTGTCACTATTTATTCCATGCTTCCCTTGTCCTTAGTCAATGATTTGGCTGGTGGTGTCTCTTTGCCTGGGTAGTGAGCCAAACCTTCATTCCTGAAGGATCCAAATCCTCAGTGGTCTTGCCTTTATTGGGTTCTTCCTTTAATCGTTTCTACTAGAGATGGAAAAACAAGGGATTCCCCAATGATTCCTTCTGGGTACCAGAATCCTCTCTGCCCTCATTGTGTGGCAGCAATTTAAATCGCCCTTGTTAGTTGGGACTGACCACTCCAACCAGTATTGTAACCTCTCCTCTAGCTATTGGTTTAGTGGCATGAGGACCCCAAAATAGTCAGGTATCAGTTTCAATTTCTCACTCAATTGGACCATTATTGTGTCCCCTCATGAAAGCACGCCTCCCTTGGGGCTGTAGCAGATGAGGTGGATGCCTCTGTCCATATCCCCTTGGTCTACCTGAGTCACCTGCAGCTGCAATAGAGGCTCCTTGCACGATGACAGCTTCCCCCCTTCTCTAGTCTCTTCCTGTGAGTTTTTTCTCACACTCTGCCAAAGGAAAAAAGCCCAGAAATGCAAGGGAGTTAATGTCCTTTAATTGGAGTTGGTGGGTATATGCCTTGCCTTCCTGTCCTCCAAAAGGACAATTCTGAAGCTTGTTCCATACTGTTTTTCAGAGGGATTTTGGTGAGATTGAGCTTCAGTTGCCCACAGCAATCACCTGCTCATCATCACACACCTTACTGGCTTTTCTCCCTTCTCTGTCTCACTTTCCTCCCTTCACTACTTGTGCTTATTGGAATTATCTTCCAGGTAAACTGCATGCACCCAAGGCCTTGTCTTAGGGCAAGAACCCAAACTAAGACAGGAACAAAGACCTCTAAACCAGAGGAATCTATGGCTGGGGAGAAGGGAAACTAAATTTTGTCAGAGGGTTATTAGGTGTAATAGCTTCTAGTACCTGGTTATTTTTGGCTGTAAGAGAAACAGCACCATCTGTTGGTCACGGGCTCAAAACATAAACTCCATCCTGTTAAGATAGCACTGGACCTCACAGGGTGTGTTCCACAAGTAGTGCTGTAATTATGACTTCAGTAGGTTATTCCATCAATCTACCAGATTAGATGTTCTCAGATGATGGGGTATGTGATAATATTAGTGAAATACAAGAGTCTGAGACAATTTCTCTTGTTTTCAGATGAGATCCTTTGTGAGAAGCAATCTTGTATAGGACATCATGATAATGAGTCATGGAATCAGGACATTCCATAAGTCCACAAATGGTGTTGCTGGCAGAACCATTTTGGATAGGGAAAGAAGAAAGAAGTATCTATTTCAGTGAGAACAAATTTCTGCCCCATTATGATGGAAGAGGTCCAATATAATCGGCATGCCCCCAGTGCCCTGAGGAATGGTGCGATAGTAAGTGTTCAATATTAGCTTCTGCTCTTGGCAGTCTGAGCTTTCTGCCTTGGAGAGGGAAGTCCATGTTGTTGAGCCCTTATGCCTGCTGCCATGACTACTAGTACACAAGCCCAGTGAACAAGGACTCAGTGGCTGAATAATGAAGCTGACCAACATCCACAGGATGGGTCATCTCCCTGATTATTAAGAGCTTTCTCTCTTTTCAAAAATTAATTAATTGAAGTATAGTTGATTTACAATATTGTGTTAGTTTCAGGTGTACAACAAAGTGATTCAGTTGCCTATATATATACATTTTTCAGGTTCTTTTGCATTATAGGTTATTACAAGATATTGTATATAGTTTCCTGTGCTATACAGTAAATCCTTGTTGTTTATGGTATATCTACAAAGTAGTTTGTATCTGTATATGGTAGTTTGTATCTGCTAATCTCAAGCTCCTAATTTATCCTGCACCCCTCCCTTTCCCCTTTGGTAACCATGTTTCATTTTCTATGTCTGTGGGTGTATTTCTGTTTTGTAAATAAATTCATTTGTATTATTTTTTATATTCCACATATAAGTGATATCATATGATATTTGTCTTTCTTTGCCTGACTTACTTCACTTAGCATGACAATATCTAGGTCCATCCATGTTGCTGCAAATGGCAATATTTCATTCTTTTTTATGGCTGAATAATATTCCATTGTATATACATACACCACATCTTCTTTATCCATTCATCTGTTGATGGACACTTAGGTTGCTTCCATGTCTTGGCTACTGTAAATAGTGCTGCTATGAACATTGGGGTGCCTGTATTTCGAATTATAGTTTTGTCTGGATGTATGCCCAGGAGTGGAAGTGCTGGATCATACAGCAACTCTATTTTTAGCTTTTTTGAGGAGCCTCCTTACTGTTTTCCATAATGGCTACGCCAACTTACGTTCCCACCAACAGTGTAGGAGGGTTCCCTTCTCTACACACCCTCTCCAGCATTTGTTATTTGTAGACTTTTTAACCTGAACTTTTAAAAGTGAATTTTAAATAGATTCTTGACCTTGATCTTGACGTTTTGGGCTTGATAATTCTTGGTTGTGGGGAGGTGTCCTGTGCATTTCAAGTTGTTTAGCAGTGTACTTGGCCTCTACCCACTAGATGTCAATAGCCACTAACTCCCCTACCTCCAGCTGTGACAACCAAAAACATCTCCAGATATTGCCTGCTAAATGTTCAGTAGGGGACAAAATTGCCTCTGGTTGAGAGCCACTGCTATACAGGGATATCGCAATACTCCCTTCATGGAATTTGTGTGTCTCTGGCATTCTTATGTCTTACTAAGAATATTTGCTACTTCCTGTTCACCAAGCTAATCAACACGATATTATCAATGTAGTGGATCAGAGTGATGTTTTATGGGATGTCCAGATGATCAAGGTCCTTGTGGACTATACTGTGACAGAATTTGAGAGCTGACATGGCCCTGAAGTAAAACTGTAACGGTCAGTCACTGTTCCTGACATATGAAAATTTGTTGCTTCTGATTTTCTTTGCTAATTGATTTGAGGGAAAAATGATTTGCCAGATCAACAACTGCATGCTACGTGGGCAGGATTATGTTGATTTGTCCCAGCAAAAATGCCATATCTGGATCAGAAGCTTCAAGTGAAGACACTGTCTCGTTTTTTTTTTTTTTTTCATTTGACAAATATTTATTGAGGCACCTATCACACATTCAACACTGTTCTAGGTACTAAGAATATATTTGTGAACAATCATGTATTTATATTTATCTATTAACAAGGGTTAGAAATCTCCTGAGTAGAAGCTTGAATAATCCCAATCACTGTCTAGTTTTGCCACTGTCAAACACAGGAATTAAACAGAGGTGAGAAAAGAGTCATCACTTCTGCATCTATCAAATCTTAGATGGTGGCACGGATCCCTGCAGTTCCCACAGGTCTGTGGTATTGCTATTGGCTTACCATTTTGTTAGGGAAGGGCAGTTCCAGGGGCTACTTGGCTCTGCCTACCAAAATAGTCCTCTCTGCAAGTTTCAGGGAGCTAGTGCAGGAGATCTGCCAGTTGCCAAGTATGTCTCGTCTAAATATACATTTAGGACCTGGTGAAATTACCTCAGCATGGGTCTACAGAACCTGCTGAGCCCTCTGTGTGATGGACTTGGACATAAATTTAATTTATTATCTGATTACCCAAAGCCCTCAATCTATCCGGGGGCCCCCAAGGATTAGCATAAATTCAGATCAGTGTCTAACAATCCTTCAAAGTCTGGGTATGTCCCTTCCCTCAGTGCATGCTCATTCTCCTAATAGCCACAGGTCCTTTTGGGAAAGGCTTGGAGAAATATTTATGGTATACAGTTGTGACAATGTCGCAGTGTCCTTCCTCAAGAGAGCCCAGTTTCTCCTTCAATCACTGGGCCCTGGGTATGTGCCGTAACTGGGAGAGGCTATGACTTCCTTTTGTGGCTACTCAAGTTGGGTTTCTGTGTGCTAGAACTTTAGTTTTCCCAGTTGTGTCTATCAAGGAATACTTTAGTAGGTTACCCATCTATTTCATCCCTAGGGACCCTGTCATCAAGCTGGTACCCCCACAGACCCCTGAGGGCATTGCAGGGCTTTCAAGGATGCCCATGTTTCTCTCACTAATGTTTTCTCAGTGCGTTAGTGCCCTCTGTGACCTTCCAGGAAGCATAGTCAGGAGGAGGGTGAGCAGGTTACACATAACACATTCACTCTAATATTCCCATCACCTTGACTCTTTCATATGTGACACTGTGGCTTGACCTTTTTGTACAAGACTCTTTACATTTCTTTCTCCCCATTATGTGAGTGAAGTTCTGGCATCTCAGCTTCATTGAATGTAGGCCACTACTGAATCTTAGTTTCAGTCAACCATATCAGGCAAGCTGTTAGAAAGGCTCAGTTTAGCACATTAAAAGACGAAGGATACCTGTGTTTAAATTTAACCTGACTCATCATTTTATTCTATCTTTTCTCATATAATACCCGTAGAATCTACTCGGGTATAGTTTTCCAGGTTATTGATAATGTAAATATAAAAGACACTGTAATTGTTTGGGTGTATGAGTTTATTTATTTATTTATTTTCTGGAATATACCTTACAATTCTCTCCTGGGTCCCTGGATTTAAGTTTATTTTTTATTTATTAATTTTTTTATGAAAGATTTTTTTTTAATGTGGACCATTTTTAAAGTCTTTATTGAATTTGTTACAATATTGCTTCTGTTTTGGGTTTTTGGCCGGGAGGCATGTGGGATCTTAGCTCCCTGACCAGGGATTGAACCCATACCCCCTGCATTGGAAGGTAAAGTCTTAACCACCGGACCACCAGGGAAGTCCCTGGATTTAACTTTAGAATTGGGTTTGGAGGTAATGGGGCGGGGGGCTAGGATTTAAGGGAGACTGGATATCTCTTTGCAAGGCAACTGCTGCATGTAGAATCTTTAAACAAGGAAAGGTCAGTTTCCTTATAAAGGAGAGGGGGCACAGGGATATTTAGGGGGCTAGTTGGAAGTCATCTCAAATGTCCCCATCCTAAGTCACAGGGCCCCGCTAATTTCCAACTGATGTCCTAACTTTAAGGCAGTGACTTAGAAAGGCTGTGAGTTCAACGTCATTATACTCTAGCAACTTGGACAAATAAATTTGTTCTGATCCTCAGCCATGGTCTGTCCTTAAGTCATAAGAAATAAGAGATTCTCTACTACACTGTACAAGCTTTCTGGTTCTCTGATCACACCTTGAGCTGAGAGTTTAACGTCCTGAATTTAACATTTTTGTTCTCTAAGCTGCCTAATGCTTGTGTCTAATGCTTGTCAGCCTACTCTGTAGTCCTTGTAATTATCATTACAGTAGCTCCGAATTTTCTAATTTCCTTACCTTCATCTGGAACTTTATTTCAAGCAACCACAGATACTAATTCAAGCAATTACAGTTACAATTGTCTGCCATGGATTACTAGAATTTTATTTTCCACTCGTTGGAGGTGATAACAGCATTCAAATCAAACAGGTGAGCAAATTAATCTGCCCGTGAACAATGGAAAGATGTGATGTTATCAGAACATCAAAGCCAAGGCTGTCAGGCAGAATCTAGAGCCATGGCAAGAGGTTCCCAGTTGGAGCTGGAGCCATGGAGAAGATGTATTAACCATTGGAGATGGTGCCTGAGGGAGAGCAAGCGAGGGGAAATCTCTTGGCTTCACCTCTCCTAGTGCCAAAAACAGAAAGAAGCAGAGAAGCCAGGGAATCCACCTGAGAGAAGCAAGAGAGACTGGTTTCGAAGGCCTCCGCATTTCAATTCCAGTCTTACAGTAAACTCTACTTCTTACTGGGTTCTTGTTCCTAGTTTTCAAGGGGATCTAACTATCAGACTTTGAACAAAGTGCTTTGGAAGCCCAGTGGGGAGAGCAACCAAGCTTGCTGCAGCAGTGCAGGAAAGGATATCTGAGGTCCCAGAGGTGAGTGGGAGTCTGCCAGGTGGCAAAGAAGAGCAGGCGCATTCTGGAGGGAGTAGTGTGTCAGAAGTCAAGAGGTGGGAAAGGACAGGGCAGCTGAAGGAAAGGGGACAGTTACATAATAGTACCAACCTCATATCTATTTGTTGCGAGGCTAGATGAGAAAATAAACATTATAGCTGATATAATTTGAGCTCTAACTATAGACTAAGCTATTCTAAGTGCTTTCTAAAAATTGATTCATTTAATACTCACAAAAACCCATTGAGGTACATCTTACTGCTACATTTTACAGATGAGGAAAATGAAGTTTAGAGAGTTTAGTAATTTTTTCAAGGTCACACAATTACATGATCTGACCCCAAAGTCAGAGTCTTAACTGCTATGGGATACCACAATTCTATACTTCTATTGTATGTGATTTCTTTAATGGGTTAAATTTAGTCCATGCAAAGTGCTTCAGTGTAATGCCTGCCACATGGTAAGTGCTCAATAAAAGATAAATAACTCTATCTATTTTTATAGCATAATGATTCAAAGAGGAGCTTTGGAGTCAAACAGACCTGGGTTCAAATCCTGTCTCTGCCCCTTTCTAGCTGTTTGCTCTAGGAAAAGTAAGTCTAGGGACTTTGTTGATTTGTAAAGTGGGATAGATTGCCTAATTCTCAGGGTTGCTGTCAGACAAAATGAGACCATATATAAATATTGTCTTGCACATAGAAAATACTCAGGGAAAGATAGATATTACTGTTATTCCGGTAGTAAGGAACAAATTGGACAAAGGTCCAGGATGGGGAGAGAAAGAGAGGAAGAAGTGAATTCCAGGGTATCAACGTATTTTATTTTGTCTGGAGTATAGGGTGGTTGAGGGAATGGCCTGGAAATGAGCCTGGAGAGGTCAACAGGCCTGATCTTCATGGCCTGGTAGGCCATGTCAAGGAGGCTGGAGGGATAGTAGAGGCACTCACACAGCACATAGGACAGGTGTATCCTTTAGCACAGGCTAGGTTGTGCTGCAGTAACAAATGTCCACACACATCTGAGTGGCTTACAAAGAAAAATGCTACAAGTCCTTTGGGGATCAGCTGTGGTTCTGTTCCATGTCATCTTCACTCTGGAACCCAGGCTGATGGAACAACTTCTCTCTGAAACAGATTGCTAGTCTTGTGGCATACAAAAAGGAGACATGGTGAACCCACCAGCTGGTGCTTAAAGCTTCTGCTTGGAATTGATCCTTCTTCTCAAATTTTATTGGCCAAAGCAAGTCACATGGTCAAGCCTGCCACCAGTGGGGCTGAAGAAGGGGCATTTCATGGAGGGGCACCAGAGTATTTGTCAGAACAATAATAGGAACAGATTTTGTGCAAAAAATAATGAGTGGTAACCCAATTTAAACATAGGCAAAGGATTTGAATAGACATTTCTCTACAACATTCAAATGTCTATTTGAATAGACATTTCTCTACAGACATTTCTCTACGTGCACAAATGGCCAATAAGTACATGAAAAGGTGCTGAACATCATTAGTCATTAGGGAAATACAAATCACAATCACAGTGAAATACCACTTCACACCTACTAGGTTGGCTGTAATAAAAAAGACAGGCAATTCAAGTGTTGGAGAAGATATCAAGAAATTGGAAACTTCGTGTACTGCTGGTGGGAATGTAAAATGATACAGCTGGTTTTATAAATAGTCTGGCAGTTTTCCAAAAAGTTAAACATAGAGTTACCTATGACCCAGCAATTCCACTCCTAGGTATTTATTCAAGAGAAATGAAAACATATGTCTACACAGAACTTGTACACAAATGTTCATAGCAGCATTATTCATAATAGCCCCCAAATGGAGGTAACCTAAATGCCCATCAACTGATAAATGGATAAATAATATGAGGTATATCCATACAATGGAATATTATTCAGCCATAAAAGGATTGAAGTATTGATACATGTTATAATGTGGTTGTAGCTTGAAAAACATGCTAAGTGAAAGAAGCCAGTCACAAAATACCACATATTGCATGATTCCTTTTGCATAGAATGTCCAGAATAGGCAAATCTATATATGGAAAAAATAGATCAGTGGTTGTTTATGGCTGAGAGGAAGTGGGCAAGTGACTTTTAATGAGCATTGGGTTCATTTTTGGGGTGATGAAAATGTCCTAAAATTGATTATAGTGACGGTTGCACAACGCTGTGAATGTACTAAAAACCATTGAACACTTTGAGTGAACTGTGTAATAAATAAAATATCTCAAGCTGTTTTATATGTATATAAGAAAGATGAGTGGTTTTTGTTTTTGTCTTCTTGATTTTGAGAGGTTCAAGTGGAGATGACCAGGTAGTTAACCATGTGGCTCTGGAGCTCAAAGCAGAAATCAGGGCTGGAGATATATATTGGGAAATATAGGGAACAAAGATACTAACTGAATTTAAAAAGAAGCAATCACCAGAGAAAGTGTGTCCAGCTGGAAAAGAGAGGGCCTACACCTATCCCTGAGGGACACCAACATTTAAGGGGTGAGAGAAATAACAGGAGACTTCAAAAGATGTGGAGAGGGAGTGGTTAGAGATGGAGAAGTGAGATCAAGAGAGTAAAAGTGGAAGGCAAGGAAAGAGTGTTTCCAGATGTAAGGAGTGTCAACTGACTCAGAGAAATTAAGTTAGGTCATGATGATAACGCCCATAGGATCTGCAGTAGGGAGATCCCTAGTGACTTTGAAGAGTGGTTTTCATAATGTGGTGGGGCAGAAACCGGAGGGCAGTAACGTGAGTATTTATTTATTTGGCTGCGCTGGGTCTTCATTGCTGCATGCGGGCTTTCTCTAGTTACAGCGAGCGGGGACTACTCTTTGTTGTGGTGAGTAGGCTTCTCATTGTGGTGGCTTCTTTTGTTGTGGAGCACGGGCTCTAGGTGCACAGGCTTCAATAGTTGCAGCATATGGGCTCAGTAGTTGCGGCACACAGGCTTAGTCGCTCCATGGCATGTTGGATCCTCCCAGACTAGGGATTGAACCCGTGTCCCCTGCATTGGCGGGCGGATTCTTAACCACTGGACCACCAGGGAAGTCCCTAACATGAGCTTCTAGACATGAGTAGTAGTTGAGGAATTGGAGACGTCCTTGTGTAGGTAGTCAGAGAGATGTATCCGTGAACGGCAGATCTGTAAACAGAAGAAAGCAAGCAGAGGTTGAAGTGGGGTTTGGTGGGTTGGGTGGGAGATTTCAAGATGGGAGAGGTTATTTAAATGCTTATGGAAATGAAAGAGAGAGGAGAAAGGGGACAATTGATAAGAGGAATAACGCCCTGACCACCTTTCAGGAAATCGCATTATGTTGCCTCCTTATCCTACTCATTTTGTTTACTGTAGTGCTTATCATCTCATTATCATGGAACTTTATTATGTTCACTATTTATTGTCTGTTTCTACCTTGCTCCAGGAAGGCACGGATTTTTATCTCTTTTGTTTATTTCTTAAGTCCAAGCATCTAGAATAGCATCTGACATATAGTAGGTACTCAAAAAACACTTGTTAAATAAATGAACGAAAGAGCAAGTTTTCTAAGAAGGCAAGAGGGAAGAGGAGCCACAACAGCCAACAATATGGGTCCTGCCCTCACAGTACTTACAGTCTAGTTGTGAAGTAGACTCCATTGGATTCCATAACTTCCTGCTTATTGTGGGAAGCAAAGGAGAGGGAAAGGTAAAGAGAGTTTCTCAGATGTATGAAAAGTGATGGGGGAATATTCATGTGATAATTATGGTCTGCGTTGTTCAGAGCTCTAATTTAACACCGTTAAATTGTTAGGTCTTTGTACTTTGAGACTTTCAAGCCTGGCGCACAAGAGAAGCTGAATAAAGCTTTGCGGCAGAGAATAAACTGTGTTCAGCTTAGGGCTGCTGCTTTTCTGAAGCGCTTTCAGTCACAGATTTTTGAGGCGTACTTCTAGGTCCTTTATCTATGGGACAGACTGTGGTGATAAGGGAGGCAGGGGGAAGGGGCTGATTCCGAAAGACAGAGAGAACCGTGTGGCCAAAAGCTCGTGCAATCGCACAGCCTAGGGGGTGGAACAGCCAGCCACCTACAAGCAGCCGTGACCGGGCCACGAAACGCGCCCACGCCCTGCCTCCCGCTTCGGCGGCCCATAGGCGGGAACCGGGCTGCGCTTGCGCGCGGACTGCCGAAGAGTGGAGCGGGGAGAGGCGCGGCTGCAGCTGGAAGTCACGTGGTGCAGCGGCCAGCCGCCCCGCCCCTCTGCAGCCGCCCCGCCCCCGCCCCGCCCCTTTCCCGGCGGGACGCTCGGAGCCGCCCTGAACTGCGCAGGGCGGTCAGGGGTGAGTGTCCGCGAGGGGCGCGCGTTGCACAGAGTTGGGCGGGCGTGGGCTGGGGTGCGGGCCGGCGGAATGCTTAGCGGGGGCCAAGGGGACAAAATGGCGGCGGGGTACGCCCTTTCACCCCCTCCTCTCACCTGGGAGTGGGAGCGGAGAAGGGCAGGGAACACTGCTGGGGGAGGGGAGCCGCGGCTACTCGGGAGGGCCCTGGGGTCCTCTGAGGAGGCCTGGGGGCGGGGGTGGGCAGGCTTTGGGCCTGCCCTGTGGACTCAGCTCGGGGTGTGAGCGACAGGGGACTGCGCGCACCCCGCGGGCCGAGAGGTGGACAGGGGGGCTGCGTTACTCCTTAGAGGGGCGGCCCGGTCCGAGGTTTCTGGAATATCTAAACTGCGAAGGGCTAGCGGAGGAGCCGCCCTCCCAGCCTTTCATTTGACAGGTGATCGTCATCATCTCATTCTCAGCGGGGTTTACCACGCTTTCCCTGCACAGTGACTCGGGTATTAGCTCTCCCCGGGAAGTAGGGCGGGAAAGGTCTCTCCATCTTACAAATGCGTAAACTGAGGCCTGGAGGGGTAAAGAGTTTAACCAGGGCCTGGCACCTGGGTGTAGTAGAACCCAGCCTTCTGCCTGTTCTAGTGCTCTCTTCCCAGCACTTTATTCCCGCCTACCCTCCCCTACCAGTGAGGGACGGAGTGAGGGACGGGATTGTTTGAAAGCAGGCAGAAAACTGGTCCTCCAAGCAGCACCTGCTGCTGTCAAGTGGCTCTCGCTGAGGTGGGGCCTGCCCGCCTGAGAGCAGCTTCCTGTCGTTTGTGAACTGTATTCCTCATTCTGTTTGTGCTAAGTTATTCTAACATGAAAATAGCTGTTCAGTATAGTCATCTTACTGAGTAGATAGTAGTTCCTTATGTGTATTATAGTTTGTTATAGTTTACATATTGATTTCACCAACATTAATTTCATTCTCATAAACAATCCGAGGTGGAAGGATGGGTTAAGCGTTATGTCCATTTTACCAGTGGGGAAACTGAGGTCACTACTTGCTCCAGATCACCCATTGGTGAATGGTTCATCTGGAATTAAGTTTTCAGACCTGAGGTTGGTATTCTGGCCAGTGTCCCTGTCTGGTTTATATTGATGCTCTGGCCCTTGTATTTTTTTTTTCCTCCAGGTAACTATGACTTTTCCTCAAAATGTAGTGGTGCAGATTGATTTATGCTGCATATTGAAATGATCTGAATAATATCCACTAAGGAATTAATATTTTAATCAAAGAATTTTTAATATGATTTGGAAAGGTGTCTTTGTGGGAGGAAGTGTGGTATGATGGCCTTGAAGGCAAACTGATCTGAGTTTGAATCCCAGCTCTCCTACTTGTTCTTGGACAGATTAATTTTTCTGAGTCTTGGTTTCCTCATGTATAAAATATGGATGTTATTATCCACCTCATAAATTTGTTGATAGCAAGTAAATGAGGTGTCTGTAAAGCGTTTAGAACTGCTCCTGGCCCGTAGTAAGCACTCAGCAAATGCATGCTCCTTTCCTTCTTTCTCTCCACTCCACTGAGCTGCCATTCTTTATTCTCTAAAATTCTCTAAAATTCTCTAAACCCTGGTGGTTTAGGTCAGTCTACCTGGTGGATTATGCATGGAAGCATAATCAGTGTTGCTATATGAATGCAGTTATGAATAATTTGTTGATTGGTCTCCAAAGGATCTAGTGTTTTAAACATAGACTTCAAAAATATTTGTCCTTACAGCTTCATAGATATTTAAGAATCACTAAAATGTTGATTTGATATTGACTTTATTAATTCCTTCATTTAACCACTTTAATGTTTTAAGGATAAGATTAAGGGGCTTGAGATTCTGTCTTTTCTTTCACCTTCATACCCAACTACAACCCAACCTAATTTAAAGGAGAAGCAAAAATTCTTTGGGAATCACATGGGAACATTCTTTAAACACTTAGAAAGTGATGGTGGTATTTAGTGGGAAGTTAAATAGAATTTTCTTTAATGGTGCAATCTAATATCCATTGTGAAATTGGCATTTCTGAAATTGTAGAAGTGAAAACGGCAGATGGCATGTATAACAAAATAAGTCACTAATAGAAATCTGTTTCCAGTTTTATGCTGGGATGGTAACCTTTTTCACAAACGTGTTTGGCTTTGGCAGTAAGTCTTAAGGAATATAAGCAAAAGATCTACAGTCCATTGGTGGAGACAACCTTAAAAAATATTAGAATGAAATGATTTATAGGCAGACTTTCCCCTCTGTGACATGAAACACTAAAGATTTCATGAAGCTTTGCTAAAATAATTACTACTTTTTAATGATAACTTAAAAAAATATATGTTTATTTATTTATTTGTGGCTTCATTGGGTCTTCGTTGCTGTACATGGGCTTTCTCTAGTTGCAGTGAGCAGAGGCTACTCATCGTTGTGGTGCCTCTCATTGCGTTGGCTTCTCTTGTTGCGGAGCACGGGCTCTAGGTGCCCGGGCTTCAGTAGTTGTGGCGCGTGGGCTCAGTAGTTGTGGCTCATGGGCTCTAGAGTGCAGGCTCAGTAGTTGTGGTGCACGGGCTTAGTTGCTCCACAGCATGTGGAATCTTCCCGGACCAGGGCTGGAACCTGTGTCCCCTGCATTGGCAGGTGGATTCTTAACCACTGTGCCACCAGGGAAGTCCCCTAACTTCTTAAAGCACTAAGTTTATTATATATTTAATATTATATATTTTGTGAAATGGAGAGAATAGAAAAATTAATTTCTGTATACCAATTTATTTCAGCAGTTACCTATGCATGGACAGTCTTGTCCCGTAAAAGCTATCACTCCCCATTGTTTTGAAGCAAATCTCAGACATCATATTTCATTTGTAAAGATTTCTGTATGTGTCAAGCCAGCTTTTAATATACTATTGGAAAGAGAAGTAATTTTGATATTTTCAAAGAGGCATGCCAGGTTCATGGGAGAAAATAAATGCCTTTTACTTCATGTTTTCATGGTAGTAAATATAGGTGTGATCAGAATTGAAAACCTCATTAAACAACTTGGACTTATAAAATGTCTGTGTTGCTCTTCAGAATACTACTTATTTTACTGTAATACACTTACTTTCCATTAGGAAACATGTGAAAAATTATTGATAGTTTTGGAGTATGCGGACATCAGCATTGTTTAAGTACCAGTCTCAGAAAGGTAAATACTAAGATTTTCTTATATTTCAGAAAAAGCAAAAACATGGGTGATAGATTTTATGAACATTGGAGAGGAACTGATTAAAATCCCGATTTTTCTAGAATTTATTGACAAACATGAGACAATTCATAGATGTACTGTCCTGACTTCAGTTAATTGGGCCTATAATTTTTAGAATAGTGCTACTAGCAGGCTTCTCACTATTTTGGGCCTGCCATTTGATTCTTGCCTTTACAGAGCCTGGTGACCGAACTCAGAGAAGAGAGAAGCCTTTCCTGGCACTTGAGCCAGTCTTCACATTTTTATCTCTAGGACTCTCAGGTGTCTCTACATTCTGGGACTGCAGGGCAGGGTAGGACAAGTGAGACCTCAGTTCATCACAGGCAGCAGCTTGTTCAGAAACGTTGGGGCCAGTTAGTCCTAGTGTTCATTCCCTGTTTACTGACTTATTTTGTTTTTTGTGCTCTATTTTCTACGTGGCCATTGTTTTGCCATAGCCTGGGTTCTCAAATTTAATTTGAGTAGCACTGCCAATATATTGCCATATCCATTTTTTTATATTAGCTGATTTTTCATTTAGGTTAGTGTTACAAATTTTCTTTTAAAATTTAAGTAGAAATGTAGTTCTTTTTATAGAAAAATGTTTTGTAGATAATAGTATGGGTGGTAGTTATGGCAAATGTCATGAAACTAGTAACTGATTGAAATTTTGGAAATTGTAAGTTCTATTTTTAGAAAACAGCTTTATTGAGATATTTAACATACCATTAAATTCAATCATTAAAGTGTACACTTCAGTGGTTTTTAGTGTATTCATGGAATTGTGCAACCATCACCACAATCAATTTTAGAACATTTCAGTATCCCACTATGAAGCCCCATAACTATTAGCATTCATTTCCTATTCCTGACTTCCCTCCCCACTTTTCCATCCTACTCCCTACCTCTGCCCCAGGTAACTACTAATCTACTTTCTTTCTCTATGAATTTGCTTATTTTGGCAAATAGGATCATGCAGTATGCGGATTTTTGTGTCTGACTTTTTCCATTTAACGTAACATTTATAAGGTTCATCTATGTTGTAGCATGTATCAGCACCTTATTCCTTTTTTTAAAATATAAGTTTCAGGTGTACAGCATTATAAGTTACCATCTGTATACACTACGAAGTGACCACCACCACAATTATAGTTACCATCTATCACCATGTAGTTGCCCCCTCCTTCGTCCACTTCCCCCCCACCCCCCACCAATCCCCTACCCCTCTGGTAACTACTAATTTGTTCTCTGTATCTGTGAGTTCGTCATTGTTTTATTTTGTTTGTTTGGGTTTTTTTTCAGTCCACATATGAAGGAAATCATACAGTTTTTTCTCTTTCTCCTTCTAACATATTTCACCTATCATAATACCTTCATGGTCCATCCATGTTGTTGAGAATGGTAGGATTTCATTCTTTTCTGTTACTGAATAATATTCCATTGTATATATATATATATCACATCTTCTTTATCCACTCGTCCATCGATGGAGACTTAGGTGGTTTCCTTACCTTAGCTATTGTGAATAATGCTGCAGTGAACGTAGAGGTGCATGTATCTTTTTAAAATAGTGTTTTCTTGTTCTCCAAATAAATACCTGGAGGTGGAATAGCTGGGTCAAATGATAGTTTTATTCTTAATTTTTTGAGGAATCGCCATAGTGTTTTCCGTAGTGGCTACACCGATTTACAGTCCCACCAATAGTGTATAAAAGTTCTCTTTTCTCGGCATCCTCTCCAACATTTGTTATTTCTTGCTTTTTTTGATAATGGCCATTCCAACAGGCATGAGGGGATATCTCATTGTGGTTTTGATTTGCATTTCCCTGATAATTAGTGATGTTGGACATTTTTTTTCATGTGCCTGTTGGCTATCTGTATTTCTTTTCTGGAAAAATGTCTATTCATATCCTTTGCCCATTTTTAAATTGAGTTTTTTCTGTTGTTGTTGAGTTGTGTGAGTTCTTTATATGTTTTGGATATTAACCCCTTATCAGATATATCATTTGCAAATATCTTCTCCCATTTGGTAGGTTGCCTTTTTGTTTTATTGACGGTTTCCTTTGCTGTGCATAAACTTTTCAGTTTGATGTAGTCCCATTTGTTTATTTTTGCTTTTGTTTTCCTTGCCTTTGGAGTCAGATCCACAAAAACATTTAAAGACTGATCAGTGAGGTTACTGCCTATGTTTTCTTCTAAGAATTTTATGGTTTCAGATCTTACATTCAAGCCTTTAATCTGTTTTGAGTTAATTTTTGTGTATGGTGTAAGATGGTGGTCTAGTTCCATTTTCTTGTGTGTGACTGTCCAGTTTGCCAACCACCATTTATTGAAGAGACAATCCTTTGCTCCTTTGGTGTAAATTAATTATCCATATATGAGTGGGTTTATTTCTGGACTGTGAATTCTGTTCCACAGATCTATGTCTCTATTTCTGTGGCAGTATCACACTGTTTTGATTGCTGTAGCTTTGTAGTATAGTTTGAAATCAGGGAGCATGATACCTCTAGCCTTCTTCTTTCTCAGGATTTTTTTTGGCTATTCAGGATTGTTTGTGGTTCCATACAAATTTTGGAAGTGTTTGTTTTAGTTCTGTAAATGTTGCCATTTGAATTTTGATAGGGATTGCATTGAATCTGTAGATCACATTGGGTCATATGGACATTTTAACAATGTTAATTCTTCCAATCCATGAGCATAGAGCATCTTTCCATTTATTTGTGTCTTTTTCATTTTCTTTCACCAGTGTCTTATATAGTTTTCAGTTTACAGGTCTTTCATCTCCTTGGTTAAATTTATTCCTAGGTATTTTATTCTTTTTGATGCAGTTATAAATGGGAATGTTTTCTTAATTTCTCTTTCTGATAGTTTATTATTGTGTAGAAATACCACAGATTTCTGTGTATTGATTTTGTATCCTGCACCTTTACTGAATTCATTTATTGGTCTTAACAGTTTTTGGTGGAGTCTTCAGGGTTTTCTATGTATAGTATCATGCCATCTACAAATAGTGACAGTTTTACTTCTTCCTTTCCATTTTGGATGCCTTTTATTTCTTTTTCTTGCCTAATTGCTGTGGCTAGGATTTCCAATACCATGTTGAATAAGAGTGGTGAAGGTGGGCATTCTTGTCTTGTTCCTGTTCTTAGATGAAAAGTTTTCAACTTTTCACTGTTCAGTATGTTAGCTGTGGGTTTGTTGTATGTAGCCTTTATTATGTTGAGGTATGTTTGCTCTGTACCCACTTTGTAGAGAGTTTTTATTATAAGGGGATGTTGACTGTTGTCAAATGCTTTTCTGCATCTATCAAAATGGTCATGTGATATTAATCCTTCCTTTTGTTATTGTGATGTATCACATTTATTGATTTGTGAATTTTGAACCATCCTTGCGACCGTGGAATAAATCCCACTTGATTGTGGTGTACTTGGTGTATGATCCTTTTACTGTATTGTTGGACGCCATTTGCTAATGTTTTGTTGAGGATTTTTTAATCTGTTTATCAAAGCTATTGACCTGTAATTTTTTTTTTGTTTTTTTGGTCACGTCCTTGTCTGGTTTTAGTATCAAGGTAATGCTGGCTTCGTAAAATGTGTTTAGAAGGTTTTCCTTCTCCTCAGTTTTTTGAAAGAGTTTGAAAAGGATAGGTGTTAAATTTTCTTTGACTGTTTTGTAGAATTCACCAGTGGTGCCATTTGGTCATGGACTTTTGTTTATTGGAAGGTTTTTTATTTCTGTGTCAGACTCCTTAATAGAAATCTGTCTATTCAGATTTTCTATTTTTTCATGATTGTCTTGAAAGATTATATATTTCTGGGAATTTATCCATTTCTTCTGGGTTGTCAAATTTGTTGGTGTATAATTATTTATAATAGTCTCTTTTGATCCTTTATTTCTGAGGTATCAATTTTAACATCTCCTCTTTCATTTATGATTTAATTTGAGTCCTCC
Source organism: Aethalodelphis obliquidens (assembly GCF_003676395.1). Taxonomy (NCBI): domain Eukaryota; kingdom Metazoa; phylum Chordata; class Mammalia; order Artiodactyla; family Delphinidae; genus Aethalodelphis; species Aethalodelphis obliquidens. The sequence goes on from NW_020837970.1 coordinate 22,379,717, forward strand.
TCCTTTTTTTCTTGGTTAGTCCAGCTAAAAGTTTGTTGAATTTGTTTATCTTTTCAAAGAACCAGTACTTAGTTCCATTGATCTTTTCTGTTTTTTTTTTGTTTTAATTTCTATTTTATTTGTTTCCTTCCTATCTTTATTATTTCCTTCTACTAATTTGGGGCTTCATTTGTTCTTCTTTTTGTAGTTCCTTTAGGTGTTAGGTTAGATTGTTTATTTGGGATTTTTCTTGTTCCTTAAGGTAGGCCTGTATTGCTATGAACTTCCCTCTTAGAACTGCTTTTGCTTCATCCCACTGAATTAGGTATATCACATTTCTGTTTTCATTTGTCTCTGGGTATTAAATTCTCCTTTGATTTCTTCAGTGACCCACTGGTTGTTAAGTAACATGTTGTTTTACTGTCCATGTTTCTGTGATTTTTCCCATTTTTTTCCCCTTGCGATTCATTTCTAGTTTCATACTATTTGGTTGCAGAAGATACTTGACATGATTTCAGTCTTCTTGACTTTATTGAGACTTGTTTTGTGACCTAACATGTGGTCTGTCTTGGAGAATGTTCCATGTGCACTTGAGAAGAATGTGTAATCAGTTGCTTTTGATGGAATGTACTCTATTTATCTATTAAATCTACTTAGTATAATTTGTTGTTTAAACCTGATGTTTCCTTATTGATTTTCTGTCTGGATGATCTATCTGTTGTTGTAAGTGGGGTGTTAAATTCCCATACTATTATTGTATTGCTTTCCATTTCTCCCTTTAATTCTGTTAATATTTGCCTTATATATTTTGGTTCTCCCCTGTTAGGTACATGTACATTTAGAAATGTTATACAGTCTTGCTGGATTGACCCCTTTATCCTTATATAATGTCTTTGTCTTTTAATACCATCTTTGTTTTAAAGTTTGTCTGTTATGAGTATAGCTATTCCAGCTTTCTTTTCATTTCTATTTCCATGGAATATCTTTTTCCATCCTTTTACTTTCAGTCTGTGTGTGTTCTTTCTTCTGAAGTGAGTCTCTTGTAGACAGCATATAGATGTTTTTTTTTTTTAAATCCCTTCAGCGACTCTGTGTCTTTGGATTTGTGAATTTAGTCCATTTACATTTAAAGTAATTATTGATGGGTACTTATTGCCATTTTGTTAACTGTTTACTGGATGTTATTGTAGTGCTTCCCTGTTGCTTATTTTCTTTCTCTCTTCCCTTGTGTGTTGGTGGTTTTCTTTAGAGTTATGTTTAGATTCCTTTCTCATTTTCTTCTGTGTATTTACTATAAGTTTTTTCGTTGCTGTTACTCTGAAGTTCACATACAATATCCTACTTACTGTATAATTAGTATGTATTGGGTTGGTAGCAACTTAAATTTGAACAAATTCCAAAGGTTTATCTTTTTACTACCCCCAACATTTTATACTTTGATGACACATTTTACATCTTATTTTGTGTATCTCTTAACTAATTGCAGTTATAGTTGATTTTATTACTTTTTGTCTTTTAATTTTCATGCTTGCTTTCTGAGTGATTGATCCACTACCTTTGTTACTTATTTACCTTTTCCAGTGTGATGTTTCCTTCCATAAATTTTCTTATTAATTAGTGTCATTTCTTTTCAACTTAAAGAAGTCCCTTTAATATTTCTCTTAGGGCCAGTATAGTGATCATGAGTTCTTTTAGCTTTTGCTTCTCTGGGAATCTCTTGATGTCTTACTGAATTCTGAATGACAACCTTGCTGGGTAGAGCATTCTTGGTTGGAAGTTTTTTCTCTTTACTTTGAATATGTTATGCCATTCTCTTCTGGCCTGTGAAGTTTCTGCTGAAAAATCTGCTGATAGCCTTTTGGGGTTTCCCTTCTATGTAACAAGTTGTTATTCTCTTGCTGCTTTTAGGATTTTCTCTTTACCTTTAACTTTCAGCATTTTAATCATAATGTGTCTTGTTATGTATCTCTCTTGATTCACCTTATTTGGAACTCTTGGGGCTTCCTGGACCTGGATGTCTGTTTCCTTCCCTAGATTAGGGAATTTCTGAGCCACTATTTAAATAATTTATTTTGGCCCTTTCTCTGTCTCTTCTTCTTCTGGGACCCCTATAATGTGAATGTTATGCTGCTTAATGTTGTCCGAAAGGTCCCTTATCATATCTTCACTTTTTAAAATTCTTTCTTCATTTTGCTGCTATGTCTGGGTGAATTCCATTCTTTAGTCTTCCAGCTTGATGATTGGTTCTACCTCATCAAGTCTGCTGTTGAACCCCTGTAGTGTATTTTTCAGTTCAGTTATAATTTCTGTTTGGTACATTCTTATGTCTTCTATCTTTTCGTTGAAGGTCTCACTGTGTTTTTCCATTCTTCCAAGTTCAGTGAGCATTTTATTATTATTACTATTTTTTGCTGCATTGGGTCTTTGTTGCTGCACACAGGCTGTCTCTAGTGCAGTGAGCGGGGGCTACTCTTTGTTGTGGTGGCTCCTCTTGTTGCAGAGCACAGGCTCTAGGTGCATGGGCTTCATTAGTTGTGGCACGTGGGCTCAGTAGTTGTGGCGCATGGGCTTAGTTGCTCCATGGCATGTGGGATCTTCCTTGACCAGGGCTTGAACCTGTGCCACCTGCATTGGCAAGTGGATTCTTAACCACTGCGCCACCAAGGAAGTCCCTGGTGAGCATTTTTATGACATTACTTTTAACTCTTTATCAAGTAGATTGTTTATCTCTCTATGATTTAGTTCTTTTCTTGAGGTTTTTTCCCTTGGTTTTTCAGTTGGAACATATTTCTCTATTTCCTCATTTTGCCTAAGTCTCTGTGTTTGCTTCTGTGCATTAGCTGTATCAGCTGTTTCCCAATCCTGAAGGAGTGGTCTTATATAGATGTCCTGTGGGGCTCAGAAGTGTAATTCTGCCTGGCCACCAGAGCCAGGTGTTCCTAGGTGGACTGCATGGGCCTCCTATTGTGGCAGGGCCACAGTGACTGTGGGGCACTGATGGGCAGGGCTGTCACTCAGCTGGCTATGAGGCCTGGCTTAGGCACAGGGGTAGGCAGAGCTCTAAGTGGGGCATGGCCACTGGCACTAACAGGTTACATGGAGAAATTCAAATGCATGCCCGCCAGCGCTGGCATTAGCAAGGTAGCCTGACATCACAAAAATGGCTCCCACTGACACTTCCTAACTCACTTTGTGAGGCCAATATCACCTTGATACCAAACAGAGTAAATTACAGGCCAATATCTTTGATGAACATTTCAATACAAGCAAAAATCTGCAACAAAGTATTGTTGAGTCAGCAAAAAGTATTCAGACTGAATTCAACAGTACATTGAAAGGATCATTTACCATAATCAAGTGGGATTTATTCAACATTTACAAATCAGTAAATGTGATATACCACATTAGCAAAATGAAGGCCTCAAATCATATGATTATCTCAATAGATGCAGAAAAAACATTTGACAAGATTTAATGCTAATTTATAATAAAAACTCTCAACATAGGAGGGACATACCTCAACATAATAAAGGCCATATATAAAACAAACCTTCAGATAACATCATACGTAATGGTGAAAAATTTAAAGCTATCTCTCTAAAATTGGGGCAAGACAAGGATGCCAACTCTTGCCACTCTTATTCAGCATAGTATTGGAAGTCCTAGCCAGAGCACTTAGGCAAAAAAGAGAAGTAGAAGTCATCCAAATTGGAAAGAAGTAAATTCACCACTATTTGCAGATGACATGATTTTATAAATAGAAAACTCTTAAAGACTCCACCAAAAAGCTATTAGAAATAATAAATACAGGGGAATTCTCTGGTGGTCCAGTTGTTGGCGCTTCGTGCTTCCACTGTGGGGGTCACAGGTTTGATCCCTGGTTGGGGAACTAAGATTTTGCATGCTGCATGGCCAAAAAAGAAAGAAGAAAGAAAGAAAGAAAGAATAAATACAGTAAAGTTGCAGGGTACAAAATCAAAATACAAAAATTTGTTGTGTTTCTATCTGCTAGCAATGAGCAGCTCGCAGGAAGAGAAATTAGGAAAAGAATCCTATTTAAATTACAACAAAAAGAATAAAATATGTAGAAATAAACTTAACTACAGATTTGAAAGACCTTTACACTCAAAAGTGGAAGACATTGAAAGAAATTGAAGAAGACATAAATATAAATAGATATTCCATGCTTATGGATTGGAAGAAGTAATATTGTTAAAATGTCCATATTACCTAATGCAATCTGCAGATTCAGTGCAATACCTATCAACATTCCAAGGACAATTTTCAGAGAAATAGAGCCAAAAATTATAAAATTTACATAATATTAAAATTTACATGGAACCACAAGATACTGAATAGCCAAGGCAATCCTGAGAAAAAAGAACAAAGCTGGAGGTATCACACTCCCTAATTTCAAACTATACTACAAAGCTATAGTAAGCAAAACAGCATGGTATTGGCAGAAAAATAGATAAACTGGTCAGTGGAAGAGATTTGCGAGGCCAGAAATAAACCCACTCATATATGGAGAATTGATTTATGACAAAGGAGCATAGAACATACAATGAAGAAAGGCTGACTTCTTCAACAAATGGTGCTAGGAAAACTTGACAGCCATGTGCAAAAAAATGAAACTCTAGCTCACACCATACACAAAAATCACTAGCTCACACCATACACAAAAATTAACTCAAAATGAATTAATGATTTGAATGTAAGACCTGAAACCGTAAAACTCCAGAAGAAAACACAGGCAGTATGCTCTTTGACATTGGTCTTAGCAATATCTTTCTAGATTTGTCTCTTCAGGCAAGGGAAACAAAAGCAAAAATAAACAAATGGGACTACATCAAACTGAAAAGATTATGTGCAGCAAAGGAAACAGTCAGCAAAACAAAGACAACCTACTAAGGGGGAGAAGATACTTGCAAATGATGTATCTGATAAGGGGTTAGTATCCAAAATATATAAAGAATTCATACAACTTAATAACAAAAAGCAACAACCCAATTAAAAAATGGGCAGAGGATCTGAATAGACATTTTTCCAATGAAGACATACAGATGGTAATAGGCACATGAAGAGATGTTCAACATCATTAATAGGGAGATGCAAATCTAAACTATAACAAGATACCCCTCATGCCTGTTAGAATAACTATTCAGAAAGCCAAGAAATAACAAATGTTTGTGAGGATGTGGAAAAAAGGGAACCCTTATGCACTTTTGGTGGGACTGTAAATTGGTGCAGCCACTGTGGAAGACATTATGGAGATTCTTCAAAAAATTAGGAATAGATCTACCATGTGATCCAGCTATCCCACTTCCTGGTATTTATCTGAAGAATATGAAAACACTAATCTGAAAAGATAGCTGTATCCCTATGTTCATCACATAATTATTTGTTTTAAAATAATTTTTTTAAATTTTATTTATTTATTAATTATTGGCTGCATTGGGTCTTTGTTGCTGCACGCAGGCTTTCTGTAGTTGCGGTGAGCGGGGGCTCCTCTTTCGTTGCAGTGCACGGGCTTCTTATTGCGGTAGCTTCTCCTATAGTGGAGCACAGGCTCTAGGTGTGTGGGCTTCAGTAGTTGTAGCGCACGGGCTCAGTAGTTGTGGCTTGTGGGCTCTAGAGTGCAGGCTCAGTAGTTGTGGTGCACGGGCTTAGTTGATCCACGGCATGTGGGATCTTCCTGGACCAGGGCTCGAACCCATGCCCCCTGCATTGGCAGGTGGGTTCTTAACCACTGTGCCACCAGGGAAATCCCCGCAACATTATAATCACTAAGATATGGAAACAACCTAAGTGCCCATCAACATATGAATGGATACAGAAGATGTGATACATATATATATGATATGGATATGTATTTGTATACACACACACACAATGGAATACTACTGAGCCACAAAAAGATGAAATCTTGCCATTTACAACCACATGGATGGAACTTGAGTGTATTATGCTAAGTGAAATAAACCACATGGAGAAAGACAAATACTGTAAAATTTCACTTATGTGGAATATAAAAACAAACAAAAAAATAAGTGAACAAACCAAATCAAAAGAAACGTGGATAAGGAGAACAGAGTAGTGGTTACCAGAGAAGAAGGGACAGAAAGGAGTAGGGTGAAATGCATAAAGGAGATTAACTGTGTGTTGACACATGGAATCTAAATTTTTGGTGGTGAGCACACTGTAGGGTATACAAAAGTAGAAATATAATGTTGTATACACAAAATTATATAATGTTATGAACCAGGTTACCTCAAAAAATAAATCTTAAAAAAAAGTCTCCTGTTAGTGTCTCAGTCCCTGGGGAATGTTCTAATTGGATTCTGCCTCTCTGGCAGATGCTTCAAGATAGTAAGTGGGTCCTCATTACTTAGGGTCCACGCTTTTTAATCAGGTGTTTTTACGCTGATTCTTGGGTTAAGTCTACCTGTGAGCCCTTTAAGAGTGGGTTGTCCATACTCTGAAGTTTTATAGGTTTCCTGGGCATATTTTCTGTTGGTATTTGAAGACAGTTTGGGGGGCCCATCTCTCCTGTGCAGCGTCTACCGGTTGGAGTGCTTGATGTGGAGCTCACATCCCTCACTTTTCAGGCAAAGATCCATACCTTTGTGGTTCCTCCCGATTGTGAATTGACACAGCTGGTGGGTGGGTTTTCCTTGGTGAAACTTTCTCTGCCTCTCTGATCCTCTGCCTCTCCTATCTGTCTTGATGATGTGCTTTTGCCTTTTGTTGTGGAGGTTCTGTTTACCCAGTTTTCATGTCCCTTTCCAAGGAAATTATTCCATACGTAGTTTTAGATTCATTGTGTCTGTAGGAGGAGGTGAGTTCAGGATCTTCCTGCAGCACCATGTGAACGCTCCCGAACCTTTTTTTTTTTTTTTTTAAATAAAACTTTTTTCTTAGAGCGGTTTTAGAATTGCAGCAAAATTATGAGGCACATATAGAGACTTCCCATGTACTCCCTGTCTCCACTCATGCATAGCCTCCCCATTATCAACATCCCCTGCCAGAGTGGTACATTGGTTACAATTGATGAACCTACATAGACAAATTATTGTCACCCAAAGTCCATAGTTTACATTACTGTTTAGTCTTGGTGTTTTACATTTTATGGGTTAGGACAAATGTATAATGGCATGTATCCACCATTATAGTATCATACAGAGTACTTTCACTGACTTAAAAATTCTCTGTGCTCTACCTATTCATTCCTCCTTCCCCTTGAATCCCTGGCAACCATTGATGTTTTTCTTGTCTTGGTATTTTTGACTTTTCCAGGAACTTCATTTCTTTTATGGATGTACCACATTTTATTTATTCATTCATCAGTTGATAGTCATTTGGGTTGTTGCACTTTTTGAATTCTATGGACAATGCTACTATGAATATCTGTGTATAAGCTTTTTTTTGTGGGGCTATATTTTCATTTCTCTTGGGTATGTTTCTAGGAGTGGAATTGCTGGGTTATACTGTAACTCTGTATTTAACCTTTTAGGAACTGCCAGAATGTTTACAAAACCAGCTGCACTATATTGCATTCACAATCTGCAGTGTATGGTGGTTCCAGTCTTTTCACATCCTCTATAACACTGGTTTTGTCTGTCTTTTGGATTATAGTCATTCTGGTAGTTGTGAAGAGGTATCTCATTGTAGTTGTGAGGTTGTGATTTGTATTTCACTAATGACTAATGATGTTTAGCATCTTTTGATGTTCTTATTAGCCATTTATTTATCTTTTTGGGAGAAATGAGAACATGGCCTTTTTAACCTGATGTAATGGTGACATTTAACCTGACGTGGGCTCTTGGTGTCACTCCTGTGCTTGCTCACTCTATTGGTTTTTTTTATTCAAGTGATTGCTCCCCAGAAATCCATTGTATTTAAATACTCTACTGTGATACACACATCCCTTATTTAAGTTTATTAATCTACACATTATATTTTACCCAAGTAAGTTAAATTAGGTCCCATTTGCTTATTTTTCCTTTTGTTTCCTTTGCCTTAGGAGGCAGATCCAAAAAAATATTGCTACAGTTTATATCAAAGAGTGTTCTGCCTGCACTTTCTTGTAGGAGTTTTATGGTTTCCAGTCTTACACTTAGGTCTTTAATCCATTTTGAGTTTATTTTTATATTTTGAGTGAGAAAATGTTCTAATTTCATTCTTTTACGTGTAGCCGTCCAGTTTTCCCAGCAGCAGTTATTGAAGAGACTGGCTTTCTTCTATTATATATTTCTGCCTCCTTTGTTGTAGATTAATTGACTGCAAGTGCACGGGTTTATTTCTGGGCTCCCTATTCTCTTCAATTGATATATGTGTCTGTTTTTGTGTCAGTGGCATATTGTTTTGATTTCTGTAGCTTTGTAGTATAGTCTGAAGTCAGGGAGTGTGAGTTCAGATTTGTTCTTTTTTCTAAAGATTGCCTTGGCTATTTAGTTTGTTTTGTGATTCCAAATGATTTTTTGTTCTAGTTTTGTGCAAAAATGTCATGGGTATTTTGATAGAGATTGCATTAAATATGTAGATTGCTTTGGGTTATATGGGCATATTAACAATTCTTCCAATCCAGAAACATGGGTTATCTTTCCATCTCTCTGTATCATCTTCAGTTTCCTTCATCAGTATTTTATAGTTTTCAGAGTATAGGTCTTTCATCTCCTGGATTAAGTTTATTTCTAGATATTTTATTCTTTTTGATGTGATTTTAAATGTTTTTTTCTTTCCCTGATAGTTTATTATTAGTGTGTAGAACAACAACATATTTCTGTATATTAGCCTTGTACCCTGAATCTTTACTGAATTCACTTCTTAGTTCTAATGGTTTTTTGGTTGGGACTTTAGGGTTTTCTATATATAGCATCATGTCATTTGCAAATAGGGACAGTTTTACTTCTTTTCTTCCAATCTGGATGCGTTTCCTTTCTTTTTTTTTGTCCAATTGCTGTGACTAGGATTTACAATACTTTGTTAAATAGAAGTGGTGAAAGTGGGAATCCTTGTTCCTGAGTTTAAAGGAAAAACTTTCAACTTTTCATCATTGAGTATGGTATTAACTGTGGATTTGTCATAAATAGCCTTTATTATGTTCAGATATGTTCCTTCTAAACCAGCTTTGATGAAAGTTTTTGTCATGAATGGATGTTGAATTTTGTCAGATACTTCTTCTGCATCTATGATTGTGATTTTTATTGTTCCTTTTGTTAATGTTGCGTATTACATTGATTTGCAGATATCGAACTGTCCTTGTATCCTTGGAATAAATCTTGCTTGATCATGTGTATGATTCTTTTTATATATTGTTGAAATCAGTTTGCTAATATTTTGTTGAGCATGTTTGCATCTATATTCATCAGAGATATTGGCCCATAATTTTCTTTTTTTGGAGTATCTGTGTCTCTTTTTGTTATCAGCATGATGGTGGCATTGTAGGATGAATTTGGGAGTGTTTCCTCCTCTTCAACTTTTTGGAATAGTTTGAGAAGGATAGGTATTAGCCCTTCTTCATATGTTTTGTAGAATTTCTCTATGAAGCTGTGAGTCCCTGAACTTTTGTTTGCTGTCAGTTTTTTTTTTTATTATTAATTCAGTTTCATTGTTAGTTATCAGTCTGTTCAGATTATCCATTTCTTGTTGATTCCATCTTGGACGTTTGTATGTTTCTAGAAATTTATCCATTTCTTCTGTATTGTCCAATTTGTTACCATATAACTGCTCGTAGTATTCTCTTATGATTTTTTGTATCTCTGTGATATTAGTTGTAATTTCTCCTGTTTAATTTCTTATTTTGTTTATTTGGGTCTGCTCTCTTTTTTTCTTGATGAGCCTGGTTAAAGGCTTTAAATTTTGTTTGTCATTTCAGAAAACCAGGTCTTGGTTTTATTGATCCTTTTTATTGTTTTTTTGGTCTCCGTTTTATTTGTTTCCTCTCTGATCTTTATTATTTCCTTCCTTCTGCTCACTTTTGGCTTTTTTGTTCTTCTTTTTCTAATTCCTATAGATGGTAGGTTAGGATTCTTATTTGAGATTTTTCTTGTTCCCTGACATAGGTCTGTATTGCTATAAACTTCCCTCTTAGGTCTGCTTTTGCTGCATCCCATAGACTTTGGAGAGTTGTGTTTTTATTTTCATCTATCTGAAGGTAATTTTTGATTTCCTCTTTGATTTTTTCATTGATCTATTTTTTTTAATAGTCTGTTGTTTGGTCCCCTTGTGTTTTTTTTTCTCATTTTTCTTCCTGTAATTGATTCTAGTTTCATACTACTATGGTTGGAATATTGCTTGATGTAAATTTTCTTAAATTTTAAAAAATAAATTATATTTATTTTTGGCTGCATTGGGTCTTCATTGCTGCATGTGGGCTTTCTTTAGTTGTGGCAAGTGGGGGCTACTCTTTGTTGTGGTGCGTGTGACTCTCACTGCAGTGGCTTCTCTTATCGCGGAGCACAGGCTCTAGGCATGCGGGCTTCAGTAGTTGCGGAGCTGCAATGGAGCAAGAGGGGCTGGAGCGGGCACTCAGTGTGGATTGGGGCATGCGCTGGGGCTGTCCAGGCCTTACAGTCACAGTCCAGACCACTCCCAATCTGCTGCTTCTGGGAGTGCCAGTAATGGCTGCCCTTGCCCCATTCAGATGCAGAGCTGGGTCCAAGTTGGCACCATCCCCCACAACTGTGCACTTTCCTTGGCAGCGGCAGCCTTCACCCTAGTCGGGAGCTGTGTGGCGGAGCAAGGTAGGCCAGGGCGTGCACTGGGCTGGTTGTGGAAACCAGCTAGAGTCCCAGGCAGTCTCAGTCTGCTTCCTCTGCCTTGTTTTGGGAGCAAGCAAGCATGTGCATGCTCTTAATGAGTGGAGTTCACGTTTCTCACAGCCCCCCTGCCAGTCCCACTTGTCTTCAAACCAGTGAAGGGGATTTGTCTTTCTGGTGTCGGACTCCGGGCCTGGAGTGCCCAATATGTGGTTCAAACCCCTCTATTTCCAAAGAGGATCTCCAAAATGAAGTAATTCCCCTACTTCTGTGTCCCCTCCTTCAGCTGTGGGTTCCAACCTGATCACTACTCTTCCCTTCTTTCCTGACTCTGTGTGGATCTTTCTTTACAGCCTTGGTTATGTAAGAGTCTTTATGCCAGTCTCCAGTCTGTTTTCTGTGAGAATTGATGTGTTTCTTTCTTTTTTTTTTAATATGTTCTTGGGGGGAGGTGAGCTCAGCATCCTCCTATCCTGCTGTCTTGATCTCCTCTCCTGCATACATTTCAATTTATATCATTATAATCTTTTAAGGTTGTAATTGTACTCCAGTTGTATTTCAGAAAATCTGGAAAATAGCAAAGAACAAACATAGGCAGATTCTTAACCACTGTGCCATGAGGGAAGTCCTGCGTTACGTAGATTTTTAAGTGTCAGTCTTGGGATATGTATTTGGGTCTGACTTCAGAGACCCATTCTTTACTTCACATTGCTTCTTGTCTATTTCAAATCTGTTTTCCAGTGCATATAGATCATATAGTATATAAGTTTTGTGTCTGCCTTAAAAAAGTTATTGGTATCTAGCCTACAACTGTCTTTACTGAAAAGCTCAGTAATTGATTCTGGAATGACCAAAAGAAAAAGAGGTAATTCTGCTTAAGCAACAAGCCAGCCTACTTCCTTCCTTCCTTTCCTTCAAAATCTTTGTTGAGTGACTACCATTTTTTAGATAGAATCTTAAGTAGAGGAAAGAGAAGATCACTGAGATGCTGATCCTGTCCTTCAGGATCCTAAAATATAGTAGAGGAGGAAATTCTCATCCAAGGAAAATGGGGAAAAGAGTATAACACTAATTGAGCATCTACTATGTGCTGGATTTTATGTATTATTTAAAAAACTATTGGGGTACTTGTTAGGTAACAGATATTTTCTTAACTGGTGGAAACTCTAGTATGCTACCATTTAACTCTGTAAAGTAGATATTATTCTCTTTACAAAAGAGAAAACTGAAGTTCTGAGGGATTAATGAGTTGTCCAAGGTTATGTAACTAGTAGCTATAGTAATTTGCTAAATTGAGATTCAGTCCCGTATCAGTGTGTAGTCTTTCCCACTGTGCCATACTGATTTCAGTAGAAGTGTTTCTCATCTAATCCTCCTAACAACCTTATAAATTAAGGATAGCCTTTATTTTTTCCCCTTAAGCTGTGTGCCCTTGTCTTTAATCAATTTTACTGGTATAATTTACAAACAAAAAGTATAACCACTTGTTAAGTGGGCAGTTAAATGAGTGTTGACACATTTATATATAATTGGGAACCACTATCGCAATCCATCTTCCCAGAAAGCTGCCTTGTACTTCTCCCCAGTCCTTCCCTTCCAACTGAGGAAATCCTCTTTTGATATTTTCACCTAGGATTAGTTTTGCATGTTCTAAAACTTGATATAAATGATATAAATTCAGTATTCTTTTGTGTTCAGGTTCTTTTTCTGAATGTCTGTGATATCCATTTTATTGCATATATCAATAGTTCATTCCTTTGTATTGCTTTCTATTCTGTTATACATTTATGCCACAATTGGATTGTCTCTTTTCTTTTTGATATTTGGGTTGTTTCCAGTTTGGAGATACTATGAATAAAGCTGCTTTCAATATTTGTATATAGGTCTTTGTGTGGAAAAAATTCTCTTGGGTAAACAACCCAGCCTTAATTTTTATAGGTGGGAATACCGATACTCAGAAGGGTTGAATGACTTCTCAAGGTCACATGACCAGTGATTTGGTTGACTCCTGTGCCTATATACTCTTTTTCCACTGTATCACACTTTCCCCCACTTTTTAGAGGTAATGATTACAGATAAAGTGATCTGGGAATTCAGATGAAGATCTCTGTCAGCTGGGGATATCAAAATGGGTTTCATGGGGCTTCCCTGGTGGCACAGTGGTTGAGAGTCCGCCTGCCGATGCAGGGGACGTGGGTTCGTGCCCCGGTCTGGGAAGATCCCACATGCCGTGGAGCGGCTGGGCCCGTGAGCCATGGCCGCTGAGCCTACGCGTCCGGAGCCTGTGCTCCGCAGCGGGAGAGGCCACAGCAGTGAGAGGCCCGCGTACCGCAAAAAAAAAAAAAAAAAAAGGGTTTCATGAAGATGACTTTTGAGTTGGCCTTGAAGAATTGATAGGCTTTGAGTACATGTAGGGTGAGAAGAAACGAATATTGTGAGCAAAGGTTCTTTTTTTTTTTCACACACACACATACACACTGTATTTTATTTTTACAAGAGATAAATAGACTAACACCAAGCATTATAAATGGATGACCACAACAAAAGCAACAAGGATTGCAATTACCAAACATGAAACACACTCATACTGTGTCATAATATTGACATTCAGTCCAGTAATCCTCCACTGTAACAGCTCCTTTACTTTGCAGTGAAAATTGATTTGTGTATTTTTTGCCTCTGAGTCCTTGTCGGATTTTTTTTAATTCAAACAGAAAGTCACAACAATTATAATCATCCTCATCAGTTCACTCAGTCCCATGTAATTAATTTTTTTTCATCTTGATCTTTTGTTAGCACTTTTATGAGTTCATCAGTTTTCCATTAGAGTTCTGAAAATGCTTATTCATTCAGTTCAGCACTATAGTCAGTTACCAGAAACCTGTACTTGTCAAAGTCTTTTCCATGAATTCCTTGAAGATGAAACCCTTTTACAGGAACATATTTGCAAAAGCATCAGAGTACACCCAGAACTGTCTGTAAATGACAAAAGACTTAAAAATGACTACAGTTAAAGATTTGATGAAAGTTCATAATAATGCAATTGACAAGGAAATTTAGTTATTTCTGAGATATACATTTTAAAGTAATAACTAGTATTATTACTTATAACATTATACCAGAACATATAAGAGTTTTAGAAATTTCATGTAATATCTGAAACATTTATATTAACATATTTCCATACAAATAACCCAAAGAAAGTTCTGTATTAGTTGTTTGTTTGTTTGTTTGTTTATACTGCAGGTTCTATTAGTCATCAGTTTTATACACATCAGTTTATACATGTCCATCCCAATCGCCCAATTCAGCACACCACCATCCCCACCCCACCACGGTTTTGTGCCCCTTGGTGTCCATACGTCTGTTCTCTACATCTGTGTCTCAACTTCTGCCTTGCAAACCGGTTCATCTGTACCATTTTTCTAGGTTCCACATACATGCATTAATATACGATATTTGTTTTTCTCTTTCTGACTTACTTCACTCTGTATGACAGTCTCTAGATCCGTCCACATCTCAACAAATGACTCAGTTTCGTTCCTCTTTATGGCTGAGTAATATTCCATTGTATATATGCACCACAACTTCTTTATCCATTCGTCTGTCGATGGGCATTTAGGTTGCTTCCATGACCTGGCTATTGTAAATAGTGCTGCAGTGAACATTGGGGTGCATGTGTCTTTTTGAATTATGGTTTTCTCAGGGTATATACCCAGTAGTGGGATTGCTGTGTCATGTGGTAATTCTATTTTTAGTTTTTTAAGGAACCTCCATACTGTTCTCCATAGTGGCTGTATCAATTTACATTCCTACCAACAGTGCAAGAGGGTTCCCTTTTCTCCGCACTCTCTCCAGCATTTCTTGCTTGTAGATTTACTGATGATGCCCATTCTAACTGGTGTGAGGTGATACCTCATTGTAGTTTTGATTTGCATTTCTCTAATAATTAGTGATGTTGAGCAGCTTTTCATGTGCTTCTTGGCCAACTGTATGTCTTCTTTGGAGAAGTGTCTGTTTAGGTCTTCTGCCCATTTTTGGATTCGGTTGTTTGTTTCTTTAATATTGAGCTGTATGAGCTGTTTATATATTTTGGAGATTAATCCTTTGTCCGTTGATTCGTTTGCAAATATTTTCTCCCATTCTGAGGGTTGTCTTTTCGTCTTGTTTATGGTTTCCTTTGCTGTGCAAAAGCTTTGAAGTTTTATTAGGTCCGATTTGTTTATTTTTGTTTTTATTTCCATTACTCTAGGAGATGGATCAAAAAAGATCTTGCTGTGATTTATGTCAAAGAGTGTTCTTCCTATGTTTTCCTCTGAGAGTTTTATACTGTCCGGTCTTACATTTAGGTCTCGAATCCAATTTGAGTTTATTTTTGTGTATGGTGTTAGGGAGTGTTCTAATTTCATTCTTTTACAGGTACCTGTCCAGTTTTCCAAGCACCACTTATTGAAGAAACTGTCTTTTCTCCATTGTATATCTTTGCCTCCTTTGTCATCGATTAATTGACCATAGGTGCGTGGGTTTATCTCTGGGCTTTCTATCTTGTTCCATTGATCTGTGCGTCTGTTTTTGTGCCAGTACCATATTGTCTTGATTACTGTAGCTTTGTAGTATAGTCTGAAGTCAGGGAGTCTGATTCCTCCAGCTCCGTTTTTTTCCCTCAAGACTCCTTTGGCTATTCGGGGTCTTTTGTGTCTCCATACAAATTTTAAGACGATTTGTTCTAGTTCTGTAGAAAATGCCATTGGTAATTTGATAGGGATTGCATTGAATCTGTAGATTGCTTTGGGTAGTATAGTCATTTGCACAATATTGATTCTTCCAATCCAAGAACGTGGTATATCTTTCCATCTGTTGGTATCATCTTTAATTTCTTTCATCAGTGTCTTATAGTTTCCTGCATACAGGTCTTTTGTCTCCCTAGGTAGGTTTATTTCTAGGTATTGTATTTTTTTTGTTGCAGTGGTAAGTGGGAGTGTTTCCATAATTTCTCTTTCAGATTTTTCATCATTAGTGTATAGGAAATGCAAGAGATTTCTGTGCATTAATTTTGTATCCTGCAACTTTACCAAATTCATTGATTAGCTCTAGTAGTTTTCTAGTGGCATTTTTAGGAATTTCTATGTACAGTATCATGTCATCAGCAAACAGTGACAGTTTTACTTCTTCTTTTCCAGTTTGTATTCCTTTTATTTCTTTCTCTTCTCTGATTGCCATGGCTAGGACTTCCAAAAATATGTTGAATAATAGTGGTGAGAGTGGACATCCTTGTCTCATTCCTGACCTTAGAGGAAACGCTTTCAGTTTTTCACCATTGAGAATGATGTTTGCTGTGGGTTTGTTGTATATGGCCTTTATTATGTTGAGGTAGGTTCCCTCTATGCCCACTTTCTGGAGAGTTATTATCATAAATGGGTGTTAAATTTTGTCAAAACCTTTTTCTGCATCTATTGAGATGGTTATATGGTTTTTATTTTTTGATTTGTTAATATGGTATATCACATTGATTGATTTGCGTATATTGAAGAATCCTTGCATCCCTGGGGTAAATCCCACTTGGTCATGGTGTATGATCCTTTTAATGTGTTGTTGGATTCTGTTTGCTAGTATTTTGTTGAGGATTTTGCATCTATATTCATCAGTGATATTGGTCTGTAATTTCCTTTTTTTGTGGTATCTTTGTCTGGTTTTGGTATCAGGGTGATGGTGGCCTCATAGAATGAGTTTGGGAGTGTTCCTTCCTCTGCAATTTTTTGGAAGAGTTTGCGAAGGATGGGTGTTAGCTCTTCTCTAAATGTTTGATAGAATTCACCTGTGAAGCCATCTGGTCCTGGACTTTTGTTTGTTGGAAGATTTTGAATCCCAGTTTCAATTTCATTACTTGTGATTGGTCTGTTCATATTTTCTGTTTCTTCCTGGTTTAGTCTTGGAAGTTTATATGTTTCTAAGAATTTGTCCATTTCTTCTAGGTTGTCCATTTTATTGGCACAGAGTTGCTTGTGGTAGTCTCTTAGGATGTTTTGTATTTCTGCGGTGTCTGCTGTAACTTCTCCCTTTTCATTACTAACTTTATTGATTTGAGTCTTCGTTTTTCTCTTGCTGAGTCTGGCAAATGGTTTATCAATTTTGTTTATCTTTTCAAAGAACCAGCTTTTAGTTTTATTGATCTTTGCTATTGTTTTCTTTGTTTCTATTTCATTTATTTCTGCTCTGATCTTTCTGATTTCTTTCCTTCTGCTAACTTTGGGTTTTCTTCATTCGTCTTTCTCTAGTTCCTTTGGGTGTAACGTTAG
This sequence comes from Aethalodelphis obliquidens, assembly GCF_003676395.1. Classification (NCBI taxonomy): domain Eukaryota; kingdom Metazoa; phylum Chordata; class Mammalia; order Artiodactyla; family Delphinidae; genus Aethalodelphis; species Aethalodelphis obliquidens. The sequence continues at coordinate 22,396,752 of NW_020837970.1, forward strand.
ATTGTTTACTTGAGATTTTTCTTGTTTCTTGAGGTAAGCTTGTATAGCTATAAACTTCCCTCTTAAAACTGCTTTTGCTGCATCCCATAGGTTTTGGATCATCATGTTTTCATTGTCATTTGTCTCTAGGTATTTTTTGATTTTGTCTTTGATTTCTTCAGTGATCTCTTGGTCATTTAGTAACGTATTGTTTAGCCTCCATGTGTTTGTGTTTTTTACATTTTTTCCCCTGTAATTCATTTCTGATCTCATAGCGTTGTGGTCAGAAAAGGTGCTTGATATGATTTCAACTTTTTAAAATTTATTGAGGCTTGATTTGTGACCTAAGATGTGATCTCTCCTGGAGAGTGTTCCATGCGCACTTGAGAAGAAAGTGTAATCTGTTGTTTTTGGATGAATGTCCTATAAATATCAATTAAATCTATCTGGTCTGTTGTGTCATTTAAAGCTTCTGTTTCCTTATTTATTTTCATTTTGGATGATTTGTCCATTGGTGTAAGTGAGGTGTTAAAGTCTCCCACTATTATTATGTTACTGTTGATTTCCTCTTTTAGAGCTGTTAACAGTTGCCTTATGTTTGAGGTGCTCCTATGTTGGGTGCATATATATTTATAATTGTTATATCTTCTTCTTGGATTGATCCCTTGATCATTATGTAGTGTCTTTCCTTGTCTCTTGTAACATTCTTTATTTTAAAGTCTATTTTATCTGATATGAGTGTTGCTACTCCAGCTTTCTTTTGATTTCCATTTGCATGGAATATCTTCTTCCATCCCCTCACTTTCAGTCTGTATGTGTCCCTAGATCTGAAGTGGGTCTCTTGTAGACAGCATATATATGGTCTTGTTTTTGTATCCATTTAGCAAACCTGTGTCTTCTGGTTGGAGCATTTAATCCATTCATGTTTAAGGGAATTATTGATATGTATGTTCCTGTGACCATATTCTTAATTGTTTTGGGTTTATTTTTGTAGGTCCTTTTCTTCTCTTGTGCTTCCCACTTAGAGAAGTTCCTTTAGCGTTTGTTGTAGAGCTGGTTTGGTGGTACTGAAATCTCTTAGCTTTTGCTTGTCTGTAAAGCTTTTGATTTCTCCATCGAATCTGAATGAGATCCTTGCTGGGTAGAGTAATCTTGGTTGTAGGTTCTTCCCTTTCATCACATTAAGTATATCATGCCATTCTCTTCTGGCTTGTAGAGTTTCTGCTGAGAAATCAGCTGTTAACCTTATGGGAGTTTCCTTGTCTGTTATTTGCTGTTTTTCCCTTGCTGCTTTCAATAATTTTTCTTTGTCTTTAATTTTTGCCAATTTGATTACTATGTGCCTCAGTGTGTTTCTCCTTGGGTTTGTCCTGTATGGGACTCTCTGTGCTTCCTAGACTTGGGTGGCTATTTTCTTTCCCATGTTAGGGAAGTTTTCGACTATAATCTCTTCAAATATTTTCTCTGGTCCTTTCGCTCTCTCTTCTCCTTCTGGGATCCCTATAATGCAAATGTTGTTGTGTTTAATGTTGTCCCAGAGGTGTCTTAGGCTGTCTTCATTTCTGTTCATTGTTTTTTCTTTATTCTGTTCCACAGCAGTGAATTCCACCATTCTGTCTTCCAGGTCACTTATCCATTCTTCTGCCTCAGTTATTCCGCTATTGATTCCTTCTAGTGTATTTTTCATTTCCGTTATTGTATTGTTCATCTCTGTTTCTTTTTTAGTTCTTCTAGGTCTTTGTTAAACATTTCTTGCATCTTCTCGATCTTTGCCTCCATTCTTTTTCCGAGGTCCTGGATCATCTTCACTATCATTATTCTGAATTCTTTTTCTGGAAGGTTGCCTATCTCCACTTCATTTAGTTGTTTTTCTGGGGTTTTATCTTGTTCCTTCATCTGGTAGCCCTCTGTCTTTTCATCTTGTCTGTCTTTCTGTGAATGTGGTTTTTGTTCCACAGGCTGCAGGATTGTTATTCTTCTTGCTTCTGCTGTCTGCCCTCTGATCGCAAAGATTCTTTAGTACAGGCTTTATTCAATAGTAAATAAGTGTTTAATTAACGCCTATTCAATGCTAGGCTCTGTTCTGTATTCTGAGGCTATAGCAATAACAAAACCAGATGAGAAAGGGGGCGGAGTCAAGATGGCAGTGTGGGAGGACGCAGAGTTAACGTCTCCCCACAACTAGGGCACCTGTTGGATGCTGGTGGGGGACCTCGATGCCCAAGGAAATGGGAGGAACCCCCAAGAAACTGGCTTGGATGTGGGGGGGAGTGAGAGGGGGAGGAGAAGTGGAGGCCGGACAGGACCAGGGCCCCTGAGGTGTGGCTGGCAGAGGGGAGGGATTCCCTCACCTGGGGGACCCTCGGGGGCTCATGGATCAATGGGTAGCACGCCTAGCATTTCCCCTTCCCAGTCAGGCCCCAGGAAGCCTGCTGGGCTCCCAGACCAGGTCTTCTGCTCGCTAAGGCGCCATCCGGGCTGCCTGGATCCTAGGGGCATAGGAGGGAGGTGAAGGGAGAAGAGGAGAGGTGGATGGGGAGGATCCCTCCAGGATCAGAGGATCAGGGGAAGCGTGCCGGGTGTTTCCCCCACCCACTTGGGCCCTGGGAAGCCTGCTGGTATCTGGGCCTGGTGCTCTGCCCTCCGAGGCCCCCTCTGCCTGTGGGGGTCCTAGGGGCATAGTAGGGAGGGAAGAGAGAGAAAGGGGAGGAGGGGCGGACCGGGAGGGGACCCTCTGGGACTGTGGTATCAAGGGAAGTGCCGCGGGCATATTCCCTGCCCACTCAGCTCGGGAAGCCTGTTGGGCTTCTGGGTCTGGTCCCCTGCCTTCTGGGGCCACCTCTGGCTGTGTGGGTCCTAGCAGCATAAGATGGGGTGTGGGGAGAAAAAGAGAGGCCAGTGGGGAGGGACCCTCCAGGATTGGAGGATCGGAGGGGGATGTGTCTAGTATTTCCCCTGCCCACTTGTGCCCAGGGAGCCCGCTGGGGTCCTGGACCTGGTCCTCTGCCCTCCAAGGCCCGAGGCACTCCTGGGCCCCTCCTGCTGTGTTGAGCCTAAGCCCCTCTGCCCCCGGTGCCTTTTCCAGCCCTGTGAGTCCGAAGCATAGGCCCTGCCCACTGCCTAAACCTTGCCCCTGCCTAAGCCCCGCTCCAAACAGCCAAGGCCTTTTCTGGCTTTTTTTTCCTTCCTTTTTTTTGCTGCTGTTCCAGTGTACCTTCTGGTTGTTGTTTCATCTATATTTTTATTTAAAAATTTTCTTCTAACACATCTGTTAGTTTTCTAATCTTATTGTATTTTTTACTCTTTGTTATTGTTCTCCTTTTTTTCTTTTTCTTTTTGCTGCCCTGCGCAGCTTGTGGGATCTTGGTTCATGAGCTGGGGGTTGAGCCTGAGCCCCTGCAGTGGGAGCCCTGAGTCCAAACCACTGGAGTAACAGAGAACCAGAGAACCTCAGGTCCCAAGGAATATTCGTTGGAGTGAGGTTTTCGGAGGTTCTCATCTTGGCACCAAGACCCAGATCTACACAACAGCCTACAAACTCCAGTGCTGGAAGTCTCAGGCCAAACAACCAGTAAGACAGGAAGACAATCCCACACATCAAAAAAAAAAGAGATGACAAAAAAATATGTTACAGATGAAGGAGCAAGGTGAAACCTACAAGACCAAATAAATGAAGAGGAAATTGGCAACCTACCTGAAAAAGAATTCAGAGTAATGATAGTAAAGATAATCCAGAATCTCAGAAATAGAATGGAGGCACGGATTGAGAAAATATAAGAAATGTTTAACAAAGATGTAGAAAAAATAAAGAACAAACAGAGATGGACAACACAATAACTGAAATGAAAAATTCACTAGAAGGAATCAATAATAGAATAACTGGGGCAGAAGAATGAATAAGTGAGCTGGAAGACAGAATGGTGGAAATAATTGCCGAGGAGCAGAATAAAGAAAAAAGAATGAAGTGAATTGAAGAAAATCTCAGAGACCTCTGGGACAACACTAAACTCACCAACATTCAAATTACAGGGTTCCCAGAAAAAGAAAAGAAAAAGAAATGCTCTGAGAAAATATTTGAAGAGATTATTGTGGAAAAGTTACTTAAAATGGGAAAGGAAATAATCACCCAAGTCCAGAAAGCACAGAGAGTCCCATACAGGATAAACCCTAGGAGAAACCCACCGAGACACATATTAATCAAACTAACAAAAATTAAGTTCAAAGGAAAAATATTAAAAGCAGCAAGGGAAAATCAAAATATAACATACAAAGGAATCCCCATAAGGTTAACAGCTGATTTTTCAGGAGAAACTCTGCAGGCCAGGAGGGAGTGGCAGATCTACTTAAAATGATGAAAGAGAAAAACCTACAACCAAGATTACCTAGCAAGGATCTCATTCAGATTTGATGGAGAAATCAAAAACTTTATAGACAAGCAAAAGCTAAGAGAAATCAGCACCACCAAACCAGCTTTACAACAAATGCTAAAAGAACTTCTCTAGGCGGGAAACACAAGAGAAGAAAAAAGACCCACAAAAACAAACCTAAAACAATTAAGAAAATGGTAATAAGAACATATGTATAGACAATAACCTTGAATGTAAATAGATTAAATGCTCCAACCAAAAGACACAGACTGGCTGAATGGATACAAAAACAAGACCCATATATATGCTGTGTACAGGAGACCCACTTCAGACCTAGGGACACATCCAGACTGAGGTGAAGGGATGGAAAAAGATATTCCATTCAAATGGAAATCAAAGAAAGCTGGAGTAGCAATACTCGTATCAGATAAAATAGACCTTAAAATAAAGGCTGTTACAAGAGATAAGGAAGGACACTACATAATAATCAAGGGATCAATCCAAGAAAAAGATATAACAATTATAAATATGCACCCAACATAGGAGCATCTCAATACATAAGAAATGCTAACAGCCATAGAAGGGGAATTCGACAGTAGCAATAATGGTAGGGGACTTTAACACCTCACTTACACCAATGGACAGATCATCCAAACAGAAAATAAATAAGGAAACACAAGCTTTAAATGACACAGTAGACCACATAGATTTAATTGATATTTATAGGACATTCTACTTGAAAGTGGCAGAATACATGTTCTTCTCAAGTGCACACAGAACATTCTACAGGATAGATCACAGCTTGGGTCACAAATCAAGCCTCAGAAAATTTAAGAAAATTGAAATTGTATCAGGCATCTCTTCTGACTACGATATGAGATTAGAAATCAATTACAGGAAAAAAAGGGTAAAATACACAAATACATGGAGGCTAAACAGTGCACTACTAAATAACCAAGAGATCACTGAAGAAATCAAAGAGGAAATCAAAAAATACCTAGAAACAAATGACAATGAGAACACGACGACCCAAAACCTATGGGATGCAGCAAAAGCTGTTCTAAGAGGGAAGTACGTAGCAATACAATCCTACCTCAAGAAACAAGAAAAATCTCAAATAAACAACCTAATATTACACCTTAAACAATTAGAGAAAGAAGAACAAAGAAAACCCAAAGTTAGTAGGAGGAAAGAAATCATAAAGATCAGAGCAGAAATAAGTAGAAAAAAAGAAAACAGTAGCAAAGATCAGTAAACTAAAAGTTGGTTGTTTGAGAAGATAAACAAAATTGATAAAACTTTAGCAAGACTGATCAAGAAAAAAAGGGAGAGGACTCAAATCAATAAAATTAGAAATGATAAAGGAGAAATCACAACTGACACTGCAGAAATGTAAAGGGTTAGAAGAAACTACCACAAACAACTATATGCCAATAAAATGGACAAGCACAAAGAAATGGACAAATTCTTGGAAAGGTACAGTTTTCCAAGACTGAACCAGGAAGAATTAGAAGATATAGACAGACGTATTAGAAGTAATGAAATAGAAACTGTAATTGAAAATCTTCCAATAAACAAAAGCCCAGGACCAGATGGCTTCACAGGCAAATTCTATCTAACATTTAGAGAATAGCTAACACCAAGCCTCAAATTTTTCCAAAAAACAGCAGAGGGAGGAACACTCCCAAAATTCGTTCTATGAGGCCACCATCACCCTGATACCAACACCAGGCAAAGATATCACAAAGAAATAAAATTACAGACCAATATCACTGATGATCATAGATGCAGAAATCCTCAACAAAATACTAGCAAACAGAATCCAATAGCATGTCAAAAGGATCATACACCATGATCAAGTGGGATTTATCCCAGGGATGCAAGGATTCTTCAGTATACACAAATCAATCAATGTGGTACACCATATTAACAAATTAAGGAATAAAAACCATATGATCATCTCAATAGATGCAGAAAAAGCTTTTGACAAAATTCAACACTCATTTATCATAAAAACACTCCAGAAAATGGGCATAGAGAGAACCTACCTCAACATAATAAAGGCCATGACAAAATCACAGCAAACATCATTCTCAATGGTGAAAAACTGAAAGCGTTTCCACTAAGATCAGGAACAAGACATGGATGTCCACTCGCCACTCTTATTCAACATAGTTTGGAAGTCCTAGCCACAGCAATCAGAGCAGAAAAAGAAATAAAAGGAATACAAATTGGAAAAGAATAAGTAAAGCTGTCACTGTTTGCAGATGACATGATACTATACATAGAAAATTCTAAAGTTGCCACCAGAAAACTACTAGAGCTGATCAATGAATTTGGTAAGGTTGCAGGATACAGAATTAATGCACAGGAATCTCTTGCATTCCTATACACTAATAACAAAAAGTCAGAAAGATAAATTAAGGAAACAATTCCATTTACCATCGCAACAAAAAGAGTAAAATACCTAGGAATAAACCTACCTAAGGAGGCAAAAGACTTGTACTCAGAGAACTATAAAACACTGATGAAAGAAATCAAAGTTGACATAAAAAGGTGGAGAAATATACCACTTTCTTGGATTGGAAGAATCAATATTGTGAAAATGACTATACTACCCAAAGCAATCTACATATTCAGTGCAATCCCTATCAAACTACCAATGACATTCTTCACAGAATTAGCAGAAAAATTTTTTACAATTTGTATGGAAACACAAAAGATCCCGAATAGCCAAAGCAATCTTGAGAAAGGAAAATGGAGCTGGTGGAATCAGGCTCCCTGTCTTCAAATTATACTACAGAGCTACAGTAATCAAGACAGTATGGTACTGGCTCAAAAACAGAAATATAGATCAATGGTACAGGATAGAAAGCCCAGAGATAAACCCACGCACATATGGTCACCTAATTTATGACAAAGGAGGCAAGAACATACAATGGAGAAAAGACAGCCTCTTCCATAACTGGTGCTGGGAAAACTGGACAGCTACATGTAAAAGAATGAAATCAGAACACTTCTTAGCACCATACACAAAAATAAGCTCCAAATGGATTAAAGACCTAAATGTAAAATTGGACACTATAAAACTCTTAGAGGAAAACATAGGAAGAACACTCTTTGACATAAATCATAGCAAGATCTTTTTTGATCCACCTCCTAGAGTAATGGAAATAAAAACAAAAATAAACAAATGGGACCTAATGAAACTTCAAAGCTTTTGCACAGCAAAGGAAACCATAAACAAGACGAAAAGGCAACCCTCAGAATGGGAGAAAATATTTGCAAACGAATCAATGGACAAAGGATTAATCTCCAAAATATATAGACAGCTCATGCAGCTCAATATTAAAGAAACAAACAACCGAATCCAAAAATGGGCAGAAGACCTAAACAGACATTTCTCCAAAGAAGACATACAGATGGCCAAGAAGCACATGAAAAGCTGCTCAACATCACTAATTATTAGAGAAATGCAAATCAAAACTACAGTGAGGTATCATATCACACTGTTCAGAATGGCCATTATCAAAAAATCTACAAACAATAAATGCTGGAGAGGGTGTGGAGGAAAGGGAACCCTTTTGCACTGTTGGTGGGAATGTAAATTGATACAGCCACGATGGAGAACAGTGTGGAGGTTCCTTAAAAAACTAAAAATAGAACTATCATACCACCCAGCAATCCCACTGTGGGGCATATACCCTGAGAAAACCATAATTCAGTAGGATGCATGTACCCCAATATTCATTGCGGCACTATTTACATTAGCCAGGACATGGAAACAACCTAAATGTCCATCAACAGATGAATGGATAAAGAAGATTTGGTACATATATACAGTGGAATATTACTCAGCCAGCCATAAAAAGGAACGAAATTGGGTCATTTTTGGAGATGTGGATGGACCTAGAGTCTGTCATACAGAGTGAAATAAGCCAGAAAGAGAAAAACAAATACTGTATATTAATGCATATTTGTGGAATCTAGAAAAATGGTACAGATGAACCTATTTGCAGCACAGGAGTAGAGATGTAGACGTAGAGAATGGACATGTGGACACAGGGAGGGGAAGGGGAGGGTAGGACAAATTGGGAGATTAGGTTTGACATAAGTACACTACCATATGTAAAATAGAGCTAGTGCGAACCTGCTGTATAACACAGGGAGCTCAGCTTGGTGCTCTGTGATGACCTAGATGCGTGGGGTGAGGGTGGGGTGGGAGGGAGGTCTAATAGGAGAAAAAAAAAAAGAACATAATGGAGTTTACATTCTTGTGGGGAAAGAGGGACAGTCCACCAAGTAAGTAAATAATATAAAGTAATGAGTGCTCTAGAGAAGAAGTGGGATAGGGAGTGCCAGTGGTGGGAGTCAGGATAAACAGGTTGCACTTTTTAAAAGAGCGTGTCAGAAGGCCTCACTGAGAAAGTGACATGTGGGCAAAGATGGAGTTAATCTTGAGTGTTCCAGATGGGGACTTTAAATTGTAAAGCCTTGAGGCAGTAGTGTGTCTGGCATGTTGGGGAACTTAAGGAGGCCAGTGTGGTTGAAGTGGAATGAACACCAGAGAAGAGGGGAGTAGGAGGTATGGTCAGAGACTTATGGGGAGTTAGAAGGTTTAGGGTGTGGTAGGCCACTGTGAGGATTTTGACTTCTACTCTGAGTGAGATGTAGAGGCATTGGAGAAGTTGTGAACAGAGGTAGTATATTTTTAAAAGTATAACATTTTTACTGGGATATAATCTATGTACCCTACAACTCACCCATTTAAAAAGTGGTTCTTAGTATATTCACAGAGTTGTACAACTGTCACCATATTGAATTTTAGAACATTTTCATCATCCCAAAAAGAAACCCTGTACTCATTAGCAGTAACTCATCATCCTCCAACTCTCTAGCCCTAGGCAAGCAGTAATCTGTTTTTCTGACTCTTTTGATTTGCCCATTTTGGACATTACATATAAGTGGAATTATGTAATATGTGGTCTTTTATGACTGGCTTCTTTCACTTAGCATCTTGTTTTCAAGATTCCTTTATGTTGTAGCATGTACAAGTACTTTATTCTATTTTGTGGCCGAATAAGATTTCATTGTATGGATATAGTACATTTTATTTATCCAACAGTTTTTGGACATTTGGGTTGTTTCCACTTTTTGACTATTAGGAATAATGTTGCTGTGAATACTTGTATGTAAGTTATTGTGTGAACATATGTTTTCATTTGAAGTGCTGCATTTTAAAAGGAGCAGATTCACTTGATGAAGATAAATGACCTAGACTGTCATCCCAGAAGGTTGGGTTCCAACTGTTGCTTGCTTTTCTTTGTTCAGTAGCTTTTGTTACGGCGTTAAGCCATTTTTTCTCACAATTTCTCTGTCCTCTTGTTTTTTATCTAGTTTCCTAGCTTTGGATTTCTTTGAATAAAGGGTTGACCAATATTAACTAGGTTCCCTGAAAAGTAGGATCTGTTGTACGTAGAGAATTAGATGTTCTGTAATTGAGATATTATGATAAAATCTCAGTTTTTGGAAGTTCCTAAGGAGAGGTTACACAGTGTTTTGTATACTGAGTTGGGATTCATTAGTGGGTCATAAATCAATTCAGTGAAAGCAGTATTTAAAAAATGAAATAGAATAGAATAGGAAATAATCAGAGTGCATCTCTCACAATAGGGATAAATATTACTTCATGAAACTTTGTTTCAGTTAATCATGTATGTATGAACTGAGTCATGATATAAAGTGTGTGTGTGTGTTTAGTAAAAAAAAAAAGCTTGAAGCCTTTGGATTGGAATGTCATAGGCTATTTATGTAATTAATACTCTTTCTCTTCCATTTAATTTCTTTTGGAGATATTGAGGTATTATTCAGCATAGAGTGTTTGAAACATGCTATAGTATATCTAAACGGAATATAAAGGGGTGATGTTTTTGTTGTTTAATGTAATGAGAAACTTGCGGGGATGAGATTTTTATCTTTTATGAATAAATATGATTTTATGACAATGTTATGACTAAGAGTATGTACTATATATTTTTTATTATAGGAGTCACACCCCATGGGTTTGTGTGGTAAATGAACTTCTTGGCATAGAAGGGAATTGAAAAATGATGGTAAGTGATCAAGCTACCTTAAGCATTAACCTTAGTTTTTTTAGCCTCCTTCTACCTCCCTTCCTTCCTTCTATTTTTAATTCATTCTCTTTTTTGATGTAATATTTGTTACCTTCAAGACACTCTATGGAACACATTTGTTATAAAGCACAACAATAAAGTAACTGACTGTGAATGTACTGTTCAACTTGAGAGCCATAGACTCTCACTCCTAACATTTGTACAACCTAGGGCAAGAATAGAAATGGAAGTCAGCTTTTTTTTTTAACAATATGTCTTAATCTTAAAAAGTTATAAATCAGGTTATGTCAGCAGCCTGACTTATTTTCCTACCCAGGGCCCAGCCAGCTCTTAAAGGAGCAATATACTCCCTGGGGTTGGCAGGGTGGAAGTTGGGCCAGGGTGGTCTCCGAATCTTAGATGGGGACTGATGTGGTGAAAGTCCCCAGAGAGTCTGGGCAGATGGGTTCTCCTTCCCCATATTCTACTTTTCTAACTCAAGATTTAAGGCAGTTCTAAGTATCTTCTTAAACTATCCCACTCAAACCCAGGAGGAGGAGGGAAAGCAGTTTCTGGGGGAATCCAGGCTGCCTAGACACATTCCTTGGGAGATTGGGGGTGGCCATTCTTAAGTAAAATTAGATGTTTTTACCTTGGTTTCTCAGCACAGAGGCTGTGCTTTGCCTCCTTCCTTCTCTTCATTGTCTTCTCTTAGGATGGGGAGGTCTCAGTTCAGTTTGTGAATCTCTCTCTATTAATTCCTGTACCCTCAATTAGTTACTTATTATCTTTGGGTTTTGATATTTTTGATGTTTTGGTATTTTGATAGGTGTAATCTCCTAAAGTGTAGGGCTCAGGGCAGGAGCCTCCTCTTTTGGGTATAAAGGCAGGACTGTTTCTACCTATATTCTCCTTTCCTATCTCATCCTGCCCCATTCCACACTCCAGTTTCTTTTATATCTTAAAGACATAAAAAAAGCTGAGTTTTAAATTTTTTAAATCTGTCATTTGGGATTGTTTTCTTGCTGCCTTTAATATTCTGAGAAATTCTTATAGTGAGGGCCTTTTAAGTCCTAATAAGCTCTGTTTTTGTTTGTCTAAGGTATCTTTTTTTCCTGCCCTAATTTTGAAAGATGGTCTGCTGAGTATAGAAGTCTAGATTGACTAATTTTTCTCTCAGTATGCTGAAAAAATTATTCCACTGTTTTCAACCTCTTTTTGATTTTTCTTTTTCTTTTTACTTTGTTTTAATATTATATGCAATGTTTACATGGTTCACAATTCCTATTAAACAGTATTCATTTAGAGAAGTATGACTTTTCTTCTTCCTCTTCTTCCCTTCGTGGGCAATCTTTTCTTTTCCATGTTTTAAATTGTGGTAAAATGCAGAAAATTTACCATCTCACCCATTTTAAAAAATTTATTTATTTATTTTGGCTGCATTGGGTCTTCGTTGCTGCTCGTGGGCTTTCTCTAGTTGCGGCGAGCGGGGGCTACTCCGCGTTGTGGTGCGCAGGCTTCTCTTGTTGTGGAGCACGGACTCTAGGCACGTGGGCTTCAGTAGTTGTGGCATGTGGGCTTCAGTAGTTGTGGCTTGCAGGCTCTAGAGCACAGGCTCAGTAGTTGTGGTGCATGGGCTTAGTTGCTCTGCGGCATGTAGGATCTTCCTGGCCCAGGACTCGAACCCGTGTCCCCTGCATTGGCAGGCAGATCCTTAACCACTGTGCCACCAGGGAAGCCCCTCGACCATTTTTAAGTGTTCAGTTCAGTGGTATTAAGTACATTAATATAGTTGTGCAACCATCACCACTGTCCATCTTCAGAACTCTCTTCATCTTGCAAAACTGAAACTCTATACCAATTAAATAATAACTCCCTATTTCTTTCCTCCCCCAGCCCCTGGCAGCCACCATTTTACTTTCTCTCTCTCTGATTATGACTACTCTAGGTACCTCATATAAGTGGAATCATACAGTATTTGTCTTTTTGTGACTAGTTTATTTCACTTAGTATACTATCCTAAGGTAGTAGCATATGTCAGAATTTACTTTTTAAGACTGAATAATATTCCATTGTATGTATATACTACATTCTGCTTATCCATTCATTTGTCTACGGACAGGGTTGCTCCCACATTTTAACTATTGTGAAAATGCTGCTGTGAACATGGATGTATAAATATTTCTTTGAGACCCTAGTTTTAATTCTTTTTGCTATATACCCAAAGTAGAATTCCTGGATCATATCAGATTTTTTGAGGAACCTCCATACTGTTTTCCACAGCAGCTATACCATTTTACATTCCAACCAGTAGTGAGCAAGGGTTCCAGTTTGTTCACATCCTTGTTATTATTATTTTTTTTTGGTAGTAGCTATCCTAATGGGTCTTGTGGGTAATCATTTTGACTAGTTTTTGGTTTATCCTTTATTGCTTATATTTTCAAAAAGAAGAAAAATATATACGTATGTATATAATTTATATATATTTATCATTCTCTTTCTCAAATCCAAAGATACCGTATTCTAATACTTTTTTCCCCCACTTAGCAATATATCCTAGATCATTAGAGATCTTCATTCCTTATTACAGCTGCATAGTATTTCCTTTTGATCTCTGTTGTTTTTAAACTGCTTAATGGGAAAGGTATAGTAAAGCACTGCTTATTGTGACTCTGAAGAATGTGGCCAAAACCCTGAAAGTAAATGAAATATGCCTGTGATCATCCATAACAGATAATTCACATACAGAAAATATATTCACTGTACTTGTAACATTCTTGCGTTTCTTATTCAGAAACATAGTAGTACATTTCCCAGAATTCTAACAGATAAGAATTGATAGGGAAGAAGACAAAATAATTAAGAATTAAGTTTTTGTTTTCTGCAAAATCATTAGGAAGTAAAGAGCCCAAAAAGTCTAAAAACACTTTGGCCTGGGCCCATTTATTTTAAGACAGTCATCCACTGCCCTTCTGTAGCTCCTGAAGGCTATATATTACAGTATCATACAAAAGTTGGTGTTTGTAGTGATAGCCTGAAAGTTTCAAGAAAAGAGGAAGTTGCTTCAGTAGTCTCTGTTTCAGAAGTCAGGGAGCTGTGATTCAGAGATTTTCATCCAAAATGGTAAAATCAAAAAGAATTTGTGCTTAGCAGGGCAGAACTTTACTTGTGGATTTATGTTGAGCACCTTATTTCCCAATGATGTTCATTTATTCATGATATATTTATTTTGTCAATTATTTATTGATGATTTCTTTTTTTTTTTTAAACATCTTTATTGGAGTATAATTGCTTTACAGTGGTGTGTTAGTTTCTGCTTTATAACAAAGTGAATCAGTTATACATACACATGTCCCCATATTTCTTCCCTCTTGTGTCTCCCTCCCTCCCACCCTCCCTATCCCACCCCTCTAGGTGGTCACAAAGCACCGAGCTGATCTCCCTGTGCTATGCGGCTGCTTCCCACTAGCTATCTTGACGATTTCTTTATCATTCCAATTATTCATCATTCATGATGTATTTATGTGCTGGGCACTGTGCTAGCACACACTAGCTAGAGTGATGAACAAAATCCAGTCCTCCAGAAGCTTACGGTCTAATGGGGAGCATAGATGGTAAACACATAATTATATAATTTAAAATTTAATTGTGAGATGTGCTACAAAGGTGTACAAGTTGATTCGAGTATATAAAAGGGGTCGTGGCCAAGTCCGGGAGTTGAAGATACCTCATTCTGAGAAAGTACCATTAAGTCGGGGCTTGAAAGATCATTAGGCCTTGGCTGGGCTAAGAGGAACACTGTCTTAGTTAGGATGCTTTCAGTAGCAAGTAGAGATAAGACTTGATCTATTAGCTCAACAGTTTCACCAAGAATTTGATTGCTTTTCTTCCCTTGGTTCTGCCTTCTGTTTTGTTGCCATAATCTTAAGGTTTGCTCCCTTTAAGGTCTCCAGTTGGTTAGTGATAGTTTTCAGAACTTTGTATTCCCTCATGTATGGCCAGTAGGAAAATGAGTCTTTTCTCCAATATTTCAGGAGAAGATCTGAAGTCCACTGTGTATTGATCACCTTACGTTACATGCTTACACCAGAATCACTTGTTATGCCTGGAGGAGTGGAATATGCTGATTGGCTTAGGCAAGGTCATGGGTTGCCTGGAGTTAGGGATGAAGTCTACTTCTCTAGAACCACGTGAGACCCCAACAAAATTGAACTATTAGGAAAGATGTAGGGAGTGAATGCTGGGGAGGAAGCCAATAAATGTACATTGTAGAGTGGCAGAACATTCTAAATAGCAGAGAGAATTCTATATAAATGCCTTGAATTAGGAGGGAGCTTGAATTAGGAGGGAGCTTGAATTAGGAGGGAGCTTGAATTAGGAGGGCCCATGTGCCACAACTGCTGAGCACCGTGTGCTGCAACTACTGAAGCCCACACATCTAGAGTCCATGCTGTGCAACAAGTCAATGAGAAGCCTGTGCACCTCAACAAAGAGCAGCCCCCACTTGCCACAACTAGAGAAAGCCCATGTGCAGCAACAAAGACCTGATGCAGCCAAAAATAAAATTAAAAAAATTAATAAATAAAATAAAATTTCTGAGACTCAATTTATCAAAAAGAAAAGAAAAGAAAAGAAAAGAGTAATGGAAGATGAGGCTAGAGAGATAAACAGAGGCTGGTTTGTGCTTTGGTAGATAATGCCAGATTTCCAAAGTGGTTGTACCAGTTTAGCTTCCTGTCAGCAGTGTAAGCAGTTGCCCCAACTCCTCACCACCATACAGTATAGTCATTTATTTAAAAAAAAAAATTTAGTATTTCTGGTGCCTGCTTTTGAGTAGCTTTTTGTATGGTAATTGGTTATTTTTATATCTTTTGTGAAGTGCCTATTTTCCTGTTGGGTTGTCTTTCTTTTTCTAATTGATTTAAGGAGTTCTCTATCTATCCTGGGTACAATACCTTTGTTTCTTTTATGCATATATCTTCTTTGTGGCTTGCTTTTTCATTCTTTTAATGATGTCTTTTTAGTAGAAGCTGTTCTTAATTTCAGTGAAGTTCAGTTTATTAGTTTTTTCCTTTATGATTAGTGCTTTTTGTGTCTCGATTAAGACTTTTTTCTTTACCTGAAGTTCATGAAAATATCATCCTTTATTATCATTATTTTTAGCACCTTTTATTTTGCTATAATTTCAAATTTAAGAAAGGTTGCAAGAGGAGTACAAGGAATTCTCATATATTCTTTAACTAACTTTACCAATTGCTAATTTTGTCTCTTTTCTCATATTCTCTTTCTCTTTTTCTATATGTATGTGTGTGTATATAAAACATACAGATGTGTATAAATGTATATATACACAATATGTGTATCTAAAATTACACATAGGGAGTTCCCTGGTGGTCCAGTGGTTAGGACTCTGCACTTCCACTGCAGGGGCCCTAGGTTCGATCCCTGGTTGGGGAAGTAGGATCCCACATGCTATGAGGCACAGCCAGAAAAAAAAGATCATGTAAACATACAAACACATATACATATGTACCTATAGACATGTACACGTATTTGCACACACATATATTTGCACAAACATGCATATAGTATATGCATGTTATGTGCATAAATATATTACTCTTCCATGAACCATTTGAAAATATTTTGATCTCAAGGAGACAGCAGTGAGTGGTCCTGAAGAGAGATCCTAGTTCCCTGCTCAGAAAGTGAACCTGGGTAGCCTGGGTGAAAACCAGGAATCCTAACCACTTGACCACCAGGGGCTAGAGGCTAGAAGCAAAGTTGCCCTGGCTCTTGCCCCTCACTGAAAAATAAATTTCTCAAGGAGGCAAAAACTGTAAAAACAGGAACAAAGTTTATTACTAGAGACACAGCACAAGTGGGAGAGCACAGAGAAACAGTTTATTTAAGACAGAAGCAAGACAGAGATACACACCTGAAGAGAAAGGGTGTGAGTGTCCTCCCTAATGAGGAGGAGTGCACCAGAGAGGTGATTCAAATCACTTACATAGGGCACTTCTTCCTGGTCTTTGTTTACCTTTGGCCAATTATCTCATTTCTTTCCCACAGGGGACCTGTCCTAGGGCCCACCCTGAAATGTGTGTGCATCTTTTTGCCAAGATGGATTCCAGTGTAGAGGCCTCTGGGGAGGTTGACACCACCTCTTATGGGGTGGCGCCCCCTCCCCTTTTGACCCCAGAGGAGCCTTTCTGCACACGTGTAGTTGGAGAGGTCTCCTAGTCCTTAAAAATGAGAAATATGTGGTCTCTTTATCTTTCATCCAAGCAAGACTCAGCTCCTCCTTGCTCCTGCCATTATCTTTCTCTTGGAGTATCTGTCCACAGGGGACAGCTTCCAGCTGCTCAGCCTGGGGCCCACCTATCTCCTGCCTCAATTTGAAGCTAGCATACTCCTTTATCCCTAGATATTCAGTGTATGTTTCCTAAGAGCAAGGACATTCTCTTACATGACCACAATTCAATTATCAAAATCTAGAAATTTAACATTCATATAATACTATTATATAAGCCACAATGTAGTCAAAGTTTGTCATTATCTCAGTAATATCTCTTGTAGCTATTTTTTTTCTTGATCCATTTAGTTATCATGTCTCTTTGGTCTCCTTTAACCTGGAATAATTCCTGAGACTTTCTTTGCCTCTTTTGACTTTGCCATTTTCGAAGAGTACAGGACAGTTATTTTGAAGAACGTCACTCGATTCTGGTCATGTTTCCTTATTATTAGAGTCAGATTTTGTATTTTTGGCAGAATAGCACATGAATGATGATGTGTCCTTGTCACTATATCACATCATGAAGCATATGATGTCAGTTTGTCCTATATTGATCATGTTGACTCTGATCACTTGGTTAATATAGGGTATTGTCAGGTTCTTCTATTTAAAGTTTGCTTTCTCTTTTGAAATTAATTTGTCAAGAGATACTTTGATGCTATGTAAATACCCTGCAACTCATCAAACTGTCTACCCATTAGTTTTAGCATCCACTGATGATAATAAATATTAATTAAAGTAGATAATAAATATTTGCTTTCTTCCCAATTATCTGTGTGCCTGTCTTTCAGGCTTTCTGGATTTTTTATTTATTTACTGTTATAATCTATTACTACTATTTATTTTGATGCTCAGATTGTCCCTGATTTAGCTGGTGGAAACTCCTTCAAACTGGCTCTTGTGTCTTTTCATATGCTCCTATTATTCTCTGAGTCCTTCTATACTTTCTAGTGTAACAAGCTGTTCCAGGTTCACCTTATATTTTCCCTCTCATTCTTTTTCTCACCTTATTACATGGGCTAGGAACTTCAGTACGGTGATTCATGGAAGTGGTGATGGTAGGCATCCTTGTCTCTTTCAAGATTTTATCATTAAATACGCTGTTTGTTATAGTTTGTGAAGAATTTTTATCATGGATGATTGTCACTTTTATCACATGCTTTTTTCATCTGCTGAAGTGAGCATCAAACTTTTCTCCTTTATTTTGTTAATATGGCAAATGACATTCATTGATTTTAAAATGTTAAATCAGCCTTGCTTCCTGAAATAAAATCAACTTGATTGTGATGTTTTACCTGGATTCAGTTTGCAAGTGTGAGTGTGTGTGTATGTATATGTAATTTTCACATTGTTACTTTTGAAAGAATTTGAACGGGTAATTTACTTCTCTTGTCCTCTTAGGTTCTCATATCCTAAATGTGTCACGTGGGACTCTATGAGTTGAGATTTGATCCTTCTTTTTTATTCTCTGGAAGAATTTAGTGCAATTTTTCCTTCAGTGATTAAGAGAATTTACCAGTGAAACCTATCTGAGCCTGGATTATCTATTGTGGAACTTCTTCAGTAAATATTTCTTTAGTATTTAAAATCTAAAAATTTCTTTAATAAATACTCAGATTTTCCCGTTTCCTTTTATGCCAAGTTTGGTTGTGTTTTTCAAGGATTTTGTGCATTTCATCAACATTTTCAAATTTATTGATACTATTTATAGCATCCTTTTATGTTTTTGACTTCTGGAGATTCTACAATCTGTAGTGATGTTCCTTTTTTTTTTCTTGATATTGGTTATTTTTGCCTTCTTTTGTCTTTTGTTTGATGAGCCTTGCTAAGAGGTATATATGTTTCTTGGTAAACATTCTGAGCACTTACTTTCTTAGATTATATAGTGAAGAGTCAAACATAAAAACTTTAAGGCTGATGTGTATGCTTTTTATTGAAACATTTAGGTTTTTTTTTAACATCTTCATTAGAGTATAATTGCTTTACAATGGTGTGTCAGTTTCTGTTTTATAACAGAGTGAATCAGTTATACATATACATATGTCACCATATCTCTTCCCTCTTGCATCTCCCTCCCTCCCACCCTCCTTATCCCACCCCTCTAGGTGGTCACAAAGCACTGAGCTGATCTCTCTGTGCTATGCGGCTGCTTCCCACTAACTATCTATTTTACGTTTGGCAGTGTATATATGTCCATGCCACTCTCTCACTTTGTCCCAGCTTACCCTTCCCCCTCCCCGTATCCTCAAGTCCATTCTCTAGTAGGTCTGCATCTTTTGTCCCATCTTGCCCCTAGGTTCTTCTGACCATTTTCTGTTCCCTTTTTTTTTTTTTTAGATTCCATATATATGTGTTAGCATACGGTATATGTTTTTCTCTTTCTGACTTACTTCACTCTGTATGACAGTCTCTAGGTCCATCCACCTCACTACGAATAACTCAGTTTCATTCCTTTTTATGGCTGAGTAATATTCCATTGTATATATGTGCCACATCTTCTTTATCCATTCATCTGATGATGGACACTTAGGTTGCTTCCATGTCCTGGCTATTGTAAATAGAGCTGCAATGAACATTTTGGTACATGACTCTTTTTGAATTATGGTTTTCTCAGGGTATATGCCCAGTAGTGGGATTGCTGGGTCGTATGGTAGTTCTATTTGTAGTTTTTTAAGGAACCTCCATACTGTTCTCCATAGTGGCTGAACCAATTCACATTCCCACCAGCAGTGCAAGAGTGTTCCCTTTTCTCCACACCCTGTCCAGCATTTATTGTTTCTAGATTTTTTGATGATGGCCATTCTGACTGGTGTGAGATATCTCATTGTAGTTTTGATTTGCATTTCTCTAATGATTAATGATGTTGAGCATCGTTTCATGTGTTTGTTGGCAATCTGTATATCTTCTTTGGAGAAATGTCTGTTTAGGTCCTCTGCCCATTTTTGGATTGGGTGAAACATTTAGTTTTTGAACAAGCCTCTGTAAAATCTCCCTATGGCACTAGGTGGCACACTGTGACTTTGGATGAAAATACATATATTTTGTTTAAGTCTCTTGGAAGAAAAGAACCTGTGTGAAAATACTGTTTGAAATAGACATCTATAATGTTTTGAAGTATCTCAGACTCATTTATTGCATTTCAAACCCTGATGCTTTAATTAAAATGTTTAAAATTGCATTAAGTTACTACTGACATTTTTATAAGAATAGGATTATTAAAATTGATTATAATATATGAGTTTTTACTGAAAAGAGTCCATTCAGCATATACTGCAGAAGGCACTTGTGCTTTAAACTGAAAAATGGTTTTCAGTCATGTGTTGTAAGATGAGTGTTACAATGTTTTTCCTTATGAAGTATTGGAATTAAGAATGAAGACAGTGTTGAGCTGGTGGCTTTTTCTTTGAATATGTGTATGTGTACTAAGTATAAAAGAACTAACTACAAAATTTGTGGTAGAACTGAAATGTTTATAGAAGAAGACAATATTAGGTTTCCAATTTTCTGGTCTAGCAGTACTACATTGTTGCTCTCTTGTGGTCATTTTAGTTCCGAGAAACTCATTACTTTATGAAGACTCTTGAGTTATAAAGTAAAGAATAGTGGATTTTATGATCTGAGATATATATATATATATATATATATATATATATATGTATATCTACCTATATAATTTTCTGTGATTGCATAAGAGAATTATCTGAAAAAGAGATGAAAAGTAGACCACCTATTTAAATGTATTCATCTGGCCTGAAAGGAATAGTGATACATTTTGGTTAAAACAATGCTTAGGTAACCTAAATGATAGATGCCAACCTAAGTTATATAATCATTGGGAGATGTCTTTAAGCAAAAGGAGATTTTATGATGTTACACTGATTGGAAAGTATGGGAATAGAAAAGAGATCATTCAAGTATTTTGCACAGAATGGAGCTGGGACATTGGTCACGGACTAATGAGTCTCAGTGAAAGCTTATGAGTCAGGTAAGTAGATGCCATGTGGATATCCAGGGTAAGGTCAGAGGAGTGAAGGAATGTGGAGGCAGGTATTTATTTTAAAAATATAAATAGTCAAGTTTTGGAGAGGGAAATTTGGGTTAACTTCATAGCACAGAGTATTAGAGGGGAAGAGAGCAGTCTTTGTTTGCCTAATAGTTTGAGCTGGGTGGTTCATTCGTGTACACGGAAACTCAGTTCCTGTCACTCGCAGCTTTAGCTTCTTTGGTTATTCCCTGTTTCCCTACATATGCAATTTCACTTCCTATGGATCATTCCCATCAGCATAAAACCATACTATCATCCATCTTAAAAACTTCTCTGTTCATTTTTCCTTTCTTCTTTCTCTTTTCGCCTGTATTACAAAACTCAAAAAAAGTTATTTATACTTACTGTCCCCATTTTCTCACTCAACATTCTCTTGAACTCTCTTCAGTCAAGGTTTTGACCCTACTATTGTACTGAATAGGTAGTAATAAGTTATTCATTTATTTATTATAAATTATTACTTTTATCACTTCCTGGACAATTCAAAGCTGTCAGTCTTACTGTATCATTGCTTCTTTAAAGGTGAGCTGTTTTTCCCTCCTCTGTATACTTTTAAGTTTTTCTCTATGTTTCAGGCTATCATCAGTTTTTCTGTGGTTGGTTTAGGCATGGTTTTCTTTGTATTTATATTTATCATGCTTGGAGTTTGTAGAGCTTCTGGAATAATTGAGCTTATATCTGTTGTCACCTTTATTTATTTATTTTTTACATCTTTATTGGAGTATAATTGCTTTAAAATGGTGTGTTAGTTTCTGCTTTATAACAAAGTGAATCAGTTATACATATACATATATTCTCATATCTCTTCCCTCTTGCATCTCCCTCCCTCCCACCCTGCCTATCCCACCCCTCTAGGTGGTTACAAAGCACGAGCTGATCTCCCTGTGCTATGTGGCTGCTTCCCACTAGCTATCTGTTTTACGTTTGGTAGTGTATATGTCCATGCCACTCTCTCACTTTGTCACAGCTTACCCTTTGCCCTCCCCATATCCTCCAGTCCATTCTCTAGTAGGTCTGTGTCTTTATTCCCGTCTTACCCCTAGGTTCTTCATGACAATTTTTTCTTCTTAGATTCCATGTATATGTGTTAGCATACGGTATTTGTCTTTCTCTTTCTGACTTACTTCACTCTGTATGACAGACTCTAGGTGCATCCACCTCACTACAAATAACTCAATTTCATTTCTTTTTATGGCTGAGTAATACTCCATTGTATATATGTGCCACATCTTCTTTATCCATTCATCCGATGATGGACACTTAGGTTGCTTCCATGTCCTGGCTATTGTAAATAGAGCTGCAATGAACATTTTGGTACATGACTGTTTTTGAATTATGGTTTTCTCAGGGTATATGCCCAGTAGTGGGATTGCTGGGTCATATGGTAGTTCTATTTGTAGTTTTTTAAGGAACCTCCATACTGTTCTCCATAGTGGCTGTACCAATTCACATTCCCACCAGCAGTGCTAGAGTGTTCCCTTTCCTCCACACCCTCTCTACCATTTATTGTTTCTAGATTTTTTGATGATGGCCATTCTGACCCATGTGAGATGATATCTCATTGTAGTTTTGATTTGCATTTCTCTAGTGATTAATGACGTGGAGCATTCTTTCATGTGTTTGTTGGCAATCTGTATATCTTCTTTGGAGAAATGTCTATTTAGGTCTCTGCCCATTTTTGGATTGGGTTGTTTGTTTTTTTGTTATTAAGCTGCATAAGCTCTTATAAATTTTGGAGATTAATCCTTTGTCAGTTGCTTCATTTGCAAATATTTTCTCCCATTCTGAGGGTTGTCTTTTGGTCTTGTTTATGGTTTCCTTTGCTGTGCAAAAGCTTTTAAGTTTCATTAGGTCCCATTTGTTTATTTTTGTTTTTATTTCCATTTCTCTAGGACGTGGGTCAAAAAGGATCTTGCTGTGGTTTATGTCATAAAGTGTTCTGGCTGTGTTTTCCTCTAAGAATTTGATAGTTTCTGGCCTTACATTTAAGTCTATAATCCATTTTTGAGCTTATTTTTGTGTATGGTGTTAGGGAGTGTTCTAATCTCATACTTTTACATGTATCTGTCCAGTTTTCTCAGCACCACTTATTAAAGAGTCTGTCCTTTCTCCACTGTACATTCCAGCCTCCTTTATCAAAGACAAGGTGACCATATGTGTGTGGGTTTATCTCTGGGCTTTCTATCCTGTTCCATTGATCTATATTTCTGTTTTTGTGCCAGTACCATACTGTCTTGATTATTGTAACTTTGTAGTATAGTCTGAAGTCAGGGAGCCTGATTCCTCCAGCTCCATTTTTCATTCTGAAGATTGCTTTGGCTATTCAGGGTCTTTTGTGTTTCCATACAAATTGTAAAATTTTTTGTTCTATTTCTGTGAAAAATGCTAGTGGTAGTTTGATAGCGATTGCATGGAATCTGTAGATTGCTTTGGGTAGTAGAGTCATTTTCACAATGTTGATTCTTCCAATCCAAGAACATGGTATATCTCTCCATCTATTTGTATCATCTTTAATTTCTTTCATCAGTGTCTTATAATTTTCTGCATACAGCTCTTTTGTCTCCTTAGGTAGGTTTATTCCTAGATATTTTATTCTTTTTGTTGCAATGGTAAATGGGAGTGTTTTCTTAATTTCACGTTGAGATTTTTCATCATTAGTGTATAACAATGCCAGAGATTTCTGTGCATTAATTTTGTATCCTGCAACTTTACCAAATACATTGATTAGCTCTACTAGTTTTCTGGTAGCATCTTTAGGATTCTCTATGTATAGTATCATGTCATCTGCAAATAGTGACAGCTTTACTACTTCTTTTCCGATTTGGATTCCTTTTATTTCCTTTTCTTCTCTGATTGATGTGGCTAAAACTTCCAAAACTATGTTGAATAGGAGTGGTGAGAGTGGGCAACCTTGTCTTTTTCCTGATCTTAGTGGAAATACTTTCAGTTTTTCACCATTGAGGACGATGTTGGCTGTGGGTTTGTCATATATGGCTTTTATCATGTTGAGGAAAGTTCCCTCTATGCCTACTTTCTGCAGGGTTTTTATCATAAATGGGTGTTGAATTTTGTCGAAAGCTTTCTCTGCATCTATTGAGATGATCATATGGTTTTTCTCCTTCAGTTTGTTAATAAGGTGTATCACGTTGATTGATATGCGTATACTGAAGAATCCTTGCATTCCTGGAATAAACCCCACTTGATCATGGTGTATGATCCTTTTAATGTGCTGTTGGATTCTGTTTGCTAATATTTTGTTGAGGATTTTTGAATCTATGTTCATCAGTGATATTGGCCTGTAGTTTTCTTTCTTTGTGACATCCTTGTCTGGTTTTGGTATCAGGGTGATGGTGGCCTCCTAGAATGAGTTTGGGAGTGTTCCTCCCTCTGCTATATTTTGGAAGAGTTTGAGAAGGATAGATGTTAGCTCTTCTCTAAATGTTTGATAGAATTCGCCTGTGAAGCCATCTGGTCCTGGGCTTTGTTTGTTGGAAGATTTTTAATCACAGTTTCAATTTCAGTGCTTGTGATTGGTCTGTTCATATTTTCTATTTCCTCCTGATTCAGTCTTGGCAGGTTGTGCATTTCTAAGAATTTGTCCATTTCTTCCAGGTTGCCCATTTTATTGGCATAGAGTTGCTTGTAGTAATCTCTCATGATCTTTTGTATTTCTGCAGTGTCAGTTGTTACTTCTCCTTTTTCATTTCTAATTCTGTTGATTTGAGTCTTCTCGGTTTTTTACTTGATGAGTCTGGCTAATGGTTTATCAAGTTTGTTTATCTTCTCAAAGAACCAGCTTTTAGTTTTATTGATCTTTGCTATCGTTTCCTTCATTTCTTTTTCATTTATTTCTGATCTGATCTTTATGATTTCTTTCCTTCTGCTAACTTTGGGTTTTTTGTTCTCCTTTCTCTAATTGCTTTAGGTGCAAGGTTAGGTTGTTTATTTGGGGTGTTTCCTGTTTCTTAAGGTAGGATTGTATTGCTATAGACTTCCATCTTAGAACTACTTTTGCTGCATCCCATAGGTTTTGGGTTGTCGTATCTCCACTGTCACTTGTTTCTAGGTATTTTTTGATTTCCTCTTTGATATCTTCAGTGATCACTTCGTTATTAAGTAGTGCATTGTTCAGCCTCTATGTGTTTGTATTTTTTACAGATGTTTTCCTGTAATTGATATCTAGTCTCATAGCATTGTGGTCGGAAAAGATACTTGATACAATTTCAATTTTCTTGAATTTACCAAGGCTTGATTTGTGACCCAAGATATGATCTATCCTGGAGAATGTTCCATGAGCACTTGAGAAAAATGTATATTCTGTTGTTTTTGGATGGAATGTCCTACAAATATCAGTGAAGTCCATCTTGTTTAATGTATCATTTAAAGCTTGTGTTTCCTTATTTATTTTCATTTTGGATGATCTGTCTATTGGTGAAAGTGGGGTGTTAAAGTCCCATTCTATGATTGTGTTACTGTCGATTTCCCCTTTTACGGCTGTTAGTATTTGCCTTATGTATTGAGGTGCTCCTATGTTGGGTGCATAAATCTTTACAATTGTTATGTCTTCTTCTTGGATCGATCCCTTGATAATTATGTAGTGTCTTTCTTTGTCTCTTGTAATAGTCTTTATTTTGAAGTCTATTTTGTCTGATATGAGAATTGCTACTCCAGCTTTCTTCTGGTTTCCATTTGCATGGAATATCTTTTTCTATCCCCTCACTTTGAGTCTGTATGTATCCCTAGGTCTGAAGTGGGTCTCTTGTAGACAGCATATATATGGGTCTTGTTTTTGTATCCATTCAGCCAGTCTGTGTCTTTTGGTGGGAGCATTTAATCCATTTACATTTAAGGTAATTATTGATATGTATGTTCCTATTCCCATTTTCTTAATTGTTTTGGGTTTGTTATTGTAGGTCTTTTCCTTCTCTTGTGTTTCTCGCCTAGAGAAGTTCCTTTAGCATTTGCTATAAAGCTGGTTTGGTGGTGCTGAACTCCCTCAGCTTTTGCTTGTCTGTAAAGTTTTTAATTTCTCCATCGAATCTGAATGAGATCCTTGCTGGGTAGAGTAATCTTGCTTGTAGGTTTTTCGCCTTCATCACTTTAAATATGTCCTGCCAGTCTCTCCTGGCTTGCAGAGTTTCTGCTGAAAGTTCAGCTGTTAACCTTATGGGGATTCCCTTGTGTGTTATTTTTCCCTTGCTGCTTTTAATATGTTTTCTTTGTATTTAATTTTTGACAGTTTGATTAATCTGTGTCTTGGCATGTTTCTCCTTGGATTTATCCTGTATGGGACTCTCTGTGCTTCCTGGACTTGATTAACTATTTCCTTTCCCATATTAGGGAAGTTTTCAAGTATAATCTCTTCAAATATTTTCTCAGTCCGTTTCTTTTTCTCTTCTTCTTCTGGGACCCCTATAATTCAAATGTTGGTGTGTTTAACGTTGTCCCAGAGGTCTCTGAGACTGTCCTCAGTTCTTTTCATTTTTTTTTCTTTATTCTGCTCTGCAGTAGTTATTTCCACTATTTTGTCTTACAGGTCACTTATCCATTCTTCTGCCTCAGTTATTCTGCTATTGATCCCTTGTAGAGTATTTTTAATTTCATTTATTGTGTTGTTCATAGTTACTTGTTTCCTCTTTAGTTCTTCTAGGTCCTTGTTAAATGTTTCTTGAATTTTCTCTATTGTATTTTCAAGATTTTGAATCATCTTTACTATCATTACTCTGAATTCTTTTTCCGGTAAACTCCCTATTTCCTCTTTATTTGTTAGGTCTGGTGGGTTTTTATCTTGCTCCTTCATCTGCTGTGTGTTTTTCTGTCTTCTCATTTTGCTTATCTTACTGTGTTTGGGGTCTCCTTTTTGCAGGCTGCAGGTTTGTAGTTCTCGTTGTTTTTGGTGTCTGTCCCCAGTGGCTAAGGTTGGTTCAGTGGGTTGTGTAGGCTTCTTGGTGGAGGGGACTAATTCCTGGGTTCTGGTGGATGAGGCTTGATCTTGTCTTTCTTTTGGGCAGGTCCACGTCTGGTGGTGTGTTTTGGGGTGTCTGTGGCCTTATTATGATTTTAGGCAGCCTCTCTGCTAATGGGTGGGGTTGTGTTCCTGTCTTGCTAATCGTTTGGCATAGGGTGTCCAGCACTGTAGCTTGCTGGTCGTTGAGTGAAGCTGGGTGCTGGTGTTGAGATGGAGATCTCTGGGAGGTTTCCGCCGTTTGGTATTACGTGGAGCTGGGAGGTCTCTTGTGGACCAGTGTCCTGAAGTTGGCTCTCCCACCTCAGAGGCACAGCACTGACTCCTGGCTGCAGCACCAAGAGCCTTTAATCCACACGGCTCAGAATAAAAGGGAGAAAAAGTACAAAGAAAGAAAGAAAGAGGATAAAATAAAATAAAATAAAGTTATTAAAATAAAAAATAATTATTAAGAAAAAATTTTTTTAAAAAGTAAAAAAAAAAAACCAAAGGACAGAATCCTAGGACAAATGGTGACAGCAAAGCTATACAGACAAAATCTCACACAGACGCATATACATACACACTCACAAAAAGAGGAAAAGGGGAAAAAATAATAAATCTTGCTCGCAAAGTCCACCTCCTCAATTTGGTATGATCCTTGTCTATTTAGGTATTCCTCAGATGCAGGGTATATCAAGTTGATTGTGGAGATTTAATCCGCTGTTCCTGAGGCTGCTGGGAGAGATTTCCCTTTCTCTTCTTTGTTCTCACATCTCCCGGGGCTCAGCTTTGGATTTGGCCCCGCCTCTGCATGTAGGTCCCCGGAGGGCGTCTGTTCTTCACTCAGACAGGACGGGGTTAAAGGAGCAGCTGATTGAGGTGCTGTGGCTCACTCAGGCCAGGGGGAGGGAGGGGCACGGAGTGCGGGGCGAGCCTGCGGCGGCAGAGGCCTGCAGGATGTTGCACCAGCCTGAGGCGCGCCGCGCGTTCTCCCTGGGAAGTTGTCCCTGGATTCCGGGACCCTGGCAGTGGTGGGCTGCACAGGCTCCCTGGAGGGGAGGTGTGGATAGTGACCTGTGCTTGCACACAGGCTTCTTGGTTGCGGCAGCAGCAGCCTTAGCGTCTCTTGCCCGTCTCTGGGGTCCGCACTGTTAGCCGCGGCTCGTGCCCATCTCTGGAGCTCCTTTAAGCAGAGCTCTTAATCTCCTCTCCTCGCGCACCAGGAAACAAAGAGGGAAGAAAAAGTCTCTTGCCTCTTTCGCAGGTCCAGACTTTTCCCCGGACTCCCTCCCGGCTCCCTTCAGGCTGTGTTCACACCGCCAGTCCTCTCTCCCTGCGATGCGGGGTAAGCCCAAGTCACAGCTCCCAGCCCCTGCCTGTCCCGGCGGGTGAGCAGACAAGCCTCTCAGGCTGGTGAGTGCCGGTCGGCAGCGATCCTTTGTGCGGAATCTCTCCGCTTTGCCCTCTGCACCCCTGTCGCTGCGCTCTCCTCTGCCACCCGGAGTATCCGCCCGCGAAGGGGCTTCCTAGTGTGTGGAAACTTTCCCTCCTTCATGGCTCCCTCCCACTGGTGTAGGTACCATCCCTATTTTTTTTCTTTTTTCTTTTGCCCTACCCAGGTATGTGGGGAGTTTCTTGCCTTTTGGGAGGTCTAAGGTCTTCTGCCAGTGTTCACTAGGTGTTCTGTAGGAGTTGTTCCACGTGTAGATGTATTTCTGATGTATCTGTGGGGAGGAAGGTGATCTCCGAGTCTTACTCTTCCGCCATCTTCCCCCTCTCTCTGTTGTCAACTTTATATTATCAAAGACATTAGTGGAACAGTTGGTGAAATTTAAATAATTACTCTAATTTAGATAATAATTTGGATCAATGATAATTTCCTGATTTGATAGTTGTAGTATATTTATATAGGGGAGTGTCTTTGGATATATGAAATACACATTGGAGTACTTAAGGGCAAAAGATATGATGATTGCAGTTTATTCTCAGATGTTTTAGGAAAAAAATGTATGAGGATATTTTGAGGATTCTTTGTGCTAATTTGTAACTTTTCTATAATTTGAATTTATTTCAAACTGAACAGTAATATATATTTCCCACAGAGCAACACCCATTTGTTTACATGTTGTGTATGGCTGCTGTCACACAAAATGGCATGATTGAGTAGTTGTCATAAGAGACTGTGTGGTCTGCAAAGCCTAAAATAATAATTGTTTATTGTCTGGCCCATTGTAGAGGAAGTTCGTGGACCCCTGCCCTAGAGTGTAGTGACTTTTTTCTTCTCTCAAAGTCATACTAATTAATACGTTCTTTTGTTTGAGAACCACGTGTTGCCTTTCTTTCACATACTCCCCAAATAAGCCAGCAATTAAAATTTACCAGTACGTGAGGGGAACCCAGAAACTAAAGAGTAACATATTACAGGTATATAATGTAACCACACTGAAGGGTTGAGGATGAGACGAACTAATTTAAGTAATTTTGGAAAACAAAATTTAGTACTTTGGACACTGTAAGGCTAAAGATGGAACTGTATAGAAATATAATCTTGTTAGTAAGTGTGTTTCTCACAGAGACATGGGTTAGCAGTTATGAAACTACTTTATTTTATTTTATTTATTTATTTTTTATTACTTTTGGCCACATGGCGTGGCTAGTGGGATCTTAGTTCTCTGAGCAGGGATCAAACCTGGACCCTCGTCAGTGAAAGCACAGAGTCCTAACCACTGGACCGCCAGGGAATTCCCCCCTTTTTTTTTTTGAAACTACTTTATGTATATATTAGAATTGAACAGGTAAGTAAATATATTTTAGATGATGAGAGCTGGGTTTCTTACTGTTGGAGAAAGAAATTACGAATAAAGAAAGGGGAAGGCTAAAATGAACCTATGATGTAGGATTGAAATCAGAGGTATTGGGACTTCCCTGGTGGTCCAGTGGGTAAGAATCTGAGCTCCCAGTGCAGTGGGCCTGGGCTTGATCCCTGGTCAGGGAACTAGATCCTGCATGCATGCCGCAACTAAGAGTCTGCATGCTGCAACTAAGAAGCCCGCATGCTGCAACTGAGAATTCCTTATGCCGCAGCTAAAAGTCTGCATGCCTCAACTAAGAAGCCCACTTGCTGCGACTAAAAAGCCTGCATGCCGCAACTAAGGATCCCGCATGCTGCAAGGAAGATGCCGTGTGTTGCAACTAAGACCCTGTGCAGCCAAAATAAATAAATAAATATTAAAAAAAGAAATCAGAGGTATTAATATAAACTCACAGTTTTCAATATCTCTATACAGATAGATACAGAAATACAGATGTGTTTATTGTGGATTAGTGTGCATACATATAGTTCCTGTTACCTGTCATACTATGGGTTGACTAGGTGGTTTTTCTGCCCTGGGGTGCTGGGATGGCAGCATTCATTCGGGGGCTTGACTGGGCTGGAATGTCCAAGATGGCTCAGTGGATGTTGTCTGTCAGCTGGGAGTTCAGCTGAGCCTGTCCATCAGTGCTGACTTTACGTGGTCTCTCTACTGGTGGCTTTGGCTTCTCATGGCATGGATGGCTGGGTTTCAATAGTGAATATCCTAAGAAGGAGCATTCCAAGAGACCCAGGTAGAGACTGCAAAGCTTCTTATGACCTATTTTCAGAAATTACGCAGTGTCACTTTCACCTCATTTTATAGGTCAAAAAGCCAGGTTCAAGGGGAGGGGATTACACAAGGGCATGAACACCAGCAGGAGTGGTTTATTGAGGGGAAGGGGGGCATCTGGAGACTAGATACCATACTGATTAATTCATATATTAGTTTTTGCTCTTATGTGTTTGGTTCACTCATTTGGATTGTTAATTCTTTGAGGACACGTATATTACCTTATATTTTTGTATTCTTCTCGGTGTTTTACACAGTGCTTGGCACATAGTAATTGTCCAGTAAATTTGTTGTTGACTAAGGATTCCAGGGATGCTAAGAGTTTAGACTGGCAAGAACTAGAAGAGAAGATGAACTCACTCATTAGTTGGACTAGGATTTTGGGCTGGGCCAGGAGTGAATTCTTTTCAGAAAGAGGTAGATTTCCCACATGGAGTTAAGGGTTGGGCAAGGAGGCTGCATCCTTGTGCTCATAGGGATGCTTTAGAGCCGTTTTCTTTTCATAGATTCTTGACTTATAAAAATGGGCTATTTTCTGGTATTGAAGAACCTAGAGGCAGGACAGGAATAAAGATGCAGACGTAGAGAGTTGACTTGAGGCCACGGGGAGGGGGAAGGGTAAGCTGGGACAAAGTGAGAGAGAGGCATGGACTTATATATACTACCAAATGTAAAATAGATAGCTAGTGGGAAGCAGCGCATAGCACAGGGAGATCAGCTCAATGCTTTGTGACCACCTAGCGGGGTGGGATAGGGAGGGTGGGAGGGAGACACAAGAGGGAGGAGATATGGGGATATATGTATAGGTATAGCTGATTCACTTTGTTATAAAGCAGAAACTAACACACCATTGTAAAACAATTATACTCTAATAAAGATGTTACAAAAGAATAAATTAAAAAAAAAGTAAAAAAATAAAAATAAAAATATAGAGAAGCACAAGAAGACAGAAAAGGCATCCATGATCTTATTACAACAGAAAATAAAAGTGGGCTATTTTCATATAGCATTCATTAGTGGGAAGGTAATTTCCTTTACATTACTGGATCTGGCTTCCATTGGCCCAGGGTTTTGTTGGGGCTGAACCTGTAGGCTAGTGTTGCTTTCAGCTGTGTGGAACTAGAGAAAGCAAGAATACACACACACACACACACACACACACACACCACTTACATGTATACATAAACACATTGTGTGCAGTAGGGCAGAGTTTAAAATTTTGCAACTTAAATATGTTAGTTTATAGGAATTATTATTTAGATCCCAATAACTTGGAGATAAATTATGCAGTGGAAATTTACAGCTGAGTGAAAATTTACTTTAGCAGTATCTGTAGGGAAAAAAATAGGAGTCTTGAAAACATTTTTTGTTGCCGAGAGCTTTCAGAGGGAATATGTACCCTCTTTAACCTGTGATACATACGGGGGAGTGGTGCTGAAATGGGTACACAGCAGTGTTTGTGCTCCTTAGGACAGTTTTTCAAACCTTAGGTTGAATTCATTCTTGAAATGATTTATTTATTTTTAAAGTTGTAAAATTCAGTCTTTTTAGAAGTAAAAAAGATCTGGGACTTACTCTTATTTCTGTCTAAGCACGTTTCCGATCCCAAATTAGTTTTAAGTGTTTCCTTTCTGAGAAAATAATAGAAATGATGAATTTGTCTGCCAGATATATTTTTTATGTTGACTAATTTAATAAACTAATACATGTTCTCTTTTCTGTGCATAGGCTTCATTCCAGCGCTCCAATAGTCATGACAAAGTAAGGAGAATAGTTGCAGAGGAGGGTCGTACAGCAAGAAACCTAATAGCTTGGAGTGTTCCACTAGAAAGCAAAGATGATGATGGTATGTATTAAAAAAAAAGTTTCATTTTTGTTGTAAATTAGAAGAATGTATTTAGTCTTGAACAGTAGACAGACTGAAGACTGTTTATAATTAGAAGTCTTGGGCAAATTAGTATGTATTAAATAAGAAATAATTTTTAATTGATTTTTTATCTTACCTAATACACAAATGAAAATGATATTGTTAGTTTCACTGTTTCACATAGGAATGAAATTGGGTGTGTTATTATGACTGGCAGATTAGTTTTTTTTTAAAGTTTAGGAGATTTAGATTTTTTCTGTCCTCAAGTCCATTCTTTACGTCTCCGTCTGTCTTTCTTCCTGTCCTGCCCCTAGGTTCTTCAGAACCATTTTTCTTTCTTTTTTAGATGCTATATATATGTGTTAGCATGTGGTATTTGTTTTTCTCTTTCTGACTTGCTTCACTCTGTATGACAGACTCTAGGTCCATCCACCTCACTCATTTGTCAGTCTTATTAGGTATTTTTAGAGAGCAGTTCTTTTGGATCACAAAAACTATTAAATAGAGGTGGAAATTAAATTTTTCTTTTTAAATCTAGCTCCTTACTAGCTAAAATTGTCATATGGAGCTTACTATTACTTCATTTGTTTTATAGAAAATATATATCAACATTATTTAGTACAAAAGTGGCAAGAAACCTAGAAATATCTCATGGTTGCTGTATGTTATAAATACTGTTTTATGAAATTTTCTCATTTTTCATGGGTTATTCAGAACACAATGTAGTCTGAAGGTGTTATTATTAAAATGCTTCTACTCAAAAAACATAAAAGGAAAGAAAATATAATAATGAATCCTATATCTGTATATATCCTGATATTGCACATAAGTACATAAAAAATTGGCCAGTACTATTTTTTTTTAAAATTTGTTTAATTAATTAATTAATTTGGCCGCGTTGGGTCTTCGCCTCTGCGCGAGGGCCCTCTCCGGTTGCGGTGAGCAGGGGCCACTCTTCATCGCGGTGCGCGGGCGTCTCACCGCCGCGGCCTCGTCCCGTTGCGGAGCACAGGCTCCAGACGCGCAGGCTCAGCAATTGTGGCTCACGGGCCCAGTTACTCCGCGGCATGTGGGATCCTCCCAGACCAGGGCTTGAACCCGTGTCCCCTGCATTGGCAGGCAGACTCCCAACCACTGCACTACCCGGGAAGCCCGGCCAGTACTATTTTAAAGCTTCATTTATGCTTATTGCAAACTAATGGAAATAAGAGCACAAAGAATTAGAACGTTCTGAATATCTATAATAATGATGACAAAGGAAAAATGTTAACTTCATAATTTTTAAGGATTATTTTATATTGTTAAAACGTTGCCACTTACAGAAAAATCTTTATTTTGCTCTTTAAAAAATATCAACTCGTTCTTGTTTTATGGCTGTCATCTATACTCAGATGTTTCTGAGGATGATAATTCAATTTTTAAAAGTTTTCTTCTGTTCTTTTATTCCTGTCTCCTCTGGTACTTGTTCTAAGCTGATTATTCTCCTGGATATTCTAAGAAGCCTCTGATACATTGTTCTCTATGATGAAAGGATGAATAAAAGGCTGTGTGGGGGTGGAGAGTTCTCTGCCTCCACCCCTGGTAGAACAGTGAGGGAGGCCCTCTGATGTGCAGATAAATTGATAGTAGGTGTTATGGTTCATTTCATTTGTACTGCTTCAGGGGTCTTGGCCCAAAATTATTTTGCAAAAAGGAAAACGAGTCTGTTGTAATCAATGGAAATTTGTTTTGGAAATTTGTTTTTTATGACATCTGTAGTTCATGTTGGCCATGTATAGATTGTTCTGTGGTCTCTGGAAGGAGATTATGTGTTAGTATGCCTGGATAATTTGCACAGTTCAGTTTTATATTATCTATTTGTTGATCTATATATTTATCCATTTTTGCCTTGAAGGAAAATCTAAATGTCAAACTGGTGGAAAATCAAAGAGGACAATTCAAGGCACTCATAAAACGACAAAACAGGTACAGCATATACAACTGTTTACTTTTTTGTGATTAATTTCAATTATAAAATCTAATTTTTCAGGATTTGAATATTGCATATTTTATCTTCATATAAAAATTTAATGTAACATCCTTTATTTAACAAATGTGTATGTAGTATTATGTGCCTAACTTGTACTAAATACTTTACAGATACTAATTTGTTTCTTATAACAACCCTTTGATGTAGGCATTATTCTTCATTTACAAATGAGAAAACTGAGGTAGAGAGAGGTTATGTAACTTACTAGTAAGTGACACAGCCAAGATTTGAACCCATGCCATCAATTTCTACAGTTTATGCTCTTAACTCCTCTGCTGCACATTCCATATTTGTGATTTTTCTATGATTTACTTTCTAGGTATAATGAAGTCTTTTGGATGTAGGATAATAAAGATGTATTGAATCTAAAATTTTTCAGATTGTTCTACTAAAATTTTAGAGAACACAAGCCTACCTTATTTTTAAAAGTGTTTTGGCATATTTATAGTTAGCTCTGTAATCTGTAGTTATTTTCCCTGAACCTTTCATATATATTATTTTAGTTTGATGTTATTAAATATACCAATATGTATTATGTAAACCCCAAACTACACATAAGGAAAACATGGACTTCTAATCAAGGTGGCATTGTGAGTTCATAAAATATTCCCTAGTCCTCTCATACAAGAGGCATCAATGATAAAATATTTTTTAAAAATTAAAGAGACAAAGGATTTTCAAAAATAAAATAAAAATCTCTCTGGATGAGAAATAAAACAAACACATATATTCACAGATAAGTGGAGTTGGGGACACACTTACTGGACAAGTCCTATATAAGGGAGGCTGAAACACCCTGATTGTGGTGGGAAAACAGATCCAGGCTCATGGCATAAAACTTTAGGCTTGTGCAGTGTTCTGCACTAGGAGACAAAGAACACTACAATCTGCCTGGGGTTGTGGCCTGTGATAATTGACATCTGAAGCAATAAAAGAGAGTGGCCCTCTGGTTCATGACTGGGTCTGCTATATTCTTGAAGGGTGAGAGCTTTAAGTCCCCAATAAAAGGCCTCTGGAAGGGGACCATGGTGGGCCAGATGATGGTAACCATAAAACTAGTACACATGTAGTTAGGGTGAGCAAAGTGAAAAACTAAAATAAAACAAACTTAAATGCAAAATAAGTTTGCAAAACAAAATATCAAGGCACATGAGGAAAATAATATCGTAAGATATAAACAACACATTCCACAAATGAGAGAATTTACTCCTGAGGTAATGAAAAATGGTCATTTTTCTAAAGAGGACTTTCAAATAAACAAGTTTAAATTCCTCAAAGGAAAGATTAAATATAATGCAAAAAGGAAAATTCTGAAATAAAAGATGGATATGAATTTTGAACATTTATAGATAAAAGTGAACATCTTACAAATGAAAATGTTGTCCGTGAAATTTTAATTTTTTATTCGTACCTGCAATTAGTAAGAATAAATGATATATTGGACAGAGAGATTAGTTAAAGAGAGAATTTGTGAGTTGGAAGACACTAACTACTTAAGAGGATTTAGAATGTAGCTCAGAGAACTAAAGAGATGGAAAATTGGAAAGAGAATTTGATTGAGAAATTCTAACATATGCCTTCTAGGACTTTTGAAATAGAGAATAAATAGTGGGCATGCAATATTTGGAAAAATGATGTTTAAAATTTTCCTTACTTTGAGTTCTCAAGAGATTCAGAGCATAACTGTAGAGCTGAGCAGGATAAATAAAAATAGATTTATACTTAGATACATTCTAGAGAACCTGCAAAATGTTAAGGATAAAATTCTTAAAATACCAGGAAGTAAACAAAAGCACAGAGGAATAACAATAATCTTGTAATGAACAAAAGAACAGTGGACCAATATCTACAAAGTTATAAGGCGAAATAACTTTTAACCCAGAAGTCTGTGCCCATTCAAATGATCATTCAAGTGCAAGAGTGAAATAAAGCCATTTTTAGATGTACAAAGGCTAAGGGTTTGCCACCTACAGATGCTTAATGAAGGGACTATTAAAGACATACTTCAGCAAGAAGAAAAGGTAACCTGTAGGAGGGAGCTTGATAAAAAGATAGCTGTAAAATATTTTAGTAAATCTCATTAACTATTGATGGTTTTCAAAAGCACTCACACAATTAAATTTAGAAAGGTGGAGCTATAATCTTAAACAGTGTTAACACAGAAGACCGTAGGGAGTTTGGAAGGGAGTTAACGTGATAAAATCCTTGTCTTATTTAGGAAGAAGTCTTTGTTTAAGGCTAGCTACTAAAGGACTAAAACAAGCGGGCACAATTTCCAAATAAACAGAGGAAAAGAGAAAGTGAATAAACCAAAGCTTTTCAACTAAATAGAAGGAAAGAGAAAGAAAAAAAGAAAAATCATAGTAAGTGAAAAACATGAAAGATAATGGTAGATACTAAGTATAAATATTTCAGCAAACATAATATCAGTACATGTAAACTGATTAAATTCAGTTCTTAAAAGTCAGATGATTGAATTAAACCTCTCATTTTAGATTGCGCTGTATACTGCTTATAAGAGACATATTTAAAACTTCAAGGAAAGTTTAAAACAAAGAAAGAGAAAAAAATCCAGGCAAAATACTTGATATTCTAGATGTGCTCTAAAGCTAGGATAGCAATATTCATATCAAACCAGATGGACTTCAACATGAAAAGCATTGATTACAGAAAGATAGAAATTATATAATGGTGAAAAGAATAATCATCCAAAAAGTATAAAAGTACAAAACTTTTAGGTACCTAACAGCATGGGCTTGAAATATTTAAAGCCCAAACTAACAGAATTACAAGGAGAAAAGTGTATTCATGATCATAGTGGTAAATATTCATATCTCTTACTCAGAAACTGATCAAGCAGGAATAAATAGCAAGAAGATAGAATTAAGATGCAATTATGACTGATCTCATAAATACATATACATATATGTATGTATATGTATGCATGTATATGTGTGTATTTATTGGCACTCAAATAGTGTACACAAAGCACATGCGAAAATTGATCACATCCTAGGTTATAAAGAAGTCTCAGTAAATACAAGTCAGACAAGAATATAGAAGTCAGACACAGCATGTTCTCTGACTGTAATGCAATTAAATTACAAATAAAATATAAGGATATTTTCATGTAATATAAAAAAAATTATTGATGGGCTAAAGACCAAATGAGAAAACAAAAAAATTAAGATTATCTGGAAGGATATTTTTATGACCTTGAATTAGAAGAGGCTTTCCTAGACAAGACAAAAAGCATAACTGATGGATATGTTATATCAAAATTAAATTTATATACTAAAAAACTCACTTAAACGAAGTTAAAGGTGAGATTGACTGGGAGAAGATAGCATTCATCAAAGACTTCATAAAGAGCTAAAATTCATCAGAAAAAGGACAAATAACCCAATAAAAAATGGGGGAAACCTGAATAGCCTGTAAACCTGTGAAAAGATGCTCAGTTTCAGTAGTAATCAGGGAAATGCCTCTGGATTACTTGTGAAATCCTACAACTTTGCCCTCTAGAAGTAGGTTTACCATCAGCAAAACTTTCTTTGTTCCTCTCTTCCCCGCACATTCCCTTTACCTTCTTGTTTTAGGTAAATTCCAACTCACGTGTGGGGATACTGCTTCCTCCACAGTTGTTTTAAGTAGTAGTTGTTTTCTTCCCCCACAGCACTCCTACCTGTGATCCTAGAGGTGGGTTAGGTTTCCTGCTTGCTCCTCACTGGCATTTCGGGCAGTTCTCCCTCCCATCTCCTAAAACTCCTCAGATTTGAAGGACATGCCATCAGACTATACCACCTGCTCCCTCTTCTTGTTGCAGCACTTACAGATTTCCAGGTCACTTCTTATTCCTTGAAGATATAATTTTCAGGCTCACTGCATGCTCTACACCATTACTGCTGTCCTCTCAATTTCTTGCATTTCTTTCCTCCAATAGTTTTGTCTTCTACTCATTCTGATGGTCAGACTCTTGCCTTGTTCTCACTAACAACTACTCTCCCTCCAGGATCTCAGTCTCAGCCATCCCATTTTCTACCTGTCATCTCTCCTCCTGCCTTATTCTCTGTGATCATGTGACTCTAACAATTCTTCAACCCCATGCAATCTATAATTTACTGATCCTACCACCCTTTCATTATCCCTCATCCTCCATATGACCACACTTTCCTGGATATCCACCTGAGACTCTATGGTTTGTCTGTGATAATTGCCTTCTTGCCCACTCTCCCAACTGTCTGGCTACCCTGCCCCTTGGTAGTACACGCTTGACAGAGATGTCCTCATTACAGCCACTTTTCTGCCTATTCTGCTCTGTGCCCCATGCATTTGAAAGTGGCAGGAGAAAAGTATCAGTTATGTTGAAAGGCTCTTTTGACACTTATGACCGCTAACCTCATATGGATAGTACTGTCCCAAAGTCCTATTGCATGTCCCTACTTATTCATTTCAGTACAGATCCCATGGGCATTAAAAGGACAATAAAATAATACCATGAACAACTCTTTGCCACAGATTTGATAACCAGGATGAAATGGACTGATAGCTTGAAAGACATAATCTGTTAAAACTCACTCAAGATGAAATAGACACTCCGAATAGGCCTAAATGTATTAAAGAAATTAAATCAATAATTAATAACCTTTCAAAACAGAAAGTACCAGGCCCAGGTGGATTCACTGTTGAATTCTACCAAGCATTTAAGGAAGAAATTATACCAATTCTTTACAATCCATTTTAGAGGGTAGAAGCAGAGGGAATGCTTCCTAACTCATTTTATGAGGCCAGCATTATTCTAACACCAAAACCAGACAAAGACATTACAAGAAAACTGCAGACCAGTGACTCTCACAAACATAGATACAAAAATCCTCAACAAAATATTAGCAAATCATATCCCACAATAAAAAGAATGATACACCATGAGCAAGTGGGATTTATCCCAGAGGTGCAAGGTTGGTTCGTAATTTAAAATAAATCAATGGAATTCATCACAGCAACAGGATAAAAAAGAAAAAACCTAGTTTTATATCAATGATGCAGAAAAAAACTTTGACAAAATTCTACACCTAGAAAAGATGATAAAAATCTTTTACTAAACTAGGAATAGAGGGGAACTTATTCAACTTAATTAAAAAAAAATACAAAACCCTACAGCTAACATGATACTTAATGGGAGAAACTAGAAGCTTTCCCATTAAGATCAGTTATGAGGTAAGGATGTCCCCTTTCACCATTGCTTTTCAACATCATAATGGAAGTTCTAGCTAATGCAATAAGACAAGAAAAGGAAATAAAAGGTATACAGATTGGGAAGGAAGAAATAAAACTGTCTTTGTTCGTAGATGACATGATTATCTATGTAAGAAATCTGAAAGAATCAACCAAAAAAACTCCTATAACTAATAATTGATTACAGAAGTTTGCAAGATACAAGATTAACATAAAAAAGTCAATTGCTTTCCTGTGTACCAGCAATGAATAAGTGGTATTTGAAATTAAAAACACAATACCATTGCGACTTCCCTGGTGGTCCAGTGGTAAAGAAGCTGCCTTACAATGCAGGGTTTGATCCGTGGTCAGGGAACTAAGATCCCACATGTTGCAGGGCAACTAACTAAGCCTGCGCGCCACAACTAGTGAGCTCATGCACCTCAACGAGAGAGCTCACATGCTGCAAACTACAGGGTCAACATGCCCTGGAGCCCATGCACCACAACTAGAGAGAGAAAATCTGCATGCCGCAACTGGAGAGAAGCCCGCACACCACAATGAAGAGCCCGCGTGCTGCAGTGAAAGATCCCACATGCCTCAACGAAGACCCAACACAGCCAAAAATAAATAAATAAAATAAATAAATAATAAAATAAATCTTAAAAAAAACCAAAACCACAATACCATTTATACCAGCACTCCCCAAAATTAAATAGGTAGGTATAAACCTAACAGAATATGTATAAGATCTATATGAGGAAAACTATAAAACTCTGATGAGTGAACTCAAAGAGCTAAATAAATGGAGAGACATTCCATGTTGACGAATAGGAAGACTCAATATGGTCAAGATGTCATTTCTTCCCAGGTTGAAGAATATATTCAATAAATCCCAGCAAATTATTTTGTAGATATCAATAAACTTATTCTAAAGTTTATATGGAGAGGCAAAAGACCCAGAATAGGCAACAAAATATTGAAGGAGAAGAACAAAGTTGGAGGACTGACACTAACCAACTTCAAGACTTACTATAAAGCTACAGTAATCAAGGCAGTGTGATATTGGCAAAAGAAAATACAAATAGATATATGGAACAGAATAGAAAGCCCAGAAATGTACCTGCGTAATTAGTCAACTGATCTTTGACAAAGGAGCAAAGGCAATACAATGGAGCAAAGGTAGTCTTTTCACCAAATGGTGCTGGAACATCCATACGACAAAAAAAAAAAAAAAATGAATCCGGACCCAGACCTCACATTCTTCACAAAAATTAACTCAAAATGGACTATTGACCATAAATGCAGAAGTATAAAACTCCTAGACAATAACATAGGAGAAAACCTAAATGACCTTGAATATGGTGATGACTTTTTAGGTACAGTATCAAAGGCATGATCTCTGAAAGAAATCAATGATAAGCTGGATTTCATTAAAATTTGAAACTTCTGTTCTGCAAAAGACAATGTCAAGAGAATGAGAAGACAAGTCACAGACTTGGGAGAAAATATTTGGAAAAAGATATCTGGTAAAAGACTGTTATCCAAAATATACAAAGGACTCTTTTTTTAAACATGTTTCAATGTTTCAATCATTGAAACAACCTGATTGAAAAATGAGCCAAAGACCTTAACAGACACCTCACCAAAGAGGATGTACAGATGGCAGATAAGCATATGAAAAGGTGTGCCACATCATATGTCATCAGGGAAATGCAAATTAAAACAATGAGCTACCACCACACACCTATTAGAATGACCAAAATTGGGAACACTGATAACTCCAAATGCTGGTGAGGATGAAGAGCCACAGAAACTCTCATTCAATGTTGGTGGGAATTCAGAGTGGAAATTCAGCCACTTTGGAAGACAGTTTGGCAGTTTCTTAACACAAGTAAACATACTCTTACCTTGTGATCAGCAGTCATGCCCTTGGTATATATGTAGATGAGTTGAAAACTTATGTCTAAACAAAAACATGCACATGGATGTTTATAGCAGCCTTTTTCATAATTGCCAAACCTGGAAGCCACCAAGATATCCAGTAGGTGAATGGATAAATAAACTGTGGTACATTCAGCTCTAAAAAGAAATGAGCTATCAGGCCATGAAAAGACATGGAGGAAAGTAATTGCATATTATTAAGTAAAAGAAGCCAATCTGAAAAGGCTGCATACTGTATGATTCCAACCTTAGAACATTCTAGAAAAGACTAAATATGGAGACAGTAAAAAGACAAGCTGTTGTCAGAGGTTTAGGTCCATAGGTTTCTTCATATTCTCAGGGGAGTTGATGAGAGTTCTAAGAGAGGTGAGTCAGAAATCTCAATTTCCTCCTTCCCCTTTCCCTCTCCTTTCTTTCTTTTTTCCTCTTTTTCTCTCAGAAGTGATTGATTAAAATAGTATAACATTTGTTATATTGAATTTTATTTAAAACATGAGATTCAGTTGTGTCTAGCTTTTTCCAGAAGTTTAGGTTGCTTTGTCTTCTGTTGAATGTCTTGGAAA
This sequence comes from Aethalodelphis obliquidens, assembly GCF_003676395.1. Taxonomy (NCBI): domain Eukaryota; kingdom Metazoa; phylum Chordata; class Mammalia; order Artiodactyla; family Delphinidae; genus Aethalodelphis; species Aethalodelphis obliquidens. Next base: position 22,438,756 of record NW_020837970.1, read on the forward strand.
CAGGCACAGTAAGTCATAACAATGGGATAGTTACCTGATTTTGAATCTTGGCTTTGTCTCTTACTTAGTGTGAGACCTTGGGTTTATCATTTAATTTAGCTAAACCTCAGTTTTCTCCTCTATAAAATGGAACTAATAATAGTAACTGTGATATAAAATTGCTTCAAAGATTAAATGAAGTATAACTGTATGGAAAGCACTTAGCACAGTGTCTGGCACATAGCAAGTATGACATGAATATTAGATGCCACTGCAGTTATTATTATCACTGCTGTTATTTTTATCAGTGGTACATAAGAGCGCTGTATTTTGAAACTTTATACAAACTTATCAGCCTCTACAATTTGATATGCTTCTTCTACCTTTCTTCACAAATTTGGCAATTTTGCCATTAGTTTATTCACATTTTTCTGTGAGCATATTTCTTCACCTCTTTGTCTTTCCCACTATAATTATACCTAACATTATATGGGTACTACTGTGTGCTAGGTGCTATGTGAAATGCTTTATGAACATTGGAGCAGAAGTTGGAAGACTCGGTTCTGGTCCCAGTTCTGTCACTCAGCCTTTTGACTTGGTCAAGAAATTGAATCTTACTGATTTTGTCATCTACAAAATAGGAATAATAATATTTCAATATTTGTCCTGTCTTTATAGTTTGCTGTGATGATTAAATGATATGTTTTCAAAAGCCCTTCATAAAATGTAAATAAATGTGCAAATATAAAGTATTACTATTTTTGTCAAGCTTAAATGTCAAATTTGTATAGTACATTGCCCTTCAGATGGAATTACCTAGCTGTAGTTTCTGCCTTTCTGGAGTCTTTCTTAGTAAAAGCCTCACATAGAGCAATCACGGAGAATAGAAACATCTTAACCTAAAAGCAGTTTTGCCTATTCTACATTTTAAGAAAGGTTGGTTAAAGTATTTGAATCATATACATATGGGTGCATGATAGGATAAATACATAAATGGGTGAAGATGAGTTAAATTATTTTTGAGAATTTTATAAGCTTAGGATCTGAATTCACAGGAAGCTACTAGTGTTTTGCTGATCACTCTAAGAAGTTTGTGAAGGAAGTATAATTCAGGAAAATTCAAGTTAATTTTAACTTTGGGTGGTATATAGGAAGAGAAATGAGGTGGTCTGGAATATTCGGTAAAGGGTTGTTAGCACAGGGCCTTGGGGTGCAGTGTAATGGGAAGTCAACGGTGTAATTGCAGAGCTCTAACTGGAAGATAGTCTCCTGTGGCTATGTGATCTTGGACAAATCAGCCTCTAAATCTCAATTTTCTAAGCTGTAAAGTAGAGCTAATAATACATACTTTAAAATTTGTGTGAGTGGGTATTTGCCATCATGATTTATCATTTACTATTAGGGTTGGAAAGTGCTTGGAGAGCCATTGAAGCAAAGGTTTTGTGGGTTGTTGATTACTTTAAATTTTATTGCTTGAGTGTTGTGAATTTGGGCCTGGACTAAGGCTGTCAGATAAAAGTATTTACTAATTTTTATTTGCTGAGTCTGACAACCTTAGTCTGGATGGGGGACTGTGGAGGATGAGCAGCTCCATCTCAGCCTCTTAAGTGTGCATGTCTTTGTGAGTATATATGTTTTGTTTGCTTGACTTTTGATAGTGAAGATTCTATATAAACCGAAGATTGGCTATAAAAGATTTTTGAAGTATAGGAATCACTGTTACATTGAAGGCCAAAGCCTAAAATAATACAGGAGAGTATTAGCTTCTATTTTGGATATTCTTCACTCTGGGGCTCTTCTATGAAAAGGAAAAACAAACAAGCTAACAGGAATGACATACACACATACAAAACAACCCAAAGAAACTTGAGATTGTTTGTTGTTGTAACTGTAGTACAAGGTTAGTATTTATTTATTTATCAGTTTAAGTAGCCACAGAGAGATAAGCAACTCCTTTGTACTTCTAGTGAGAAGTTCAGGTCTTTATGTAAACTGCATGCTCCTGTTTGTGGGGGAATGATTCTTTGGTACAGTCTATAAAAGTATAGAATATAATCTTGTATTTTCAAAGTCCGCCTGTGCAGCTGAGGAAACATTGGGTCATAGAATACTATAGTTACTTTATTTGGTGAGTCTGCTCTGTAGCTGATGCTTGGTTTTATTAATCAGTGTTCTTTTCTAGTAAATTGTTTTGTATTTATATATTTTTACTTTTAGTGGAAAAAGGTTTAAGGTAAAATTAAGTAACTGAATATAAGTATAGGATATGTCATTTCTAAATGAAAAGAATATATACAAGCAATTTCAAAATGTTGAAATTAGTATCTGTTATTTGTTACTGTATGTAAATGTGCCATACACATATTTTAGTAAATCAGGAGCCACTTTAGTGCTCCTTTTTGACTGAGTCTGTTCACCATTAAAATCATCCTAATCTTCAATGAAACATGTAATTGACCTTACAAACCTGCCGCTTTTATTTAAGTTGAGAAGTTTTGTTTTGATGAATTCAGTGTGATATAAGCTAAAAAGAAGAATGTCATGTTTTTAAGTATTTATGTTGAAAAATTTGATTTATACAAAAATCCAGTTCCTGGAGGCTTTTAAAAAATATTTTTTCATGTTTTGTTTTATTTCATCAGAACACTACAGTAGACTGTAAAATAACGTCATCTACAACTGGAGATAAACACTTTGATAAAAGTCCCACTAAAACAAGGCACCCTCGGAAAATTGATCTAAGAGCTCGATACTGGGCATTCCTTTTTGACAATCTTCGCCGGGCTGTAGATGAAATCTATGTAACTTGTGAATCAGATCAGAGTGTGGTGGAATGTAAGGTAAGCTTTGCTTTGAGGCTTTGTAATCCATTTGAAGTCAGATTCTCCAATTTTTGCTACATCTGACTTGATAATTTGCCTCAGTATACAGTACTTTAATAGTAACTGTAGTCTCCATGCTATACGCTAGATCTGCTTAACTTATTCATCTTATAACTGAAAGTCTGTACCCTTTGACCAACATCTCCCTATTTCCCCTATCACTTGCAACCACTGTTCTACTCTCTGCTTCTGTGAGTGTGTCAGGTTTTTCTTTGTTTTGATTTTTCAAGAGTACCCTTGTTGTTGTTGTTTGCATTACCTACTTATGTACTTTTATATTCTGTGCAAGATTTGGTAGAAAGTTGTCTTGATACATAGTCCTAGGCAAGAAATTAAGGGATAGGTACACATATACACAATTTATTAAAAAATCTCTTATCTGTGTTCTCCATTGGTACTGTAGGTGGCATTAGTGAGATTTTCACATTCTTTGGTTTCCTGTTTAATGTCTTTAATTGGACATTGCTTCTTTTCTGTTGAGATACTTATCACTCTTCTAATTCACTGTGATCAGGGAAAAGTGAGATTGATGGCTAACCATAAACAATCCTGGGCGGGATTAGGATGTCATTGTAAGGTGTGTTTTCTAATTTTAGATAACCTTGTATTTGTAGTAGTATATTAAACAGACACATAGCATAATATGGCTCTAAAAATTCACTAGAAAGTCTGGCCGTTTAGTAGATACAAACTATATACTGTATTAGTTTATACTAAATAAAATTATTTTGAGAAAAACCAGAATGATACATCATCATAGAAATATTACAGAGGTAGCTTCTGTTTCTACAGTGAACATGGTTGAAATCCTGGAATTCATTGTTTAACCTTTGAAATGTCCGAAGGGTCAAAGCAAAGTTACATGTTGACACAACAACTATGTTTCCTCTAAAACTGGAAACAGCCAAAATGTTTTAAACTAGCCTAAAAATATGACTCTTCAGAAACAGTTTTCAGAATGAACAGTGGTTGAAATCACCCAAATTTATGCTTTGGTTGTCACAATTAATATTGTTACTATCAGCATGTAAAACTTTTTATGTTTTAAGAAAAATATTTTTAAGGAAAATCATATCATTGGGGTGGAATGAATCAGCATGTTGTGGTAGAAAACACTATTGGATTTAATTTTGGGTTATAGTTTCTTATATAAAATGAGCATGTGGGCCTAGATAATCTTTAGGTCATCCCTAGAGATCAATAAGCTCAGCAGATTCTTTGATTTTGTGATTAAAAATAACAAAAGGTTGACTGAAGAAATCAAATTTGTCAAATGTGTACTTCTTTATAGAAGTGAGTTGGACCAATTTCAGCCATGTCTCTGTGATGAGCAGAAACTCTTGCACCTATCTCTGATACTGTATTCAGGGAAGCTAGACTTGCCATAAGACAGTGTAGCTTTTTTTTTAAAAAAAATTATTATATATATGCAATGGAATATTACTCAGCCATCAAAAAGAATGAAATAATGACATTTGCAGCAACATTGGTGGACCTAGAGATTATCATCTCTAGTGAAAGAGAAAGACACATACCATATGATATCACTTATATGTGGAATCTAAAATATGATACAAATCAACATATCTATGAAACAAAGACAGTGTAGCTTTTATTTTCAGTCCTGTCAAAGCTTTGTGAAAGTTTAACAGTAATAGAAATTGGTTGTGCAAGTTGTAGATTACAAGAATGGAGAAGATTAAAAAAAATTTTTTTTTTAATTTTTAACTTTTTATTATGAGAGTTTTCAAATACAAAGTAGAATAATGCAATATAGGGACTTCCCTGGTGGCACAGTGGTTAAGAATCCGCCTGCCAATCCAGGGGACATGGGTTCGATCCCTGGTCCAGGAAGATCCCACATGCCGCAGAGCAACTAAGCCTGTGCACCACAACTACTGAGCCTGTGCTCTAGAGCCTGTGAGCCACAACTACTGAGCCCATGTACTACACAGCTACTGAAGCCCGTGTGCTTAGAGCCTGTGCTCTGCAACAAGAGAAGCCACCACAATGAGAAGCCCACGGACCAAAACAAAGAGTAACCGCAAGTAGAGAAAGCCCACGTGCAGCAATGAATATCCAACACAGCCAAAAATAAATTAATAAATAAATATATATTTTTTTAATTAAAAAAGAAAGAAAGAATGGAGAAGATTTTGACAGAGGAGTAGAAATGTGTTCTCTATTCTTTGTACTGTGTCAAGATGCTCAAAGGTTTATGCTGAGAAATAAAATCTGGGAGCTTAAAAGTTAATTTCATACCCAACTCTGCTCCCCTCCCCATCTAGGACTTACAGGTGGTGATGTAAAAATATACAGTTTAATATTTGCTTTATCCATGTGCTGGGTATATAATAACTGGAGTTCTATTTATGTTTTGTTCTATTCTCATTTTAAAAGCACTTCTATCCATTATCTCATTTGATTAGTACCATTGTAAGATGTATAACCCTCATTTTATAGATCCTCATTGTACAGGTGCATTCAGCCTTTATTTTGTAGATTTACTGACAATATTTATCCTTCTTTGTGATTTTTGTGCAACGCCTTTGTTAAGTAACCACAGTTCAATTCTTTGTCTCATATGTAAAATGCAGTTAATAACTCCTGTATTTTGTAATTCACATGATAAATACAGCATGAAAAAGTATCTTAACTGTATCAACCAGGATTGCTGACCAGAGCCAATCTCTTTAATCAAGAGGCTAAAATTCTCATTTTTTTCGTTTAAAGGCAAGCCTGTTATGCCATCAGCTACTTCACTGCATGACTTGCTAAGAGCTGACTTTTTCAGCAAAGCTGTAATCTGACCATCACCACTGCATTTCCCCTTCTTCCATATAAAGTGGGCTAGGGGGAAATTACCTTTTGGGGAGTGCACAGTTAATGAAGTTTGATGTGGTGCGTGAATTGCTTGTGAAGTTTGTGTGTATGGCTGCAGGAAACTGGCATCTTGTTCTCTGGTTGGATCTTTGCCGTGCTGATTTTGGTGCCTGTGGAATATGTTGAGAGATTTTGGGGAAAAGCATACTGGGAACATATTGTACTTTCCATTCCCTTTTTTCCATTTCAACCTGGGGGAACTGGATGTGTGGCTCTGGAATATTGGGGGCATCCTTGAATATAGAGAGTGGTACCTACATCTCCCTTAGAAGTTTCATAGCATAATAAGCTTGCTGGAGTAGCTCATGCCAGCTGGGCTTGAAGGGACTTTAGGGTAGTATGCTTTCTTTGGAAGGAGATAGGATGGGACTTGTCATTCACCAAGTAAAGAGGAACCCCAGTGCATCTCACAATTTATGTGAGGGTAGAATTGTGTACATTAGTGAAGATGTTGGAGTAATAGGGGCTTCCTATGGGGACACCTGGTTAGGTAAAATATACCAACCTCTGTTGGAGTTGAGGCAGATACTGCTTGGGCAGAGGGAGCCAGGGTGAACCTGACCACTGCCTAGAGAACCATGAATGTTCCCTGTGCCGATCTCTACTGCAGAGATCAATAGAGACCACTGACTTCAAATTGATTCAGAGAAAGATTAGGGGTGCATCTCTGCCTGGCAGCACTTGATCCTTTTGGTGGTCAGTATCACCTTAGTCCCTGGAGAAGGACTGGCTGATGACTGTAGTAGATCCATCACTGATAACTGGTGAGCTCTATAATAAGTAGGATATTGCTGTGTTCCCACAGCTGCCACTTATGGCAAGGACATAAGTTTGTGAATGTAGGAGAGTTTGAAGGGGTACAGAGGAGGGCGAGAGGAGAGACACAGTGAGGACGAGAGGAGAGACACCGTGAGGACAAGCTGTGTTCTTCCCCACCACAAGCATCTGCTAAAGCATGTAATTCTCACTTGTGCTAGGCAGGTTGTCTGTAGATGGGATTTAAAAACCAATCTTTGATAATTGAATGTGACTGAAAAACTGTGGAATTTCACTGAGCATACTCAGCAGCTTTAGGATTCAACTGAGTAGTTAGTTATATGGGGGAAAAATAAAATTATTCTATGTTTATATCTCAATAGTTGAGACTTCTCAATTCAACAAGTAAGGATCAAAATGAGATGTGAGAAAGTGCTTAGAAAGGTATGACACACAATAAAAAGAAAATAAATTTTATAATTAGATGAAAGGAGAAGTCACAGATGGAGAAAGGAATATAGGTCCAGGACAGAGAAAGAATCATCATAGAAGTAGGAAGGAGATAGGAGAATAGGAATGTCCCAAAAGCCATGGAAGAAGTAGGAGAGGTGCATAGGTTAAGAATGACTGCAGTTGAGAGAAAGCTTGTTCAACTTGGCATTCAAGAGGGATAAGAACAGATGGGATCAAGGTGGAAATTTGTGATAAGAATTTGAAATTCCATTTGATGGGTTCTTTGCTCTCTTTATTTTGAAAAGTAGGAGGTGTGGGGTTGGAAGTTTGAAGAGAGTGGAAAGGTCTGAAATAACTGTGATGGAGATGAAAGGGCTGACATATAGAAACCGATTGCCCAGCAGCCTTGAAGGTCACGGTTGAGATTGGAAATTCTTCTCTTTCCTGTATCTTCAGTTTTCCTTATTAGATTCTTTTCCCATCAGCATACAACATGCTTATTTCTCTTCTATTCTGAACTACAAAAATAAGAACAAGAAGAAACCCCCAAACCCTTTCTCTACTTTACTTATCCTTTCATCTACTCTCCCAGTCCCCATTTTCCTCCTCCCCTTCTTAGCCAAGTTTCTTAGAAGAACTTTCTACATTTGCTGCCTTCATTTCCTTTTCTCCTGGGTACTCATTAGTCTACTCCAACCTGGTGTCACATCCTATCAGAGCTCCTGTTAAGTTCTTATTAAAGTCACTCAGTACTACTAAGTCCAGTGACTATATTTCAGTCCCTTCCATGATCTCTGAGTAGCATTTCATGCTGTTGACCACTCCCCTCTTCTTACAGCACTCCCTTCTTTGGCTTTTATGGAACAACCTCTGCTAGTTTTCTTCCTCCTTTGTTGGCTGCTGCTTCTGCCTCCTCTTGGCTTTTTCTTTTCCACCTGACCTTTAGCTTTTGAGAAGTTATTAAGGCTCCTTTTAGACCATCTTTCTCCCTCCAGTTTTCTCCATGCCATAGCCTAATTTACTATTCATTTTCTGATGATTCTTAAATTTATATGTCTAGCCTATATCTTTCGTCTGATTTTCAGACTTGTATATCCAACTTGCCTAGTTGGCATCTCCACTTGTATATTTCACAAGCATGTCAAACTGACATATATAAACCAAGTTCATGGTAGCTTCCTTTGCCCCAAACCTGGAGATGTATTTCTCTTCCCCTCTCCTCCCTTCACCTCACACCAGCCACTGTCCAATGAATCAGCCTCTTTCAGATTACTTACTAAATCTTTCTGATCTGTCCACTTCTCTCATTCTCCACTGCTACCATTCTAGTCCAAGCCACCAGTAAAAAATGCTTGGATTACAACTGAAACCTTGTAACAGGATTCCCTGCATCCTTCCAATCCATTCTCCATGTTATAGGCAAAATGATACTTAAAAACCACAAAAATAAACTCTACTTTTATTTTTATTTTTTTTTGCGGTACGCGGGCCTCTCACTGTTGTGGCCTCTCCGGTTGCGGAGCACAGGCTCCGGACGCGCAGGCTCAGTGGCCATGGCTCACGGGCCCAGCCACTACGTGGCATGTGGGATCTTCCCGGCCCGGGGCACGAACCCGTGTCCCCTGCATCGGCAGGTGGACTCCCAACCACTGCGCCACCAGGGAAGCCCCAGCTCTAATTTTTTTGATGATAGCTCCTCAAAAGTTTCCCTTTGCTCTGAGCATTAAAATCTTCAGCATGACCTTAAAATCTTGAGTGACTTGATCAGTGCTAACCTCATTTCACACCACTTTTCTCTCTTCCCTTCTGCCTCATTTAAACCAGCCTTCTTTCAGTTAGTCAAACATGCCATGCGCTCACTAGTCTTCAGACATTTCTACATTCTGATTTTTCTGCCAGAACACTAATACCTCATTCTCCTTGCCCAGCACCTCCTCACCTCCCCCATCCCTTTTACCTAATTTCTATTCTTAATTTAGGTTTCAGTTTAAGTGTCACTTCCTCAGGGGGAGCCTATCCAGATATTTCAGACTAAACCAGGTTCCCCTATAATATACAGTCGTCCCTCAGTATCTTCAGGGGATTGGTTCCAGGACACCTTCTCCCCCAACCCCTGCCCTGTGGATACCAATATCCATGGATGCTCAAGCCCCTTATATAAAATGACATAGTACATTCAGCCCTGGGTATCCATGGGTTCTGCTTGGGCACGTATGGACCGACTGTACTCTTAATACTTTCCCTAGAAGCACTTATCACAATTGAAATTACATAATTGTTTATTTTGTTGTTTTTATATCTGTCTCCCTTATTAGACAGTAAGCTCCATGAGGACAGAAACCATACTGTTTTGTTTACCCCTCCGTCATCAGTTCTTGGAACTGGCGTTGAAACATAGTAAATGCTCTGTAAATAGATATCAAAAGGCTGTGTGAAGCAATGAGACTACATAGAGTTTGGGGGTGAAGACGCTGGTTTACACAGTGATGTGATTCCTCTCTCTCCTGAGGTATACTTAGCATTCAGTTGCTTGCTAAAAATGCACAAAGATGGTGGGTAGATGAATTAATCATGGGTAGGTATTTTTTAGGCAGATGCAGTGTAATTTCATTGGAGTAAAGGATTGAAGAGGGTAAGAGAGTAGTTGGAGTAGTGGACCATGGAACCTAAGCTGGATGGGGAAGGAGATGACTATTGCAGAAGCCTGATAGATGTGGAGAAAGTAAAGAAGCTAAGTGTTTGCAAATATCCTTTGGACATGGTAGGAATAGGTAAGGTGGATTCTCTCTAGATAGAAATTGATAAGTTTATATTTTTAAAGTTACTATTTACATACTCCAAATTATTACTTTTTTTAATCTTCTTGATCTGTCAGACACAGATATTTTAGTCTCTCACTACTATTGCAGTTTCTTCAATATTTCCTTGAATTTCTGAGATTTTTTTTTTAAGTTGCAAAATTTATAGAATTTATAGATTTATAGAATCATCCCATCTAGGCACATAAGTGCAAAAGTCTAGAAGTGCAAAAGAAGTTTTTGCAGCAAAACAATAGGCTGGAGAGCCTTGGATTGTAGGAGAGAGAAGGGTGGAGAGTGAAGTGGTTAGAGGAGTGTCCTCAGAGACTTTGACCTGGAGACAGGGAGCCATGTTAGATCAGTTGGGGGGAGCATCGAGGATGGGCAGGCTCTGGGAGAAGACCTCCTCTCAGGCTGTGCATTGCCAATTTGGGGCATTGTCACAACGAAGTATACTCTGCAGTGAGCACCAGAGGGAGGCCTTGAATTTGAGTCCCTAGGAAAACATCTTCATTTAATGCCATTGTTTCTATTGGAAAATCAGATTTAACTTAAGGCAAAACTTTTAGGTAATAACCTGCTGTAGGAATAAGTATTACATGCATGTTTACTTTATCATAATCTACTTTCAATTAATATCACACTGTTTCATGAAGAGTGTAAGGACATTACAACAGCACAAATCCATTGACCTACTCCACCTTTTATGTTCTCATTGCTTATATTTTACTACTCTATACACTGGAAGCGTCTCAGTTTCTTAATTTTTGCTGTAAAAATCGATGGTCTTTTACAGAAATTTGAAAAGAAAATATATAAAATAAAGGTACTAAGATTTTTTAAACCATTTTGCTGCCTTATTATTAGTTGTATAAAGGATCATATGAGTTGTATTTTCATTGTGAATTTAACATTTGTGAATTCTGTTTTGTGTGATGTTAATATTATAATCTCTCTATCTATTTTTGGTTTGTTTGATTTGCCTATTGCCCTTTAGCTCGGGTATTGCAGTTTGTTACAAAGAACATGAGATTCTGCACAGGGAGAGTAGGCTAAGAGTTCACCTGTGCATTTATGGACTAGGCTTTGGTTACCTTACCATTGTTTTACATTAATAACTATCTTTCAAAAATTTACTTTTTACTTTTTATTTATTCAGTATATGTATAAATTGTGAAATTATCACCACAATAACTCTAGCTGACATTCATCACCACACATAGTTACAATTTTTTTTCTTTCTGGTGATAAGTTTTAAGATCTACTCTCTTAGCAACTTTCAGATATACATTATTATTAACTATAGTCACCATGCTGTACATTACATTTCCTGAACTTCATTATTTTGTAACTGAAAGTTTGTACCTTTTGACCAACTTACCCATTTCACCCACCTCCCACCCCATTAATAGCTATCTTTTCCTCTGTCTGTATCTGGTCTTATTCTAGTTATGTATTCTTTGCTGTTTTTCATTCATTGTACGCTTACAGTAAAAATTTGCTATCTTTATTGATTAAAGAATAATTACTCCTATGTGTATAACATTTCCTGAGACATTATTTTATGATTCAGTGTTTAAGTTGTAGAGGTAGATGAATTGTTATTTTTTAGTGTATTTAACATGACACTTCATTGATGATATCTTCGTTGATAAGTCTTTGTTCCTTGTATTTGGTTCTCATTTATTATAATCAATAGAGAATAGATTATTTTTCTTTGGGGTATTTGGAATAACTTAATAACTTGATCCCACAATCACCATGTTGTAACTATTACTGGGGTTAGTCAAACCTGACTTATCTGGGCTAAGTACCTAGTAATGGTAACCTAGTTCTTAGGAGTAGCCATCAAACCGTATTATACTTTCATTTTAAAAGATTGCTTCCTGATTTCTTTATTTCTGTTAATGACCACCACTCTCCCAGCCACCCATGCTTTCTTCTTTGTCAGCTTCAAAGTTCCTATTCATTTGTTTTTTGCATTTTTTTCCCATTCACACATCCCCTCCCTGTTTCCTAGTGTCAATACATTGCCTTTTAAAGACCCTTATTACTCTCTGGTGAACATTTTTCTTGTCCTTTTGGGTATGTCCCCATCTCATTTTTGTTGTTGTTGTTTCTGCTTTTGTAGTGCTTTTTACCAATGATGTTAATCTTTCATTTTTTCTTATTTTTATTTTAACATCTTTATTGGAGTATGATTACTTTACAATGGTCTGTTAGCTTCTGCTTTATAACAAAGTGAATCAGCTCTACATATACATACATCCCCATATCTCCTCCCTCTTGTGTCTCCCTCCCACCCTCCCTATCCCACCCTCCCTATCCCACCCCTCTAGGTGGTCACAAAGCACTGAGCTGATCTCCCTGTGCAAAGCAGCTGCTTCCCACTAGCTAGCTATTTTACATTTGGTAGTGTATATATGTTAGTGCTACTCTCTCACTTGGTCCCAGTTTACCCTTCCCCCTCCCCGTGTCCTCAAGTCCATTCTCTGTGTCTGCGTCTTTATTCCTGTCCTGCCCCTAGGTTCTTCAGAACCTTTTTTTTAAAAAATTCCATATATATGTGTTAGCATACAGTATTTGTTTTTCTCTTTCTGACTTACTTCACTTGGTATGATAGTCTCAAAGTCCATCCACCTTGCTACAGATAACTCAATTTCATTTCATTTTATGTCTGAGTAATATTCCATTGTCTATATGTGCCATATCTTCTGTATCCATTCATCTGTCCATGGACACTTAGGTTAGGTTGCTTCCATGTCCTGGCTATTGTAAATAGAGCTGCAGTGAACACTGTGGTACATGACTATTTTAAAATTGTGGTTTGCTAAGGGTATATGCCCAGTAGTGGGATTGCTGAGTCGTATGGTAGTTCTGTTTTTAGTTTTCTGAGGAACCTCCATACTGTTCTCCATAGTGGCTGTATCAATTTACATTCCCACCAACAGTGCAAGAGGGTTCCCTTTTCTCCACACCCTCTCTAGCATTTATTGTTTGTAGATTTTGTGATGATGGCCATTCTGACTGGTGTGAGGTGATACCTCCTTGTAGTTTTGATTTGCATTTCTCTAATGATTAGTGATGTTGAGTATCCTTTCATGTGTTTGTTGACAATCTGTATATGTTCTTTGGAGAAATGTCTATTTAGGTCTTCTGCCCAATTTTGGATTGGGTTGTTTGTTTTTTTGATATTGAGCCACATGAGCTGCTTGTATATTTTGGAGATTAATCCTTTGTCAGTTGCTTCGTTTGCTAATATTTTCTCCCATTCTGAGGGTTGTCTTTTCATCTTGTTTATGGTTTCCTTTGTTTTGCAAAAGCTTTTAAGTTTCATTAGGTCCCATTTGTTTATTTTTGGTTTTATTTACATTTCTCTAAGAGGTGGGTCAAAAAGGATCTTGTTGTCATTTATGTCATACAGTGTTCTGCCTATGTTTTCCTCTAAGAGTTTTATAGTGTCTGGCCATACATTTAGGTCTTTAATCCATTTTGAGTTTATTTTTGTATACGGTGTTAGGGAGTGTTCTAATTTCATGCCTGTATATGTAGCTGTCCAGTTTTCCCAGCAGCACTTACTGAAGCAGCTGTGTTTTCTCCATTGTATATTCTTGCCTCCTTTCTCAAAGAGAAGGTGACCATATGTGCATGGGTTTATCTCTAGGCTTTCTAATCTGTTCCATTGATCTTTATTTCTATTTTTGTGCCATACCATACTGTCTTGATTACTGTAGCTTGTAGTGTAGTGTGAAGTCAGGGAGCTGATTCCTTCAGCTCCATTTTTCTTTGTCAAGATTGCTTTAGCTATACGGGATCTTTTGTGTTTCCATACAAATTGTGAAACTTTTTGTTCTAGTTCTGTGAAAAATGCCGGTGGTAGTCTGATAGGGATTGCATTGAATCTGTAGATTGCTTTGGGTAGTATAGTTATTTTCACAATGTTGATTCTTCCAATCTGAGAACGTGGTATATCTCTCCATCTGTTGGTATCATCTTTAATTTCTTTCATCAGTGTCTTATAGTTTTCTGCATACAGCTCTTTTGTCTCCTTAGGTAGGTTTATTCCTAGGTATTTTGTTCCTTTTGTTGCAGTAGTAAATGGGAGTGTTTCCTTAATTTCCCTTTCACATTTTTTATCATTAGTGTACAGGAATGCAAGAGATTTCTGTGTATTAATTTTGTATCCTGCTGTTTTACCAAATTCATTGATTAGCTCTAGCAGTTTTCTGGTAGCATCTTTAGGATTCTCTATGTATAGTATCGTGTCATCTGCAAACACTGAGAGTTTTATTTCTTTTCTGATTTGGATTCCTTTTATTTCTTTTTCTTCTCTGATTGCTGTGGCTAAAACTTCCAAACTATGTTGAATGTTAGTGGTGAGAGTGGGCAACCTTTTCTTGTTCCTGATCTTAGAGGAAATGGTTTCAGTTTTTCACTGTTGACAACGATGTTGACTGTGGGTTTGTCATATATGGTCTTTATTATGTTGAGGTAGGTTCCCTCTATGCCTACTTTCTGGAAAGTTTTTATCATAAGTGGATGTTGAATTTTGTTGAAAGCTTTCTGTGCATCTATTGAAATGATCATATGGTTTTTCTCCTTCAGTTTGTTAATATGGTGTATCACATTGATTGATTTGCATATATTAAAGAATCCTTGCATTCCTGGGATAAACCTCGCTTGATCATAGTGTATGAATCTTTTAATGTGCTGTTGGATTCTGTTTGCTAGTATTTTGTTGAGGATTTTTGCATCTGTGTTCATCAGTGATATTAGCCTGTAGTTTTCTTTTTTTGTAAATCGTTGTCTGGTTTTGGTATCACCGTGTTGGTGGCCTTGTAGAATGAGTTTGGGAGTGTTCCTCCCTCTGCTATATTTTGGAAGCGTTTGAGAAGGATAGGTGTTAGTTCTTCTCTAAATGTTTGATAGAATCACCTGTGAGGCCATCTGGTCCTGGGCTTTTGCTTTTTGGAAGATTTTTAATCACAGTTTCAATTTCATTGTTTGTGATTAGTCTGTTTATATTTTCTATTTCTTCCTGGTTCAGTCTCTGAAAGTTGTGCTTTTCTAAGAATTTGTCCATTTCTTCCAGGTTGTCCGTTTTAGTGGCAATCAGTTGTAGTAATCTCTCATGATCCTTTGTACTTTTGCACTGTCAGTTGTTACTTCTCCTTTTTCATTTCTAATTCTGTTGATTTAGGTCTTCTCTCTTTTTTTCTTGATGAGTCTGTCTAGTGGTTTATCAATTTTGTTTATCTTCTCAAAGTACCAGCTGTTAGTTTTATTGATCTTTGCTATTGTTCCCTTCATTTCTTTTTCATTTATTTCTGATCTTTATGATTTCTTTCATTCTGCTAACTTTGGGTTTTTTTGTTCTTTCTCCAATTGCTTTAGGTGTAAGTTTAGGTTGTTTATTTGAGATTTTTCTTGTCTCTTGAGGTAGGTGTGTATTGCTATAAACTTCCCTCTTAGAACTGCTTTTGTTGCCTACCATAGGTTTTGGATTGTTGTGTTTTCATTGTTGTATGTTTCTAGGTATTTTTTGATTTCCTCTTTGATTTCTTCAGTGAGCTCTTGGTTATTTAGTAGTGTATTATTTAGCCTCCATGTGTTTGTATTTTTTTCAGTTTTCTTCCTGTAGTTGATATCTAGTCTCATAGCATTGTGGTCGGAAAAGATACTTGATACGCTTTCAATTTTCTTAAATTTACCAAGGCTTGATTTGTGACCCAAGATATCTATCCTGGAGAGTGTTCCATGAGCACTTAAGAAGAAAGTGTATTCTGTTGGCTTTGGATGTGAATATCTGTGAATATCAATTAAGTCCGTCTTGTTTAATGTGTCATTTAAAACTAGTGTCTCCTTATTTATTTTCATGTTGGATGATCTGTCCATTGGTGAAAGTGGGGTTTTAAAGTCCCCTGCCATGATTGTGTTACCGTCGATTTCCCTTTTTATGGTTGTTAGCATTTGCCTTATGTATTGAGGTGCTCTTATGTTGGTTGCATAAATATTTACAATTATTATATCTTCTTGGATTCATCCCTTGATCATTATGTAGTATCCTTCCTTGTCTCTTGTAATAGTCTTTATTTTAATGTCTGTTTTGTCTGATATGAGAATTGCTACTCCAGCTTTCTTTTGGTTTCCATTTTCATGGAATATCTTTGTCCATCCCCTCACTTTCAGTCTGTATGTGTCCCTAGGTCTGAAGTGGGTCTCTTGCAGACAGCATATATACAGGTCTTGTTTTCATATCCATTCAGCCGGTCTGTATCCTTTGCTTAGAGCATTTAATCCACTTACATTTAAGATAATTATCAATATGTATGTTCCTATTACCATTTTCTTAATTGTTTTGCGTTTGTTATTGTATCTCTTTTCCTTCTCTTGTGTTTCCCACCTAGAGAGGTCCTTTAGCATTTGTTGTAAGGCTGGTTTGGTGATGTTGAATTCTCTCAACTTTTGCTTGTCTGTGAATGTTTTAATTTCTCTGTCAAATCTGAATGAGATCTTTGCTGGGTAGAGTAATCTTGGTTGTAGGTTTTTCCCTTTCATCACTTTAAATATGCTTTGCCACTCCCTTCTGGATTGCAGAATTTCTGCTGAAAGATCAGCTGTTAACCTTATTGGGATTCCCTTGTATGTTATTTGTTGCTTTTATCTTGCTGCTTTAATATTATTTCTTTGTATTTAATTTTTGATAGTTTGATTAATATGTGTCCTGGCGTATTTCTCCTTGATTTATCCTGTATGGGACTCTCTGCGCTTCCTGGACTTGATTGACTATTTCTTTTCCCATATTAGGGAAATTTTCAACTATAATCTTGTCAAATATTTTCTCAGTCCCTTTCTTTTTCTCTTCTTTTTCTGGGACCTCTATAATTCAAATGTTGGTGTGTTTAATGCTGTTCCAGAGGTCTCTGAGACTGTCCTCAATTGTTTTCCTTCTTTTTTTGGCTCTGCAGTAGTTATTTCTACTATTTTATCTTCCAGGTCACTTATCCGTTCTTCTGCCTCAGTCATTAGGCTATTGCTTCCTTCTAGAGAATTTTAAATTTCATTGTTGTTCATCATCGTGTGTTTGCTCTTTAGTTCTTCTAGATCCTTGTTAAACGTTTCTTGTATTTTCTCCATATTATTTCCAAGATTTTGGATCATCTTTACTATCATTACTCTGAATTATTTTATAGGTAGACTGCCTATTTCCTCTTCATTTCTTTGGTCTGGTGGGTTTTTACCTTGCTCCTTCATCTGCTGTATATAAATATAAATATATATATATATGTAGTACACATACAGACATGACATATCTTCTTTATCCATTCCTCTGTTGATGGGCACTTAGGTTTTTTCCATATCTTGGCAACAGTAAATAGTCCTGTGATGAATATAGGGGTGCATATTATCTTTTCAAATTAGTGTTTTCTTGTTCTTTGGATAAATACCCAGAAGTAGGATAGCTGGATCATGTGGTAATTCTGTTCCTAATTTTTTGAGGAATTTCCATACTGTTTTCCATAGTGGCTGTATCTGTTTACATCCACCGTCAGTGCATGAGTTTCCCCTTTCTCCACATCGTCTCCAACACTTGTTATTTCTTGCCTTTTTAGTAATCGCTTTTCTGACAGACATAAGGGGATATTTCACTGTGGTTTTCATTTGCCTTTCCCTAATAATTAGTGATGTTGAACAAAACCCCAGTTTTGTTCTTCTTTCTCAAGATTATTTGGCTGTTCAGGGTCTTTTGTGTTTCCATAAAATTTTAGGAGTGTTTTTCCCAGTTCTGTGAAAAATGCTATGGTGTTTTGATAGTGATCGCATTGAATGTGTATATTGCTTTGGGTAGTATAGGTATTGTAGTAATATTAATTCTTCCAATCTATGAGGACTGTATATCTCTACATTTATTTGTGTTGTGTTTAATTTCTTTCATCAATAATAATAATTCTTAAAACTCTTATAGATTTCAGAGTACACATCTTTCACCTTCTTGCTTAAATTTATTCCAAGGTATTTTATTCTTTTTGATGCAATTCTAAGTGGATTTTTTTCTTAATTTCTCTATGTGATAATTTATTATTAGTGTATAGATACGCAACAGATTCCTGTATATTAATTTTGTATCCTACAACTTTACTGAATTCATTTATTTATTTCGAATAGTTTTTTGATGGAGTCTCCCACAGTTTCCTGTATATATTATCATGTCATCTGCAAATAGTGACAGTTTTTCTTCTTTCCTTTGCTATAAACTTCCTTCTTAGTACTGCTTTTGCTGCATCCTGTAGATTTTGGTATGTCATATTTTTATTTTCATTGGCCTTCAGGTAATTTTTAATTTCTCCTTTGATTTCTTTATTGACCCAATAGTTATTCCATAGCATGTTGTTCAGTCTCCACATATATGTGATTTTTCCAGATTTCTTCTTGAATTTGATTTCTAGTTTCATACCATCATGATTGGAGAAGATGCTTGATATGATTGCAGTCTTCTTAAATTTGTTGAGACTTATTTTGTGTCCCAAAATATGGTCTACCCTTGAGAAAGTTCCATGTAGACTTGAGAAGAATGTGATTTCTCCTGCATTTGGATGGAATATTCTGTACAAATCTATAAAATCCATCTTGTCAAAATTTCATTTAAGGCTGCTGTTTCCTTGTTGACTTTCTGTATGGATGATCTATCCATTGATGTAAGTGGGGTGTTAAAGTCCCCTACTATTACTGTTGCTGTCAATTTCTACCTTTAGGTTTGTTAATCATTGTTTTATATATTTTGGTGCACCTATGTCAGATGCATAAATGTTAATAACTTACGTGTTCTTACGAAGTATCCTCTTTATCATTATTACTATCCATTTTTGTCTCTTACCTTTTTTACCTTGAAGTGTATTTTGTATGATAGCAGAATGTCTACACCAGCTTTCTTTGGGCTGCCATTTGCTTGGAGTATCCTCTTTCATCCCTTCACTTATGTTTATCTTTAGAGTTGAGGCGTGTCTTCTGGAAGCAGCATACAGTTGGGTTTTGTTTTTTAACCTGTCTCGCCACTCGGTATCTTTTGATTGGTGGATTCAGTCCATTTGCATGTAAGGTGATTATTGATAGATGAGGACTTAGTACTGCCATTTTATCTTTTGTTTCCTGGTTCCTCTATATCTCCACTGTTGCTTATTCCTAGTATTAGTGTCTTCTAGTTTGGACTCTTGCCCCCTTAGGTAGGTGTATTCCTAGGTTTTTTTTTTTTTTTTGGTGCAATTGTACATTGGTTGTTTCCTTAATTTCTCTTAAGTTCTCATGGGTTGTTTCTCTTAATTTACACAACAGTGCATTTCTATACACTAATAATGTTAGTGTATAGAAATGCAACTGATTTCCATATATTAATTTTGTGTCCTGCAACTTTACCAAATTTATTCATGAGCTCAAGTATGTTTTTGGTGGCATTTTTAGGATTTTCTGTGTAAAGTATCATGTCATCTGCAAATGGTGACAGTTTTACTTTTTCCTTTCCAACTTGGATTCCTCTTATCTTATTTCTTCTCTGATTTCTGTGGCTAGGACTTCCAATACTATGTTGAATAAATGTGGCAAGAGTGGACCTCCTTGTCTTGTTTCTGATCTTAAAGGAAATGATTTCAGCTTTTCACTGTTGAGTATGGTGTTAAACTGTGGGCTTGTCATATATGACCTTTATTATGTTGAGGTATGTTCCCTCTATGCCCACTTTCTGGAGAGTTTTTTTTCATAAATGGATGCTGAATTTTATCAAAAGCTTTCTCTGCAGCCTTTGAGATGATCATATGGTTTTTATTCTTCAATTAGATTTGTTAATATGGTGTATCACATTGATTTGCAGATATTGAAAAATCCTTGTATCCCTGGGATAAATCCCACTTGATCATGGTGTATGGTTCTTTTAATGTATTGTTGGATTTGGTTTGCTAATATTTTGTTGAGGATTTTTGCATACATGTTCATCAGTGATATTAGTCTGTGATTTTCATTTTTTGTCATATCTTTATCTGGTTTTGGTATCAGGGTGATGCTGGTCTCATAGAATGAGTTGAGGAGTGTTTTTTCCTTTGTAATTTTTGGGAATAGTTTGAGAAGGATAGGTGTTCCCTCTCCTCTAAATATTTGGTAGAATTCACCTGTGAAACCATCTTGTCCTGGGCTTTGGTTTGTTGGGAATTTTTGTTTTAATTGATTGTTTCCTTACTGGTAATTGGTCTGTTCATGTTTTCTAGTTCTTCCCCATTCAGTCTTGGGAAATTGTACATTTCTAAGAATTTGTCCATCCCTTCTAGGTTGTCCATTTTACTGATATATAGTTGTTTGTAGAGTCTCTTATGATCCTTTGTATTTCTCTGGTGTCCATGGTAACTTCTCCTTTTTCATCTCTGATTTTATTCTCCTTCTTTGTCTTTTTTTTTGGATGTACGATGCAGCATGTGGGATCTTAGTTCCCTGACCAGGGATTGAACCCATGTCCCCTGCATTGGAAGAATGAAGTCTTAATCACTGGACTGCCGGGGAAGTCCCCTCTGATTTTATTGATTTGGGCCCTCTCTCTTTTTTCCTTGATAAGTCTGGCTAAAGGTTTATCAATTTTGTATATCTTTTCAAAGAACCAGCTTTTAGTTTCATTGATCTTCTTTTTTTTTTCAGTCTCATTTATTTCTGTTCTGATCTTTATGATTTCTTATCTTCTATTAACTTTGGGTTTTGTTTGTTTTTCTTTTTCTAGCTCCTTTAGGTGTAAGTTTAGGTTGTTTGAGATTTTTCTTGTTTCCTGAGCTACACTTGTATAAATATAAATGTCTTTAGAACTGCTTTGGTAGTCCGTAGACTTTTGATCTTTTTTTTTTTTCATTTTAATTTGTCTCCAGGCATTTTTTGATTTCCTCTTTGGTTTCTTCAGTGATCCATTGGTTGTTTAGTTGCATATTGTTTAGCTTCCATAGGTTTGTGTCTTTTACATTTTTTTTCTTGCAGTTGATTTGTAGTCTCACAGTGTTGTGGTCAGAAAAGATGCTTGATATGATTTCAGTTTTCTTAAATTTATTGAGGCTTATTTTGTGGCCTAGCATGTGATCTGTCCTGGAGAATGTTCCATGTGCACTTGAAAAGAATGTTTATTCTGCTGCTTTCAGATGGAATGTGCTGTAGATATCTTTTAAGTCCATCTGGTCTATGTGTCATTTAAGACTAGTGTTTCCTTATTGGTGTTTTGGCCTGGATGGTCTGTCCATTGAGGTAAGTGGGGATGTAAGTAGCCTTATGGGAGTTTTCTTACGTGTAAGTTTTTATTTTTCCCTTGATGCTTTTAATAGTCTCTTTATTTTTAATTTTTGCCATTTTAATTACAATTTGTCTTGGTGTGTTCCTGTTTGGGTTAGTCTTGTGTGGGATTCTCTATGCTTTCTGGACTTGAATGTGTGTTTCCTTTCTCAGGTTAGGGAAGTTTTCAGCAATTATGTCTTTAATTATGCTCTCAGTGCCTTTCTCTCTCTCTCCTCCTTCTGGGATCCCAATAATGTGAATATTAATGTGCTTGATGTTGTTGCAGAGGTCTCTTAAACTTTCCACATTTCTTTTCATTCCTGTTTCTTTCTTTCTTTTTTTGTTTGGCATCAGTGATTTCCACTACTCTGTCTTCCAGCTCTTTATTCATTCCTCTGTATCATTTAATCTACTGTTGATTCCTTCTAGTGTATTTTTCATTTCAGTCATTATATTCTTCATCTGTTTGGTTTTTCTTTATATTTTCTAGCTCTTTGTTTAAAGCTTCTAACTTCTTGCTTTTTGTGTCCATTCTTCTCCTGAGTTCTTTGGGTTTCTTTATGATCACTACCCTGAACTTTTTCTCAGGTAGATTGCCTGTCTCCACTTCAGTTAACTCTTCTTCTGGGATTCTGTCTTGTTCCTTCGTTTGGATCATGTTCCTTCGTTGCCTCATTTTGCCTAAGTTGCTGTTTTTATTTTTATGTATCTGGTAGGTTGGTTATGTTTTTTGACCTCGGAGAAGTGGCCTTCTGTAGGAGATGTCCTGTGCACCTCAGCAGCGCACTCCTCTCTCATCACCAGAGCTATATGCTCTAGGGGTTTCCCTTATGAGGGCTGTGTGGGTCTTTTTATTATGGCAGGCTGACTACGTGGATGGTATGGTAGGCTTGGTTGGCCCCCAGCCCAGTTGGTTGCCAGGCTCTGCTTGTGTGAAAGCTAACAGCTGCTGGTTGGCAGGACCTGGTCACAAGGCAGCTGACTCTGGGACCCTGGGGGTCCCCAGGGACTAGTGCTGGCTTACTGGTGGTGTAGTCAGGGTCCAGGAGACCCCTGGGCTATTGTCCACCTAGTGGTGGGTGAAGGAGGTCATGGGGCTAGTGCTGGCCTACTGGTGGGCAGAGCCATGTTCCAGGGTCTCGTTGTAAGTCCCAAGGGTCTCAGAGCTGGTGTCATGTTGCTGGTGGGTGGGGCCTGTTCCTGACACATTTGGCTGTGGGGGCTGGGGTTTCATGAAGCTTGTGTTGGCCTACTAGTTGGTGGGGCCAGGGCTCAGCCAGTCTCAGGGCAGGATCTGATATGCTAGTAGATGGGCTGTTTCACAGACTGTGCTGTTATGCTTTTCTTGTGGTTGGTGTCTGCCCCCTGTTGGGTAAGGGTGGTTTCCACAGTCTCTGTCTGGAGGGCCTTTGGGGTCCTGGGGTCCATTGCTTGTGCATTGATGTTTGGGATTGGGTCCTGGACCCTCTGGAGGGCAGTGGCTTGTCCAGGGGCAGCTGTGGGCTCAGGGGGTCTTAAGGTAACTTGTCTGTCTCTGGGTGTGGTTTTGTCCCACCCAGTTAGTGTTTAGCCTGAGGTGTCCCAGCACTAGCACCTACAGACTGTTGGGCCAAGATGGGGCTGGGTCCTGGGGCTAATAAGCTAGAGGGGGGATTCCCAGATGGTACTTGTCAACACCAGTGCCAACGTAGTTAAAGGAGTTTCCAGAAATGGCTGCTGCCAGTGTTTGTGTCCCCAGGGTGAACTGCAGTTGGTGCCTCCCTCTCTGGGAGACTCTCCAAGATCAGCAGTTAGGTCTGATCCAGGCTCCTATCATACTATTTCTGCCCTGGGTCCTGGAGCAAGATTTGTACACACCCTTTAAGAGTGAAGTCACAATTTCCCCCAGTCCATGAGGTCTCCTGAAACTGCACTCTGCTGGCCTTTAAAGCCAGATTCTCTGATGGCTCATCTTTCTGGTGCAGGGCCCCTGAGCTGGGGAGCCTGTTGTGGGGCTGGACCTCTCACTGTTTTGGGAGAGCCTGTGCAATTGTAATTATTCTTACATTTGTAGGTCACCCACCCAGGGGTATGGGACTTGAGTATATCACGACTCCACCCCTCCTACCTGACTTGTTGTGTTTTTTTCTTTATATCTTTAGTTGTAGAAGATTTTTTCTGGTAGGTTCTGGTCTTTTTCACTGATGGTTGTTCTGCAAATAGTTGTGATTTTGGTGGGCTTGTGAGAGGAGGTCATCTCAGGATCTTTCAGCGCTGCCATCCTTTCACCTGAATCTCCCCTCAGCTTTTGTTTGTCTGGGGAAGTCTTTATTTCTCCTTCATATCTGAATGATGATTTTGCTGGATAGAGTATTTTTGGGTGACAGTTTTTATCTTTCATATTTTGAGAATGTCATTTCACACCCTCCTGGCCTGTAGAGTTTCTGCTAAGAAATCTGCTGGTGGCCTAATGGGGCTTCCTTTATAGGTTACTGTCTTTTTTTTCTCTGGGTGTCTTTAAAATTCTTTCTTTGTCATTGGCTTTTTTTTCTTATTTATTTATTTATTGATTAGTTGCTGCATTGGGTCTTCATTGCTGTGCCTGGGCTTTCTCTAGTTGCAGTTAGCAGGGGCTTCTCTTGTGGTGGAGCACGGGCACTAGTCACGCAGGCTTCAGTAGTTGTGGCACGCGGGCGCAGTATTTGTGGCTTGTGGGCTCTAGAGCACAGACTCAGTAATTGTGGCATACAGGCTTAGTTGCTCTGCAGCATGTGGGTCTTTCTGGACCGGGCTCAAACCCGTGTCCCCTGCACTGGCAGGCGGATTCCTAAGCACTGCGCCACCAGGGCAGTCCTGTCATTGGCTTTTGGCAATTTTAATACGTCTTGGAGAAGGTCTTTTTTGCATTGAGGTAATTAGGTGTCCTCTTAGCTTCATGAACTTGTATATCTAGTTCTTTCCCCAGGTTTGTTAAGTTCTTAGCTATTATTCTTTAAATAAATGCTCTGCCCTCTTCTCCCTTTTCTTCTTCTGGGGTGTGCATTACCCTAATGTTACCCTTCCTAAAAGAGTTGGATAACTCTTGTAGAATTTCCTCATTAAAAAAAAAAATCCCATTTCTCTTTCCTCTTCTGTTTGTATCATTTCTAGATTTATTTCTTTGAGCTCTCTAATTTTCTCTTCCATGTGGTCTGCTCTACTTCCAGTACTTTCTAATGCATTCTTCGTCTTGTATTATCGAGTTCTTCAGCTCCAGAATTTCTATTTGGTTCATTTTTAGAGTTTTAGTCTCTTTGGTAAAGTATTCCTTTTGCTCATTAATTTTATTTCTGAGCTCACTGAACTGCCTTTCTGAGTTTTCTTGTAGCTCATTGAGTTTCTTCATGACAGCTGTTTTCTCTATCAATTAAATCACAGTATTGCTTTTTCTTTTTTTCCTTTTTTTATTGAAGTATAGTTGATGTACAGTATTATATGTTACAGGCATACAATATAGTGAGTCACAATTTTTAAAGGTTATACTCCCTTTTATAGTTATTATAAAATATTTTCTGTATTCCCTGGGTTGTACATTATATTCTTGTAGCTTATTTTATACATAATGGTTTGTACCTCCTAATCACCTACCCCTATATTGCCCCTCCACCCTTCCCTCTCCCCACTGTTAACCGCTAGTTTATTCTCTATATCTAAGTCTGTTTCTTTTTTGTTATATTCACTAGTTTGTTGTAGTTTCTAGATTCCACATATAAGTGATATCATACAGTATTTGTCTTTCTCTGTCTGACTTATTTCACTTAGCATAATACCCTCCAAGTCCATCCATGTTGTTGCAAATGGCAATATTACATTCTTTTTTATGGCTGAGTAGTATTCCATTGTGTGTGTGTGTGGGGTGTATGTGTATATACAGCATCTTCTTTACCTGTTCACCTGTTGATGGACACTTACGTTGCTTTCACATCTTGGCAATTGTAAATAATGCTGCTGTGCACACTGGAGTGCATGTATCTTTTTGAATTAGTGTTTACATTTTTTTTCGGACATCTACGTGGGAGTGGAACTGCTGGGTCTTATGGTATTTCTATTTTTAGTTTTTTTGAGAAACCTCCATACTGTTTTCCACAGAGGCTGCACCAGTTTACATTCCCACCAACAGTGTACAAGGGTTCACATTTTTCCACGTGTTTGCTAACATTTGTTGTGTTCTTTTTGATGATAGTCACTCTGACATGTGTGAGGTGATATCTCGTTGTTTTGATTTGCATTTCCTTGATTATTAGTGATATTGAGTATCTTTACATCTGTGTATTGACCACTTGTAAATCCTCTTTTGAGCGATGTCTATTCAAGTCCTTTGCCCGTTTTTGAATTGTTTTTTTTTTGTTTTTGTTAAGTTTTAGGAGTTCTCTATATAGTCTGGATAGACTATATAGAGGGATACATATAATCCCTTACTAGATACATGATTTATAAATATTTTCTCCTGTTCCTTGAATTTCCTTTTTACTCTGTGGGTCATGTTTTTTTTTTTCATTTCTTTGTTAAATATATTCTTCATAGTACAATGAGAGTAATTTTGTTATCAAAAAATCATTTTTATCAATGAATTTTGAAGTGTTTAGAAGAGAAATTGAGCTTAACTAAATTGTCTCCTTCAAAATCATATTCACATTGTTCATTTTTTTGAATATCTTTTCTTAACATCTTTATTGGAGTATAATTGCTTTAAAATGATATGTTAGTTTCTGCTTTACAATGAAGTGTTAGTTTCTGCTTTATAACAAAGTGAATCAGTTATACATATACATATGTTCCCATATCTCTTCCCTCTTGCGTCTCCCTCCATCCCACCCTCCCTATCCCACCCCTCTAGGTGGTCACAAACCACCTAGCTGATCTCCCTGTGCTATGCAGCTGCTTCCCACTAGCTATCTATTTTAAGTTTGATATATATGTCCATGCCACTCTCTCACTTTGTCACAGCTTACCCTTCTCTCTCCCCATATCCTCAAGTCCATGCTCTAGTAAGTTTGTGTCTTTATTCCCATCTTACCTGTAGGTACTTCATGACTTTTTTTTTCTCTTAGATTCCACATATGTGTGTTAGCATACAGTGTTTATTTTTCTCTTTCTGACTTCACTCTGTATGACAGACTATAGGTCCATCCACCTCACTATACAAATAACTCAGTTTCGTTTCTTTTTATGACGAGTAATATTCCATTGTATATATGTGCCACATCTTCTTTATCCATTCATCTGTTGATGGACACTTAGGTTGCTTCCATCTCCTGGCTATTGTAAATAGAGCTGCAATGAACCTTTTGGTACACGACTCTTTCTGAATTATGGTTTTCTCAGGGTATATGCCCAGTAGTGTGATTGCTGGGTGGTATGGTAGTTCTATTCTTAGTTTTTGAAGGAACCTCCATACTGTTCTCCATAGTGGCTGTATCAATTTACATTCCTACCAACAGTGCAAGAGTGCTCCCTTTTCTCCACACCCTGTCCAGCATTTATTGTTTCTAGATTTTTTGATGATGGCCACTCTGACCAGTGTGAGATGATATCTCATTGTAGTTTTGATTTGCATTTCTCTAACGATTAATGATTTGGAGCATTCTTTCATGTGTTTGTTGGCAATCTGTATATCTTCTTTGGAGAAATGTCTATTTAGGTCTTCTGTCCATTTTTGGATTGGGTAGTTGGTTTTTTGTTATTGAGCTGCATGAGCTGCTTGAAAAATTTGGAGATGAATCCTCTGTCAGTTGCTTCATTTGCAAATATTTTCTCCCATTCTGAGGATTGTCTTTTGGTCTTGTTTATGGTTTCCTTTGCTGTGCAAAAGCTTTTAAGTTTCATTAGGTCCCATTTGTTTACTTTTGTTTTTATTTCCATTTCTCTAGGAGATGGGTCAAAAAGGATCTTGCTGTGGTTTATGTCATAGAGTGTTCTGCCTGTGTTTTCCTCTAAGAGTTTTATGGTGTCTGGCCTTACATTTAGGTCTTTAATCTATTTTGAGTTTATTTTTGTATACGGTGTTAGGGAGTGTTCTAATTTCATTCTTTTACATGTACCTGTCCAGTTTTCCCAGCACCACTTATTGAAGAGGCTGTCTTTTCTCCATTGTATATTCTTGCCTCCTTTATCAAAAATAAAGTGACCATATGTGCGTGGGTTTATCTCTGGGCTTTCTGTCCCGTTCCATTGATCTATATTTCTGTTTTTGTGCCAGTGCCATACTGTCTTGATTACTGTAGCTTTGTAGTATAGTCTGAAGTAAGGGAGCCTTTTTCCTTCAGCTCTGTTTTTCTTTCTCAAGATTGCTTTGGCTATTCAGGGTCTTTTGTGTTTCCATACAAATTGTGAAATTTTTTGTTCTAGTTCTGTGAAAAATGCCATTGGTAGTTTGATAGGAATTGCATTGAATCTTAGGTTACTTTGGGTAGTATAGTCATTTTCACAATATTGATTCTTCCAACCCAAGAACATGGTATATTTCTCCATCTTTTTTTTTTTTTTTCTGCAGTACGTGGGCCTCTCCCGTTGCGGAGCACAGGCTCCGGACACGCAGGCTCAGTGGCCATGGTTCACGGGCCTAGCCGCTCCGCAGCATGTGGGATCTTCCCGGACCAGGGCATGAACCTGTGTCCCCTGCGTTGGCAGGCGGACTCTCAACCACTGCGCCACCAGGGAAGCCCTCTCCGTCTTTTTATGTCATCTTTGATTCCTTTCATTAGTGTTTTATAGTTTTATGAGTACACGTCTTCTGCCTTCTTAGGCAGGTTTATTCCTAGGAATTTTATTCTTTTTGTTGCAGTGGTGAATGGGATTGTTTCCTTAATTTCTCTTTTTAATTTTTTGCTGTTAGTGTGTAGGAATGCCAGAGATTTTTGTGCATTAATTTTGTATCCTGCAACCTTACCAAATTCATTATTTAGTTCTAGTAGTTTCCTGGTTGCATCTTTAGGATTTTCTATGTATAGTCTCATGTCATCTGCAGACAGTGACAGTTTTACTTCTTCTTTTCCAGTATGTATTCCTTTTATTTCTTTTTCTTCTCTGCTGTGGCTAGGAGTTCCAGAACTATGTTGAATAAGAGTGACTAGAGTGGACATCCTTGTTTTCTTTCTGATCTTAGTGGAATGCTTTCACTTTTCACCAGTGAGTGTGGTGCTTGCTGTGTGTTTGTCATATGTGGCCTTTATTTTGCTGAGGTAGGTTCCCTCTTTATCCATTTTTCTGGGGAGTTTTTATTATAAATGAGTGTTGAATTTTGTCAAAAGCTTTTTCTCCATCTATTGAGATGATCATATGTTTTTTATTCCCTAATTTGTTAATATGGTGTATCACATTTATTGATTTGTGTACACTGAAGAATCCTTGCATCCCTGGGAGAAATCCCACTTGATCATGGTGCACGATCCTTTTAATATGTTGTTTGATTCTGTTTGCTAGTATATTGTTCAGGATTTTTGAATCTATGTTCATCAGTGATACTGGTCTATAATTTTTTTTGTGTGATATCTTCTTCTGGTTTTGGTATCACGGTGATGCTGGCTTCGTAGAATGAATTTGGGAGTGTTCCTCCCTCTGCAATTTTTTGGAAGAGTTTGAGTAGGATAGGTGTTGGCTCTTCTCTAAATGTTTGGTAGAATTCACCTGTGAAGACATCTGGTCCTGGACTTTTGTTTGTTGGAAGATTTTTAATTACAGTTTCAATTGCATTACTTGTGATAGGTCTGTTTATATTTTCTAATTCTTCTTGGTTCATTCTTCGAAAATTGTACCTTTCCGAGAATTTGTCCATTTTTTCATGGTTGTTCAGTTTATTGGCATATAGTTGTTTGTAGTAGTCTCTTATAATTCTTTCTATTTCTGTGGTGTCAGTTGTGATTTCTCCTTTTTCATTTCTAATTTTATGGTTTGTGTACTCTCCTTTTTTTCTTGATGAGTCTGGCTAAGGGTTTATCAATTTTGTTTATCTTTTCAAAGAGCCAGCTTTTAGTTTTATTGATCTTTGCTATATTTTTCTTTGTTTCTATTTTATTTATTTCTGCTCTGATCTTTATGATTTCTTTCTTGCTACTGACTTTGGATTTTCTTTGTTTTTCTTTCTTTAGTTGATTTAGGTGTAGGGTTAGATTGTTTATTTGAGATTTTCGTTGTTTCTTGAGGTGAGATTGAATTTTTATAAACTTCCCTCTTAGAGCTGCTTTTGCTGTGTTCCATAGGTTTTCTGTTGTGTTTTCATTTTCGTTTGTTTCTATGTATTTTTTTATTTCTTCTTTGATTTCTTCAGTGATCTCTTAGTTATTTAGTAGCTCACTGTTTAGCCTCCATGTATTTGTGGTTTTTACAGTTTTTCTTTTTTACTGTTTTTTTCCTGCAGTTGAATTCTACTGTTAATTTTGCATGATGGAAATTTACCAGGTAATGACTGCAATATAGAACACATTTCTTCCTGATGTCCAGATCACAAGGTATAGCAGCAAAGGTTATATTTCTGTCATGCTATTCCTCAGGATTTTTTTTTTTTTTTTTTTTTTTTTTTTGCATTACGCGGGCCTCTCACTGCTGTGACCTCTCCCGTTGTGGAGCACAGGCTCCAGACGCGCAGGCCCACCGGCCATGGCTCACGGGCCCCGCCGCTCCGCGGCATGTGGGATCTTCCCGGACCGGGGCACGAACCCACGTCCCCTGCATCGGCAGGCGGACTCTCAACCACTGCGCCACCAGGGAAGCCCTATTCCTCAGGATTTTAAAAAATATTTGAGATTTGTTTGCTGGGAGAGAGTCAGTTTATGTCTTCAGAAGAAGTTTTGCTGTTCTATGCATGGTGACTTAGTGGAGGTTAAAATTTTAGAAAAATGTCATGTTATTTTTCTCTTAGGATGTGGGTCGCAATATTACAATATATGTGGCTTGAGGGAGAAAAGTCTTTTCTTCCTTTCAGGTTCATGAGTAGCACTTATGAGTTTTGAATATGTGTTAACATTAGTTTTTACATATGCTGATATTCATAGAAGGAGAGATACAGGCTGCAGGATTCTGGTAGAGTTTCTTTACATGTGATATTTGTGCTGTCCCTTGAAAGGAAAGTAGTCGATTTCATGGAATAATAGTTATTTTAGTGTTTTCTCTACTCTAGTTGCATGACTTTGGAAAAATCACCAAACCTTTTCCTACCTTTGTGTTCGTAAATGAAGAGTTTGGCTAGATGACACCTGAGGACCTTCAGCCTGAATGTAAACATTTAGTTTGGTATTGGGAGAATATTCCAGGCATAAGAAATTCATTAAGTAGTTGTTTAGAGGTAACCATGAAAGTATCAGTGGAGAATTTGAACTTGAGTATGTTGATTTTGTGCATTATAACAATTTTATTTGAGTATCTTTGCTCATTTTTAGTTGCAATAGGTCTCTCAGTTTTCATAGTGGGAAATTACATAAGAGAAAAGCATCTATTCAAGCCAGCTTGCAAATGAGTTGAGATAAAAATTAGCCACTGCAGCAAAATATTTTTTTATCACTACCCAGGCAACTGCAAATTTTGTTTATCCAAAAGGATCCTAGTAAGGATTAAATTATAGGAGAATGGTTTCCATCAGCAGATTTTCATTTACAGGCTTTCATTTATTGAACATATAATGTATTCTTTTTCCAGGTTGCTTATACTGAAAATTAAGGCGAGATATTTGAAAGAAGTGAATGATAAAGGAATGAACATGACCGTGAATGTTGAAATTAGTCAGTTTTGTTAGTGGTTTACTTGCCATTTTGCTTTCAGATGATTTCCCTTTTGAACTATTTATTTCATTAGTAGTTTTTAAAAGTTAGATTAGCTGTTTTTAAAAAATAATGCTTTTTAAAACTTGTTACACTTTTTGTAAAGTTCTTTCTTTCATAACATTCCCTTTATCACTGACTTCTCATGTGATGGTTATTTCCACTTCTTCATCATCACTGAGGTACACCACTGTGCTCATTCCTGCAGCTGAATTGGAGGGCTGTATTGATGTCCTGGGCCCAAGGGTCTGCACTAGTATTGTGTGTCAGGAGGACAAAGGGATGGCGCCAACCATCCTGCTCTGTGTGCCAGTAACTAGAATTAGTTACAAACCAATCGAATCCGTTGCAGCCAATTGGTAAACTAATTGGTAATTTTAGCTGTACATCTATATGTAGTTATCTGAATGCCTATGACATTACTTTCAGAGCCACTTTTGTTCTGTTTCATCTTGCTTGACAAAATGGCCTTCATAGCTGTAAGGAGGAAGATGTGCATCAGTGACTGTGAGGCTGCTCCAGCTGCTTGTCTTGTTTGTATTCCCTTGTTCGTAAAACATGACTCGGATTACAGCTGCACGGTACCACTCTGATCATTTCTGATAACGTTGAGCTAAACATTCCTTAAAGTAGGTTGTTTAAGCCACCAAATGTACTTTCTCTGTGCCAACTTGTATTAGAAGTATAGCTGCTTATATTCTTACCTTTTAGAGGGTTTTTTCTTTTTCTTTTTTTTAGCAAAAAGGGAAATCAGTAGAAAACTTCTAAAATAAATTATCCTGAATTAAAACTTTCTGTGCCCTAAATAAATAGGTCATTTAAGTTAAAGAATTTGAATCTGTTAGTAGAATTGAGAAAAGGAAGCCGACTAAATTTAAAAATTTTTCCTTTTCCTGATTATAAGAAGACTTTTATTACCAGTGATTTGGCACTAAAGATTACCTTTGAAAGAAAATAAACAATACTTCTTTGTTCAGAAGAATCTTTTAAAGTAGAATATAACTTTTATGACTGAAGTGAGGTTGGTACTATATTTCATTTATGAATAATTAGGCGTATATAAGTGAAAAGCGTTTTTGAGGTCTTTGAGGGTCACTGACACTAAAACATCAGTCTAAGATCTTGTTATAGAAAAGTAATGTATTTATAAAACCTAAGCATTTTTATAGCTGGTTAGCATTTTCTGATAGTCATCTTCTGGGAGTATTGGAAAGTTGGCTTTTATAGTAAAGTGAGAGTGGTATGTCTTTAGTCTTTATAGTAAGATGAGAATGGTGTGATACTGGTGAAGTGAATACACTTTGAAGTTCTTTGTCTTATGCATTTAAATGACAACTTTGGCCAATTAAGCAATATCTACACATAGTTACACTTGAAATCAGTTCCTGTTTCTGAGTAACGGAGTGGATGTTAGTGGCCTGTGCATTTAACTCTTGTGTAAAATTTTCATTGTCATTCATATGCAAAACTAGTCTGTGCTAAGAAAAAGTCTTTGCAAGATGTGTAGAATGTAGTGTCCCAGTAATGTTATTTTGGATTATCTAAAGAAGAAAATCAGAGACTTCCCTGGTGGCCACAGGGGTTAAGAATCCGCCTGCCAATGCAGGGGACACGGGTTCAATCCCTGGTCCGGGAAGATCTGACATGCCACAGAGCAACTAAACCCTTGCACCACAACTACTGAGCCTGCACTCTAGCACCTGTGAGCCACAGCTACCGAGCCCACGTGCCACTGAAGCTGCACACCTACAGCCCATGCTCCACAACAAGAGAAGCCACCTCAGTGAGAAACCTGCGTACCACAATGAAGAGTAGCCGCCACTCACCACAGCTAGAGAAAATCCCGTGCTCAGCAACGAAGACCCAACGCAGCCAAAAATAAATAAATTAATTAGTAAAAAAATAAAGAAGAAAATTAGAGTGCAGCAATGGTTATTATCATGAGTATGTACAGTGGAGCACAGACAAGCTGATTTAGAAATGATTCCCTGTGAAATCCAGTCAATTTAAAATTTATTTTGCCATTGGAAGCTCACTGCCAGTGCAAATGCTGTATTTGATAAACAGAATGCAAGTAGTCCATCATATTATTGAAAACTGGTTTTAAATCATGCATAATTGCCTGTGATATATTTAGCTTTGAGTCAATCGCATAAGAAATGCTGGTAAAATTCTAAACATTTACTTTTCCAAATTTATTTGTTTTTAAACTGATGATTTCACATATATGGTAGTAGAATTTAAGACTGAGTATTTAGAAGACACTATTATTATTTTTTTGAATTTTCACATCAGAAACTTTCAGTTTAGTAGTAAATGTAAAAAGTGTTAATAAAGAACACTGGAAGAAACATGCCCTTGATAATGGATTTTGCTAGTAATTTTTTTCGTTCCTATCTTTTCTTCCTTTTATTTTTCTTGCTGCTGGTGTAGGAAGTCTTGGAGATATGACTTAGCAGAAAGAGCAGTGGGCCAGGTGTCAGTAGGGTTTAGGTTCTGTGCCATCACATCCAGGTCGCTAAACGTCAGTGTTATCTTGAAAATGAAGTGGCTGACTATAGACAGTGTGACTTCATCACTCATCAGATAATTCTGTGGGATTTGCTTGTTATTTAATGTATTTTGCAGCTAATAGTTTTACTTATTAATCCAATTTTTTAGGATAAAATTATCTTTTAAAAATTTTTTTATTTACTTTATTTTTTATATCTTTATTAGAGTATAATTGCTTTACAATGTTGTGTTAGTTTCTGCTCTATAATAAAATGAATCAGCTATATGTATACATATATCCCCATATCCCCTCCCTGTTGCGCCTCCCTCCCACCATCCCCGTCCCACCTAAGTTGTCACATAGTACCAAGCTGATTTCCCTGTGCTATGCAGCTGCTTCGCACTAGCTATCTATTTTACATTTGGTAGTGTATGTATGTCATTCCTACTCTCTCACTTTGTCTCACCTTACCCTTCCCACCCTGCCCCCTTGTCCTCAGGTCCTAGAGTAAAACTTTCTAAAGATTGGAGAGGATAGAAATTTGCTTTAAGAGGGATTGTAAATTATAATTCATTCTGTCAGAAAGTACCACTGATAAATGTTACATTGGGTATCTGAGGGAATAATCTGTTTAATTCACTTAGCCTAAAGAGCAGCATTTGCAGGCATGCTATCAGTGTTTTAAAGCATAGAATACATCTCTCCTGTGGTTTGAGTTTCATAGATTCAGTATTTTGGCACATAGTGGGTTCCTAACAAATTTGCATTTGGTGAGTAAATCATAGAATCTTAGAACTGTAAGTAAAGTTGTCTAGTCCACATACCGATTACAGAGTTACCCTTGACCATATTCCCCCGGGTAACTAATTCTCTTTTGAGACAGCTCTGCCAGGTAAAAATCTGTAATTTTCACCAAGCATTCTTTGTTCTATAAATTATATTCATATGGAAATAATATAATTCCTTTATGTCAAACTCTCTTACATGTGAAGGTATCTATCATACCATCCCTTTAGTCTTTTAAAATCTAGTCATCCAGTTCTTACTGTAGTTCCTACTATGATGTGATGTTAAAGTCTTCCTTATTATCACACTTGTTTTATTGTGTTCTGCTTTATCTATCTAGCCTCCTTAAATTGTGCTTACAATGGCTTATCAGTCAGGCTCTTGGTAGCTAGCAACAAAAATAGACTCTAGCAGATTTAAGTAGAAAAAATAATTTATTGGGAGGATATTGGATAGTTCACAGATTTGTCACTAGAACCGATGAATCAGGGTTAGAAAGTAGGCAGAAACCAAGGGAGGTTTTGCAGAGAAACATCTGGCTAGGTTGTATTGCTGTTTTTTAATAACACCATTGCCTCTTCATCGTTGCCTTACTAGTTTGAGATTCAAAGTCCCAGGCAAATGAATCTGATTGGTTAAGTCCCAATCATATTTCTGAGCCTTACTGCCAAGTAGTAGGAGGAGGATCTTCTCCTTTTACATCTGTGCAAGAACCCAATTCCCCAAACTGGAAAGGGAGTGAAAATTCTGGTTAGCAATAAAAAATGTTTAATACAAATGGAAATCCCACAGAGGAAATGGTCTCATTTTACCTTGTGCTGGTGAGACTCACAGCCTTTTCATAGTTGCTGTTATCCTTGTATTATTGAAGTGTGAGGCCTTATTCACTTTTACCTCTCGCTCAGCAAACTATTTACTCAACTTGAGTTTAGTGTCAAATAAAATTCCAGTCTTTTTATATGTGTCATGTGTTGTTAAGACCAACCTCCCCCCAATCTTTTACTTGTACAGTTAGTTACTGGATCAAAGGGTAGAATCAGAAATTTATCATTTAAAAATCTCATCTTTTTAGATTTGCCAAGTTACTGTAGCCTGTCAAGATCAGTGCCGCCCAATAGAAATATAATGTGAGCCACATATGTACTTTTAATCTTTCTATTTGTTACATTAAAAAGGCAAAAAGAAACATTAAGTAATATTTTAAATTTAACCCAATACATCAAAATTATTTCAACATGTAATCAGTATGACCATTATTACTATTTTTTAGTTATGAACATTAAGGTATTTTACATTCCTTTTCTTTTGGTCCAAGTCTAAGTTCAGATGAGCTACTTTTCATGTACTTAATAGCCACATGTGGCAAGTGATTACCATATTGAACAGTGCAGATTTATATATTTTTCGAATTCTGTTGTCTACCATAGATTTATTTCACCTGTAAATTAGATGAGCATACCCTGTATTGCTTTATGAAAATCACTGGTAAAAATGTTTGGGTAGAGGGGCTTTCACTTCTACTAGAGATGGAATAGAAAATTCAGGTCAACTCTCTCTCTGAGGACTGGAAATGCTAGGTGATAAATAACAAATCTACAGACAGCTTAGGAGAGGGAAGAATTCTTAAGCAGGGGAGAATGATAGGGGCATGATCCAGGAAAAGATAGAAATCCTTA
The DNA here is from genome assembly GCF_003676395.1 of Aethalodelphis obliquidens. Taxonomy (NCBI): domain Eukaryota; kingdom Metazoa; phylum Chordata; class Mammalia; order Artiodactyla; family Delphinidae; genus Aethalodelphis; species Aethalodelphis obliquidens. The sequence continues at coordinate 22,474,522 of NW_020837970.1, forward strand.
GTGGGAAGCCTCAGCAAAACACTTCTGAATAATCCATTGGTCAAAGAAGAAGTTACAATAGAAATTAGAAAATATTTTGAACTGAATGATAACAAAAACAATATATGTGAGATGGAGCCTAAGTCCTGCTTAAAGGAAACTTTATAGTGCTAAAATGCATATAATTGAAATGAAATAAAGGCTAAAAGCCAATGATCTTAGTATCCAGCTCAAGAAGTTAGGGGAAAAAAGTAAACTATACATATATGTGTGTGTGTTTACAAAAATATATATATATTTCTATTGTCTACTGGGAGCACCTTGAAGTGTTGACACACCAGTACCAGTGAGCACATTAAACACCTAGTCGTGGTCAAGATACCATTCTCCAATAAGAGGAACTAGAGCTTCTTAGAGGAATGGCTGGTTCCAGAGCAGGGGCAGGGAAAATACAAGATGAGCCTGAAAATTCTTTTTGTGACAGAAAGCTAGGGAATGCTCTGATATAATGGGGTCATGTCAGAAATACATAGGAGCCAGCATTAAGGGCTTCTGATTGTCCAAATCTGGGACAATTTGAGCATCAAAACAAATATAGTAATGGATCATTCAATAATGCAGGAATTGATGAATCCATACTGTTATGAATAACTAAATGAATAAATAGGCAAATGAGGGAGAAGGGACAGCACCTTTCCTACAATAGGATGCTAAGTAGTAAATGTAGAGGGAATGATGGAATTAGAAAATCATCATTTAGCAACTATTATAATAATTTATTCAGGCAAGAATCACCAATGGATCTTAAATTAGTGGGTGAAATTTTGTTGAAGAACAGGATATTTATATAGTCACAAAATGTCTCTCTATAAAATATTAATTACAAAGAAAAATAGGAAGTTTAGGTGGGGGAGTTGGTAGGTACCACTTAATCAAATCATCAAGGTTATTATCACCAGTAATAGGACATATACATAGCAGGTGTCCTTTTATTTATTTATTTTTGGCTGCATTGGGCCTTCGTTGCTGTGCGTGGGCTTTTCTCTAGTTGCAGCGAATGGGGGCTACTCTTCGTTGCGATGTGCAGGCTTCTCATTGCGGTGGCTTCTCTTGTTGTGGAGCAAGGCTCTAGGGACGTGGGCTTCAGTAGTTGTGGCTCGCGGGTTCTAGAGCGCAGGCTCAGTAGTTGTGGCGTACGGGCTTAGTTGCTCCGTGGCATGTGGGATCTTCCTGGACCAGGGCTTGAACCCGTGCCCCCTGCATTGGCAGGCAGATTCTTAACCACTGCGCCACCAGGGAAGCCCCAGGTACCTTTTTAAATAATGCACTAAGGCCACAACATCAGAAATGTGATATTCCTGATAATTTAATTTGACCTGAAATTGATTGACATATTATGAAATAACTGGCCTGTATCCTTTATAAATATGAGGTCATGAAAGACTGAGGAAGAACTGTAGCAGAACTAAGCGGACAGGACAGTTAAATGCAATGCCTGATCCTCGACTGGATCCTGAATTAGATTATTTTTTTTCTCTAATGTACGGTAGTGGGGCAGTTGGTAAAATGTGAGTGGTTTGAAGGACCCACACTTCCTGAATTCAAAACTTACTTCAAAGTTATAATAATCAAAGCAGTAAGTTACCAGAACAATGATAGACGTATAGATCAATGCAATAACATTGAGAGCCTAGAAATAAATCCACACATCTGTGGCCACTGTTTTTTGACAGGGGTGCCAAGACTATTTCATGGGGAAAGAATAGTGTTTTCAACACATGGTGCTGGGACAACTAGACATCCACACGCAAATAATGAATTTGGATACCTACCTCACACCATGTGCAAAAAATTAACTGAAAATGGAGCAAAGACCTAAATGTAAGAGATAAAACTATAAAACTATTTGAAGAAAACATAGATGGAAATCTTTGTAACCTTGGACTGGGCAATAGTTTCTTAGATATGATACCCAAAGCACAAATAATTAAATTAAAAATATGTAAATTGAACTTCAACAAAAGTAAAAACTTATGTGTGTTATAGGACACTATTAAGCCAACACTATTAAGTCAAAAGACACCTCACAGAATGAGAGAAAATATTTTCAAACCATATGTCTGATAACAGTCTAATATACACAATATATGAAGAACTCCTACAGTCCAACAATAAAAGGGACAAATGACCCAGTTAAAAAATAGGCAAAGAATTTAGATAGGAGAGACCTTCAAGATGTCGGAAGAGTGAGCCGTGGAGATCACCTTCCTCCCCACAAATACATCAGAAATACATCTACATGTGGAGCAACTCCTACAGAACACCTACTGAACGCTGGCAGAAGACCTCAGACTTCCCAAAAGGCAAGAAACTCCCCACATACCTGGGTAGGGCAAAAGAAAAAAAAAAACAGGCAAAAGAATAGGGATGGGACCTGCACCACTGGGAGGGAGCTGCGAAGGAGGAAAAGTTTCCACACACTAGGAAGCCCCTTGAGAGATGGGGGTGGTGGGGGGAAGCTTCGGAGCCATGGAGGAGAGCGCAGCAACAGCAGTGCAGAGGGCAAAGTGGAGAGTTTCGCACACAGAAGATCGGTGCGGACCAGCACTCACCAGCCTGAGAGGCTTGTCTGCTCACCCTCCGGGACAGGTGGGGGCTGGGAGATGAGGCTCTGGCTTCTTCAGAGGTCAGAGGTCAGATACCAGGGAGAGGACTGGGGTTGGCTGCGTGAACACAGCCTGAAGGGGCCTAGTGCACCACAGCTAGCCAGAGGGAGTCCGGGAAGAAGTCTGGACCTGGCTAAGAGGCAAGAGACCATTGTTTCAGGGTGCGCAAGGAGAGGGGATTCAGAGCACTGCCTAAACGAGCTCCAGAGACAGGCGTGAGCTGCAGCTATTAGCAGGGACACCAGAGGTGGGCATGAAATGCTAAGGCTGCTGCTGCAGCCACCAAGAATCCTGTGTGCAAGCACAGGTCACTGTCCACACCTCCCCTTGGGAGAGCCTGTGCAGCCCGCCACTGCCAGGGTCTCATGATCCAGGGACAGCTTCCCCAGGAGAACACATGACGTGCCTCAGGCTGGTGCAACTTTACATTGGCCTCTGCTGCCGCAGGCTCGCCCCGCATTCCATAACCCTCCCTCCGCCCCGGCCTGGGTGAGCCAGAGCCCCCTAATCAGCTGCTACTTTAACCCCATCCTGTCTGAGCGAAGAACAGACGGCCTCAGGCAACCTGCACGCAGAGGCGGGGCCACATCCAAAGTTGAACCCCAGGAGCTGTGTGAACAAAGAAGAGAAAGGGAAATCTCTCCCAGCGGCCTCAGGAGTAGATTAAATCTCCACAACCTACTTGATGTGCCCTGCATCTGTGTAATGCCTGACTGGACAACGAATCATCCCAAAATTGAGGCAGTGGACTTTGGGAGCAGCAATATATATATATTTTTTCCTTTTTCTCTTTTTCTGAATGTGTATTTGTATGCTTCTTTGTGTGATTTTATCTGTATAGCTTTACTCTTACCATTTGTCCTAGGGTTCTGTCTGTCCGTTTTTTTTTGGTTTTTTTTTTTTAAGTATAGTTTTTAGCACTTGTTATTATTGGTGGATTTGTTTTCCAGTTTGGTTGCTCTCTTCTACCTGTTTTTCTGTTTTCTTTTTTTTCTTCTTAATTTTTTAAATTTTTAATAATTATTTCTATTTTAATAACTATTTTATTCTATTTTATTTTTTTCTTTCTTTCTTTCTTTTGCTCTCCATGTTCTTCTGAGCTGTGTGGCTGACAGGGTCTTGTGCTTCAGCCGAGTGTCAGGCCTGTGCCTCTGGGAGGTACAGGTGGGAGGTGGGAGAGCCAAGTTCAGGATATTGGTCCACCAGAGACCTCCTGGCTCCATGTAATATCAAATGGTGAAAGATCTCCGAGAGATCTCCATCTCAACGCTAAGACCCAGCTCCACTCAACGACCAGCAAGCTACAGTGCTGGACACCCTATGCCAAACGAGTAGCAGGACAGGAACACAACACCACGCATTATCAGAGAGGCCACCTAAAATCATAATAAAGTCATAGACACCCCCAACACACCACCGGACGTGGTCTTCCTCAACGTAAAGACAAGATCCAGCCTCATCCACCAGAACACAGGCACTAGTCCCCTCCACCAGGAAGCCTACACAACCCATTGAACCAACCTTACCCACTGGGGGTAGACACCAAAAACAACTGGAACTACAAACCTGCAGCCAGAAAAAGGGGACCCCAAACACAGTAAGTTAAGCAAGATGACAAGACAGAGAAACACACAGCAGATGAAGGAGCAAGGTAAAAACCCATCAGACCAAAGAAATGAAGAGGAAATAGGCAGTCTACTTGAAAAAGAATTCAGAGTAATGATAGTAAATATGATCCAAAATCTTGGAAATAGAATGGAGAAAATATGAGAAATGTTTAATAAGGACCTAGAAGAACTAAAGAGCAAACAAACAGTGATGAAGAACACAATAAATGAAATTAAAAATTCTCTAGAAGGAATCAATAGCAGAATAGCTGAGGCAGAAGAACAGAGAAGTGACCTGGAAGATAAAATAGTGGAAATAACTACCACAGAGCTGAATAAAGAAAAAAGAATGAAAAGAATTGAGGGCAGTCTCAGAGACCTCTGGGACAAAATTAAACGCACCAACATTCGAATTATAGGGGTCCCAGAGGAAGAAAAGAAGAAGAAAGGGACTGAGAAAATATTTGAGGAGATTATAGTTAAAAACTTCTGTAACATGGGAAAGGAAATAGTTAATCAAGTCCAGGAAGTGCAGAGAGTCCCATACAGGATAAATCCAAGGAGAACAGGCCAGGACACATATTAATCACACTATCAAAAATTAAAAACATGGAAAAATATTAAAAGCAGCAAGGGAAAAACAACAAATAACATACAAGGGAATCCCCATAAGGTTAACAGTTGATCTTTCGGCAGAAACTCTGCAAGCCAGAAGGGAGTGGCAGGACATATTTAAAGTGATGAAAGGAAAAAACCTACAAACAAGGTTACTCTAAGCAGCCAGGGTCTCATTCAGATTTGATGGAGAAACTAAAACCTTTAAAGACATCAAAAGTTAGGGGAATTCAGCACCACCTAACCAGCTTTACAGCAAATGCTAAAGGATCTTCTCTAGGCAGGAAACACAAGAGAAGGAAAAAACCTAGAATAACAAACCCAAAACAATTAAGAAAATGGTAATAGAAACATACATATTGATAATTACCTTAAATGTAAATGGATTATGTGCTTCAACCAAAAGACATAGACTAGCTGAATGGATACAAAAACAAGACCTATGTGTATGCTGTCTATAAGAGACCCACTTCAGACCTAGGGACACACAAACTGAAGGTGAGGGGATGGAAAAAGTTATTCCATGCAAATGGAAATCAAAAGAAAGCTGGAGCAGCAATTCTCATATCAGACAAAATAGACTTTAAGACTATTACCAGAGATGACGACGGACACTGCATAATGATCAAGGGATCGATCCAAGAAGAAGATATAACAATTGTAAATATTTATACACGCAACGAAGGAGCACCTCAATACATAAGGCAAATGCTAACAGCCATAAAAGAAGAAATTGACAGTAACACAATCATAGTAGGGGACTTTAACACCCCACTTTCACCGATGGATAGATCATCCAAAATGAACATAAATAAGGAAACACAAGCTTTAAATGATACATTAAACAAGATGGACTTAATTGATATTTATAGGACATTCCATCCAAAAACAACAGAATACACTTTCTTGTCACGTGCTCATGGAACATTCTCCAGGATAGATCATATCCTGGGTCACAAATCAAGCTTTGGTAAATTTAAGAAATTAGAAATTGTTATCAAGTACCTTTTCTGACCACAAAACTATGAGACTAGAAATCAATTACTGGAAAAATTCTGTAAAAAAATACAAACACATGGAGGCTAAACAATAGTTAATAACCAATAGATCACTGAAGAAATCAAAGAGGAAATCAAAAAATACCTAGAGACAAATGACAATGAAAATACGACAACCCAAAACCTATGGGATGCAGCAAAAGCAGCTGTAAGAGGGAAGTTTATAGCACATCAATCCTACCTCAAGAAACATCTCAAATAAACAATCTAACCTTACACCTAAAGCACAAAGTTAGCAGAAGGAAAGAATCATAAAGATCAGATCAGAAATAAATGCAAAAGACATGAAGGAAACAGTAGCAAAGATCAGGAAAACTAAAAGCTGGTTCTTTGAGAAGATAAACAAAATTGATAAACCATTAGCCAGTCTCATCAACAAAAAGAGGAGAAGATTCAAATCAATAGAATTAGAAATGAAAAAGGAGAAGTAACAAGTGACACTGCAGAAATACAAAGGATCGTGAGAGATTACTACAAGCAACTATGTGCCAATAAAATGGACAACCTGGAAGAAATGAACCAATTGTTAGAAAAGCACAACCTTCCAAGACTGAACCAGGAAGAAATAGAAAATGTAAACAGACCAATCACAAGCACTGAAATTGAGACTGTGATTAAAAATCTTCCAACAAACAAAAGCGCAGGACCACATGGCTTCACAGGTGAATTCTATCAAACATTTAGAGAAGAGCTAACACCTCTCCTTCTCAAACTGTTCCAGAATTTACCAGAAGGGGGAACACTCCCAAACTCATTCTATGAGACCACCATCGCCCTGATACCAAAACCAGATAAAGATGTCACAAAGAAAGAAAACTACAGGCCAATATCACTGAGGAACATAGATGAAAAGTCCTAAACAAAATACTAGCCAACAGGGCTTCCCTGGTGGCGCAGTGGTTGAGAGTCCGCCTGCCGGTGCAGGGGACATGGGTTCATGCCCTGTTGCGGGAAGGTCCCACATGCCATGGAGTGGCTGGGCCCGTGAGCCATGGCCGCTGAGCCTGCGTGTCCGGAGCCTGTGCTCCACAACGGGAGAGTCCACAACAGTGAGAGGCCCGCGTACCACAAAAAGAAAAAAAAAGAAAATACTAGCAAACAGAATCCAACAGCACATTAAAAGGATCATACACCATGATGAAGTGGGGTGTATACCGGAAATGCGAAGATTCTTCAATATACGCAAATCAATCAATGTGATACACCATATTAACAAACTGAAGAATAAAAACTATATGATAAACTCAAGTCATGTAGAAAAAGCTTTTGACAAAATTCAACACCCGTTTATGAGAAAAATCCTCCAGAAAGTGGGTATAGAGGGAACTTACCTCAACATAATAAAGGCCATATATGACCGACCCACAGCCAACATCGTTCTCAATGGTGAAAAACTGAAACGATTTCCAGTAAGATCAGGAACAAGACAGGTTGTCCACTCTCACCAGGATTATTCACCATAGTTTTGGAAGTTTTAGCCACAGCAATCAGAGAAGAAAAAGAAATAAAAGGAATCCAAATAGGAAAAGAAGAATGTCAATGTTTGAAGATTACATGATACTATGCATAGAGTATCCTGAAGACTCTACCAGAAAACTATTAGAACTAATCAATGAATTTGGTAAAGTAGCAGGATACAAAATTAATAGCCAGAAATCTCTTGCATTCCTATACACTAATGATGAAAAATCTGAAAGAGAAATTAAGGAAATACTCTCATTTACCATTGCAACAAAAAGAATACAATACCTAGGAATAAACCTACCTAAAGAGACAAAAGACCTTTATTGCAGAAAACTATAAGACACTGATGAAAGAAGTTAAAGCCGGTACCAACAGATGGAGAGGTATAGCATGTTCTTGGACTGGAAGAATCAACATTGTGAAAATGACTATGCTACCCAAAGCAATCTACAGATTTAATGCACTCCCTATCAAACTACCAATGGCAGTTTTAACAGAAATAGAACAAAACTCACAATTTGTATGGAAACACAAAAGACCCTGAATAGCCAAAGCAATCTTGAGAAAGAAAAACGGAGCTGGAGGAATCAGGCTCCCAGACTTGAGACTATACTACAAAGCTGTAGTAATCAAGATAGTATGGTACTGGCATAGAAACAGAAATATAGATCAGTAGAACAGGCTAGAAAGCCCAGAGGTAAACCCACTCACATATGGTCACTTTATTTTCGATAAAGGAGGCAAGAATATACAATGGAAAAAAGACCTCCTCCTCAATAAGTGGTGCTGGGAAAACTGAACAGCTACATGTAAAAGAATGAAATTAGAACACTCCCTAACACCATACACAAAAATAAACTCAAAATGGATTAACGATCTAAATATAAGGGCAGACAGTGTAAAACTCTCAGAGGAAAACATAGGCAGAACACTCTATGGCATAAATCACAGCAAGATCCTTGTTGACCCACCTCCTAGAGAAATGGAAATAAAAACAAAAATAAACAAATGAGACCTAATGAAACTTAAAAGCTTTAGCACAGCAAAGGAAAACATAAACAGGATGAAAAGGCAGTCCTCAGAATTGGAGAAAATATTTGCAAATGAAGCAACTCTCAAAGGATTAATCTCGAAATTTTACAAGCAGCTCATGCAGCTCAATATCAAAAAGAAAACAACCCAATCCAAAAATGGCTAGAAGACCTAAGTAGACATTTCTCCAAAGAAGATATACAGATTGTCAACAAACAGATGAAAGGATTCTCAACATCACTAATCATTAGAGAAATGCAAATCAAAACTACAATGAGATATCACCTCATACCAGTCAGAATGGCCATCATCAAAAGATCTAGAATCAATAAATGCTGGAGAGGGTGTGGAGAAAAGGGAAGCCTCTTGCACTGGTGGTGGGAATGTAAATTGATACAGCCACTATGGAGAAGAGTATGGAGGTTCCTTAAAAAACTAAAAATAGAACTACCATACGACCCAGCCTTCCCACTACTGGGCATATACCCTGAGAAAACCATAATTCAAAAATAGTCATGTACCACAGTGTTCACTGCAGCTCTATTTACAACAGCCAGGACATGGAAGCAACCTAAGTGTCCATCGACAGATGAATGGATAAAGAAGATGTGGCACATACATACAATGGAATATTACTCAGCCATAAAAAGAAACCAAATTGAGTTATTTGTAGTGAGGTGGATGGACGTAGAGTCTGTCATACAGAGTGAAGTAAGTTAGAAAGAGAAAAACAAATACCATATGCTAACACATATATATGGAATCTAAAAAAAATTGGTTATGAAGAACCTAGGGGCAGGACAGGAGTAAAGGCGCAGATGTAGAGAATGGACTTGAGGACATGGGGAAGGGGAAGTGTAAGCTGGGACGAAGTCAGAGAGTGGCATGGACATGTATACACTACCAAATGTAAAATAGATAGCTAGTGGGAAGCAGCCGCATAGCACAGGGAAATTAGCTCAGTACTTTGTGGCTACCTAGAGGGCTGGGATAGGGAGGGTGGGAGGGAGGCGCAAGAGGGAAGGCACATGGGGATATATGCATATGTATAGCTGATTCACTCTGTTATAAAGCAGAAGCTAACACACCATTGTAATGCAATTATATCCCCATAAATATGTAAAAAAAAAAAAGAATTTGAATAAACATTTCTCCAAAGAAGATATACAAATGTCCAATAAGCACATGAATATATGCTCAACGTTTTTAGTCGTCAGGGAATTTCAAATAACAACAATAATACCACTTTATCCTCTTTTAGTTGACTAGTATCAAGAAGTCAGAAAATAGCAAATCTCGGCAAGGATATGAAGAATATAGAACCCTCTCATACGGCTGATAACAATGTAAAATGGTACAGCTGTTGTGGAAAAAAGTTTGGTCGTTAATATTAAATGTTAAACTTCGAGTTACCATATGGCCCTGTAAATCCACTTCCAGTTATACACCCAAGAGAATTTGAAGCATGTGTTCACATAAAAATTTGTACATGAATGTACGTAGCAGCATTATTCATAATAAGCAAAAAGTGGAAACAACCTGAATATCCATGAGCTGACAAGTGAATAAGCAAGTGTGTTTATTCATGCAATTATTTAGTTATAAAAAGGAATGAAGTACGGATACATGCTACCCGGTGGAAAAACATTGAAAACATTATACTAAGTAAAAGAAGCCAGCCTCAAAAGACCACATATTGTATGATGCTGTTTATATGAAATGTCCAGAACAGGCCAATCCATGGAGACAGAAAGTTGATTAGTGGTTTCCAAGCCTGGAGAGAGGGGAGCAAAGGGAGTGACTGCTTATGGTTTCTTTTGGGCGTGATGAAAATGTTCTGGAATTAGATAGTTGCACAACTCTTTGCATGTATGTTGCACAACTCTGAATTGTATAATTCAAAATGGTGAGTTTTATGGTGTATGAATTATATCTCAATTTTTAAAATTGAGGAAAAAGTGCCAGTATTATGCAAATTCTTCTAGAACCTAGAAAAATAGAGAATTCTTTCCAGCATAACTTTGATAACGAAAGCACTTACGAGAAAGGAGAATACAGGCCACTCTGGAGTACAGAGTGCACAAGTCCTAAACCATATAACGATGTATCAAATCTGGTTATTTGAAAATTAGACACTACATCACAATCAAGTCAGTTTCCTTCCAGTCCTGCAGTGTTCCTTTAACATTTGAATATGAAATTAATGTTATTTACCAAATTAGATGAGTGAAGATGAAAAATCATATTGTCTCAGTAGATTTAGGAAAAATATTTGATGAAGTTCAACACCCATTCATGATAAGACTAGCAAACTGGGAATAAAAGGGAACATCCTTACTGATATAAGGAATCTTCCAAAAATTCTAGAGTAAACATCGTACTTAATGGTGAAATGTTGAGAGCTTTCCTTCTGCAGTTGTGAATGAGACAAGAAAGGCTGCTAACCTTATTTCTGTTCAACCTTGTACTTAAGATTTTAGCCAGCAGAGGAATACAAGAATAAGACATAAAAGGTATAAGGCTTAGGGAGAAAAATAGATATGTCATTATTCACAGATTATATATATATATATGTATGTATGTATATATGTATATTTATGAAGTCCAGAAGAATCTAAAGATTAGCTATTAGAAGTACTGAGTGAGTTAAAGTTGCTGGATACAAGTTCAAAATAAAAAAATCAACAGTAACTGAAAAAGAAAAACTTTAAAACAACTTCCATTTATTCTTAGGGTTAAATCTAACAGAAGATGTGTAAGACCTCTACACAGATAAGTGTAATACGTTACTGAGACACATTGAGTAAGATAAATATATGGAGCTATAGATCTGTTCATAGACTAGAAAACAATGTTATAAAAATGTTGGTTTTCTTCCAGGTCATCTATAGAATCAATGCAAATGCAGTGAAAATTCTGATTTTTTTCCCCTGAGAAATTGACACGCTGATTCTAAAATCTATATGGAAATGCAAAAGCCTGGAATTAGCCTAGACAACTTTGAAGTCAAAGATACAGTTGGAGAATTTACTGAGTTTTGAGATTTACTTTAGAGCTGTAGCAACGTATGATAGTTTGGTACTGGTATAAGAATAGATAAACAGACCAGTGTAACAGAGGAGAGATTCTAGAAATAGACCCATGCTCTAAAAGATAATTTTGGAGAATATCTTCCTGACCTTGTGGTAGGAAAAGATTGCTACATCAGTCTTTAGGTGAAAGGCTCATAAATGAGACTACCTTAAATTAGGAATTTCTGTTCATCAAAAATTCCATTCCATTAGGAGGGTGAAAAGGCAAGTATATATGTGCTGCACATATAATCAACAAAAGACACATATCCAAAAAATGTGAAGAACTTCTACACATCAAAAAGAGAAAGACAGTTGACACTCTAGAAAAATGGGAAGTGTCTTGAATAGGCACTTCACAAAAAGAGGATGGCCAGGAAGCATATGAAAAAGTGCTGAGAATCATTAGTAATCAGAGAAATACATACTAAAACCAAAATGAAACCATTACACCCCCATCAACCAGAATGGCTCAGGTTAAAAACAAAGAAGACCCCAAATGGACAATACCAAGTGTAGGTGAGGGTGTGCAGCAAGTAGAGTTCACATAGACTGCTGGCGGGAGTGGCAACCACTTTGGAAAACAGTTTGGTATTATATACTAAAGTGGAGCATTGGGACTTCCCTGGTGGTCCAGTGGTAACGGATCCGCCTTACAATGCAGGGGACGTGGGTTTAGTCCCTGGTCAGGGAACTAAGATCCCACATGCCGCGGGGCAGCTAACCTATGTGTCACAACTGCTTTGCTCACGCGCCTCAACTAGAAAGCCTGCGTGCCACAAACTACAGAGCCCATGCACTCTGAAACCCGCGTGCCACAACTACAGAGGCTACGCTCCCTGGAGCCTGTGTGCCACAACCAGAGAAGAGGAAACCCACACGCCACAGCTAGAGAGAAGCCCGAGTGCTGCAATGAAAGATCCCGCATGCCTCAATGAAGATTCCGCGTGCTGCAACTAAGACACGAAGCAGCCAAAAATAAATAAAATAAACTTAAAACAATAAATAAAGTGGAACACATGCTTAATCTGTGACTCCGCAATTACAGTCTTGGTCATACACTCAACAGAAATATATACACATATGCATAGGACATGTACATGAATAACAGCATATAATTTGTAATATCCCAAATTTGGAAATCACTTAAATCTTCAACATTAGATTGGGTAAATATTGGATAAATAAATATTAAAATGAATACCAACCAATAAACTGGATAAATAAATTTGAGGTTGGCTAAAAAGTGCCTTCGGTTTTGTTTTTTTTTAAAGATTTTTTTTTGCATGAGGACCATTTTTAAAGTCTGTATTGAATTTATTACAATATTGCTTCTGTTTTTATGTTCTGGTTTTCTGGTTACAAGGCATGTGGGATCTTAGCTCCCTGACCAGGGAGTGAACCTGTACCCCCTGCATTAGAAGGTGATGTCTTAACCACTGGACCACCAGGGAAGTCCCATCTTCGGTTTTTAAGTAAAAATAAAAGACAAATTTTTCATTTTCACCAAGTACTTTATTGAAAAATGTATTCACCCTTTTGTTCCACTACCTTCTGCCATTTTTCAGACAACTTCATAATTCCATCTTCCCCAAACTGTTTTTATCTTTTTGAACAAAGAGCTTTTCCAGGTGCCTTTTACAGTCTTCTAGGGAATTGAAATTTTTTCCATTAAGAGAATTTTGTAAAGACGAAATAAATGGAAATCTGAAGATGCAGTGTCTGGTGAATACAGTGGATGAATCAGAGCTTCCCAGACAAGCTGTAACAGTTTTTGCCTGGTCATCAAAGAAACATGCGGTCTTGCATTATCCTGATGGAAGATTATGTGTTTTCTGTTGACTGATTGCGGATGCTTTTCGTCGAGTGCTGCTTTCAGTTGGTCTAATTGGGAGCAGTACTTGTTGGAATTAATTGTTTGGTTTTCCGGAAGGAGGATAATAGAGGACTCCCTTCTAATTCCACCATATACACAACATCACCGTCTATGGTTGAAGACCAGCCTTTGGTGTGGTTGGTGGTGGTTCATTTCACTTGTCCCACGATCTCTTCCGTTCCACATTATTGTACAGTATCCACTTTTCATCTATTTTAAAAACGGAATGTTTTCATTACATTTAAGTAGAGAATCGCATGTGGAAATATGGTCAAGAGGGTTTTTTTTGCTTAAGTTATGTGGAACCCAAACATCAAAGCGATTAACATAACCAAGCTGCTGCAAATGAGTTTTGGCACTCGATTTGGATATTTTGAGTATGTTGGCTATCTCCCACGTGGTATAACTGATTGTTCTCAACGAATGTCTCGATTTGATTGCTATCAACTTCAACTGGTCTACCCGACCATGGGGCATCATCCAGTGAGAAATCTCCAGCACGAAACTTCGCAAACCACTTTTGACACGTTTCATCAGCCACTTTTGACACGTTTCATCAGCCAACTTCTCCATACACAGCAGAGATCTTTTTTTGTGTTTCATCTGCGTTTTTACCTTTCTTAAAATAATAAAGCATAAAATACTGAAAATGTTGCTTTTTTTCTTCCATCTTCAGTATTGAAATGGCTACACAAAAATTCACCAGTTTTGATGTGTTTTTTTAAATGCACACTGATATGACAGCTGTCACATACAGCCTAACAAAATTGTTTTGAATGAAGTTAAAGACAACTAAGTGCTACTAGAGCCATCTTATGGAAAAAACCAAACGAACCTTTTGGCTAACCCAATATTAATACATTAGAATACTGTTTAGTAGTGACCTTGGACAGTGTCAGTAAATGAATCGCAGGTACACTCTGCAATATGAATGAATGTGGTAAACGTACAAAAGAAGCCACAGAGTAATACATACTCTATGTGTTCATTTATGTGAATTTCAAAATCAGGCAAAATTAACCTATTAGAAGTCAAAGCAGTGGTTACTTTGGAACAGGGGTGGAATAGTGATTCGGAGAGGGACATCAGGGAACTTTTAGAGACTGATATTAATAAATTTTTGGTCCTGGGTGGTGGTTGCATGGTTCCTTGCTTTGAAATAATTTATCTGTACATTTATGTTTGTTTTTTAAAAAATTTTATTGGAGTATAGTTGCTTTACAATGTTGTGTTAGTTTCTTGCTGTACAGCAAAATGAATCAGTCATACATACATATATCCATGCTTTTTTAGATTTCCTTCCCATTTAGGTCACCACAGAGCATTGAGTAGAGTTCCCTGTGCTATACAGTAGTTTCTCATTATTTATCTGTTTTATACATAGTAGTGTATATATGTCAGTCCCAATCTCCCAGTTCATTCCACCCCTCCTTCCCCCCTTGGTATCCGTAGGTTTGTTCTTTACATCTGTGACTCTATTTCTGCTTTGCAAATAAGTTCATCTCTACCATTTTTCTAGATTCCACATATGCATTAATATACAATACTTTTCTCTTTCTGACTTACTTCACTCTGTATGACAATCTCTAGGTCCATCCACGTCTCTGCAAATGGCATTATTTTGTTCGTCTTTATGGCTGAGTAATATTCCATTGTATATATATATACCACATCTTCTTTATTCATTCCTCTGTTGATGGCCATTTAGGTTGCTTCCATGTCCTGGCTGTTGTAAATAGTGCTGCAGTGAACATCAGGGTGCATGTATCCTATCGAATTATGTTTTCTTCTGGATACATGCCTAGGAGTGGGATTACTGGGTCATATGGTAGCTCTATTTTTAGTTTTTTAAGGAACCTCCATACTGTTCTCCATAGTGGCTGTATCAATTTACATTCCCACCAACAGTGCAGGAGGCTTCCCTTTTCTCCACAACCTCTCCAGCATTTATTGTTTGTAGAATTTGTAATGATGGCCATTCTGACTGGTGTGAGGTGGTGCCTCATTGTAGTTTTGATTTGCATTTCTCCAATAGTAATGTTGAGCATCTTTTCATGTGTACATTTATGTTTTGTGCACTTTTCTGTTTATTAAATTTAACAATAAAAAAAGGTTAAAAGAATGGTCAGTTGAGAAAGTCTTGAGAAGGAATATCAGTACCATTTCTTGGTCTTTAGACTGTCAGCTTCACCTAATTTCTTACCAAAGAGTGAGAATGAGAATAAAACAACCCCCCCTCAAAAAAATATCTGTAGGTTTTGCTGCTTCCTCAATGAGTATATATAGTGTAAAAAATATTAATTCCTAAGTCCTTTTACTCTAAAATTTTTTCTTGAAACTCTTTAGTTTCAGAATGGAATCTAATGTTTGTTGTTTGTTTTGAATTAGGAGGTGCTAATGATGCTGGATAATTATGTAAGAGATTTCAAAGCGTTGATTGACTGGATTCAACTTCAGGAAAAGCTAGAGAAGACAGATGCTCAAAGCAGGTAATGAATTCTGGTCTTTATAGCAGACAGCAGATTCAAAAACAATTATTAAAATTGACAGTGAACTTGATCTCAGCTTAATTTGAAACTTGTAAAAATCTTAAAGTTGGGAGCTGCATTTCTCAAGTTAAGTAACAAGTATTTATCGGGTACCTACTAGTACAATGCACTTTTATCTGGTACAGAAATTTAATTGCCTAATATGATACATTTACTCCTTTCATGAATTTTCAGTCTAAAGGTCGAATAAAATAGAACTTACTACAATGAAAAACTATTATAGATGTTCAGTGAAAGACAGGGTCATATTTCTTTTGGGGGATAGATCAGGAAAGATTTCATGGAAAATACAGAAGTGTTTAAAGAAAGTGATGGATTTTAACAAAGTGGTTGGCCTTTCAGATGAAGGAAATAAGGATAGCTATAGAAGTGCAGAGTGTGTGAAGTGACAGCATGTAGGGAAAGGTACAGTATTTCTTAATGTAGTAGGCACTGAGGAAAATTGATGAGATGAGGAGAATAATGAGAGATTAGAGATATTTTAGAAAACTTCATTTGGAATCAGCACACAACATCTGAGTGCTATGTGTCAGGCTCTGGGACTATTGTGGTGAAGAAAACAGACATAGTCCCCGCCCTCATGAAGTGCACAGTGCATTGACAGTAAACACTTACTAGTGTACAAAGTGTCATCCAAAAGAAATGTAGTATACTTTGGGAGTATAAGAAAATGCACCATCATGCAGTTTGTTAAGTCCAGGAGGGCTTCCCCAAGGAGGAGGAGGTTACATTTAAGTGGGGAAGAAATATCAAGAAGCAGTTAGCTTGACAAGGAGAGAAGAAAAGTGTAATTCCAGGTAGAGGTGATGGTATATGATATCCTGGAGGTGGAAGAGAGCACAGTGTAGTCAAGAGTTTAAAGTTTAGCAGGGCTGGAGTGAAGAGAGCAGGGGAAAAGTGGCATGAGAGGAGCCTAGAGAGGTAGGGTGAGACCAGATTATGTAGGACTCTGTAGACATGATAAAAACCTTAGACTTTATTTTGAGCCGTAACGGTTCTTAAGTAAGGAAACCACATACCAGGCTTGTGTTTTTATAAGATCTTTCTGGCTGTAGTGTGGGAAGGTTGAGATTCATCAGTATAGTTTATAGATGATGGCTACTCAGACTAGAGTAAAGGCACTAGGGAGAGTTGAGAGATATTCCAGAGATAGGTAATCCAACTGGATTTAGTATCATTTTGGCTATGTGCAAAGGCAAAAGAACAATTTACTATTTCGTTTAGACTTAAAAGTGAAACCTGAGCCCTTGTGAAATGGGTCAGTTCACATGGAGCTACAATGATGCCTTTTTACCCAGAGAAAACAGGCCTAGGCTGCCTCTTTCCCTTAGATTTAACCTTGGTTCAGTCTCAGTGAGTGGAACCGTCCTATAGAGAACGTATCTTTTATCCCATCCTAGTGTATCAGCCCCAGGGGGAAATCAAGAGAGTGAAGGAATCCCAAGAGACAAATCCAGGAAGTCTTGATTCCCAGGAAACCAAATTCAAGGAAGCCATGATATGTTGATCCTTTTAATATTTTTTTCTCACAATGAAAATTTTTTACTCTGTCCCTGGGTGGATCAAGCCTAGTTGTCTTTGTAACAAGCAGTTTTGTCTTTACGCCTTGGTAATAGGTGATTAGATTGGGCAGGGGTGGGGGGTACATTCCTTCACTGGGTTGAACCAAGTTAAGAGATCATCACGCTGATTTGTGATTGGTGACTATATTGCCCTTGTAAAGATAATCAGAGGAAAGCAATTTCAAAGAAAATGGAATAGATGTACAGAGAGAGGCAGAAATGAGAGAAATCATGTGGTCTTTGAGAGTTTAAGAGTGTTGCTTTAAAGCCTGCCTCTTCCAGGTGGCTAATCATGAGCCACCTTGAGGATGTTTGTATTTTACAGTTTGTATCCTTACAATAAGTCTTTATTACTTTTTTCTTTTTTATTTAATTTGATGGAGTTCCTGTTCCTTATATCCAAAAAGGGTCTGTAATATAACCATTAGTGCATTAAAAAAGCTAACTAGATTTATTTTCTTGCTTGCAAACTCCAAGCTAACAGTGGCTATGTTGAAGATTGTATTGAGAAAGCTTGTGAGGCCACGTCCAACAGCTATTCATATCCTACAAAAATATACTTGAGGCAACTATTTATTTATTTATTTATTTATTTATGGCTGCATTGCGTATTTATTTATGGCTGTGTTGGGTCTTTGTTGCTGTGTGCAGGCTTTCTCTAGTTGCGGCGAGCGTGGGCTACTCTTCGTTGCGGTGCGCGGGCTTCTCACTGCGGTGGCTTCTCTTGTTGCAGAGCACAGGCTCTAGCCGCATGGGCATCAGTAGTTGCGGCACGTGGGCTTCAGTAGTTGTGGCTTGCGGGCTCTGGAGCGCTGGCTCAGTAGTTGTGGTGCACGGGCTTCTTTGCTCCACAGCATGTGGGATCTTCCTGGACCAGGGCTCAAACACGTGTCCCCTACATTGGCAGGTGGATTCTTAACCACTGTGCCACCAGGGAAGCCCTGAGGCAACTCTTTTAACTTACGTACTTATCAGCATTTCTCCTTTTTGCCTCCTGAGGCAGCTCCCAGATATAGAAAACAACCTTAAATTTCCTGTAGATGGCATTATCCATCTTTCATTCCTCAAATCATGCATCAAAATTTATTTCACGCAGACTTGAAATGTAAATGTAAAAACTGATGTTGTACATGCTTAGAAAAGAAAGTATAAATATTTATATATTTTTATTGTGGGTAAGGACTTTGTGAGACAAAGGCAAAAAGCACAAAGGAAAATATTGATAGGCTTGATTTAACAGGAAGAAAATATGCCTTTCTACATAAAAAAATAATTACAAGTGAAATAGTTATGTCATCTATGTGACAAGATTTGTAGCCATAATAGTAATAATAATAGTAGTAGTAGTAAATGATTGCAAATCAATTAGAAAATGATGCAAGTATCAGTGGATAAAATGGACAGTAGATACCAATGTACAAATCCCAAAAGATGAAGTTTAAATGGCTGGTGAAAAAGTTCAGCCTCACTTGTAATGATAGTAAGTGTATTATAATTTAAAAAACAAAAGCAAATACTATTTTGCCAGTGAATTTTTTTTTTCAACTAAACATCTTTATTGACATCCTTGTAGGAAAAAGAACTCATCAAAGACTGAAACTCTAGCACAGGAGTCAGCAGACTTTTTCTGTAAAGTGCCAGATAGTAAACATTTTAGCCAACGAAAATTCTAAGACAAGATACCAGCTACTGGCAACGTTAAAGTAAAATGGGTACTTTTCATCTGGTGGAAGTGTAATTTGTTACAACCTTTCTGAAAGGCAATTTAGCAATAAGTTATCAAAAGCTTTAGACTTTATTTGGATAATCATCTATCTGAATTTTCTTGTTTTCTAACAATAAATTTTACTTTTTAATGGGAAAAAAATCACAATCACTAGATTAAATGGAAAGTAAGAGGCAAGGAGATTTGGGGAGTTATGGAGGTCTGATTGAGGGCATAAGGATAAAGAAGATGTTGCTTCGGAAAAAACATTTTAGTAGAGATTGTGCATCCTATCAGCTGATTGGTTGTGGGGCCAGTGAAGAAGGAGGAATAGTTAGCTTTTATAGCAAAGAGCAGTGAAATGTCTATGATGTCACTCTCACAGGTGATTAAGAGGTAGAGGACGAAGACTTCATATTTTCCTGTGTATTCTACATTTTAACCCTCACCACTGTATTTCTGTCTTGATCTCGGTTCTACACACTTAGCTCTCCAAGGATATTAGACACAAGCAGCCAGAATTAGTACCATTGCCTTTTTAATGTGTTTTTAGCTGGGTGTATGGAAGCTTTTAAAATATAAGTAGTTTATATCCTGTCTTTGTAACCCCATAGCCCTTTTTTAGATAATTTTGGTTATGCTGCTATGCTGTAGTGGGTGGAAAATCCTGGACCATGCATCATCTGGGATTACTTAACTGGTAATGTGGTAACTTTCTGGAAAACAATGCACTAGGGAAAAATTGTGACCTGCTTATGTTTTCATGCACTAACAACCAAGAGAAAAGATTAGATTACCCCTCCCCCTGCCACCCCTTTTCTCTGTTAATCTGCTGTATGTCTTGAATTGGCAGACCAACTTCATTGGCATGGGAAGTAAAGAAGATGTCCCCAGGACGTCATGTGATTCCAAGCCCGTCAACAGATAGAATAAGTGTAACGTCAAATGCTCGAAGAAGCTTAAATTTTGGGTGAGATGAACTCAAAAAAGCCTACTGAGGCTTGCATTACAGTAAATAATTTTTTTGTGGGTAATATAGTATTATAAAACTGGTATTTCACTATAAATATATCCATGTATATGTTTTTGTTTATGTTTGAAATTGTTTGAATAAAAAGTTAAAAAAATCCAGGAGAGTAAAGTTTAAGTTTCAGGAAATGTTGTATATTCAAACATAATTAGGATCCAAAAATTAAAACTCATAAACATATTTCATGCTAAATGATTTGTAACATCAACTGGCAATTTCTTTCACAACAAATGATCTAAATATATCATAAACTGTGTTACCCATATTATCATATGGATTACATCTTTATACATTATAATCTCATCAACACAGTTTTATAATTATTGTTTTATGCAGTTGACTTTTATATCACATACGAGAAGAAAAGGGTTACAAGAAAAAATAAGTTTGTATTGTCTTTTGAATTTACCTATGTAGTTACTTTTAGTGGTCCTCTTTATTTCTTCATGTGGATTCAAGTTACTGTCTAGTGTCCTATCATTTCAACCAGAAGAACTCCCTTTAATATATCTTATTGGGCAGGTCTGCTAGTGACATTTTTTCTCAGTTTTTGTTTATCTGATAATATCTTATTCTTCAGGTTTTGAAGGATAGTTTTGCTGTGCATAGAATTCTTGGTTGAGAGTCTTTTTCTTTTAGCACTTTGACTATGTCCTCTCACTACCTTCTGGCTTCCGTGGCTTCCGGTGAGATATAAACTGTTATTCTTATTGGGAATCCTTTCATGAGATGCCTCAGTTTTCTCTTGCTGCTCTCAGAATTCTCTCTTTGTCTTTGGTTTTCAGTAGTTTGACTATGAGGTATTTAGGTGTGGATCTCTGAGTTTATCCTACTTCAGGTTTGTTGAGCTTTTTGGATTTGTAGATGAATGTTTTTCATCAAGTTTGGGAAGTTTTTGTCCATTATTTCTGCAGATATTCCTTCTGTCCCTTTCTCTCCTCTGGGAATCCCACTATACCTGTGCTGGTAATCATGATGGTGTTCCACAGGTCTTTGAGACTCTGTTCAAATGCCTGCATTCTTTTTCTTTGTGTTTCTTGGGTTAGATAGTCTCACTTTACCTGTCTTCAAATTTGCTGTTTTTTTATTTTGCAAGCTCAGTTATGCTGTTGAGCCCCTCTGGTGAATTTTTCATTTCCATTATTGTACTTTTCAACTCCAGAACATCTATGTAGTTCTTTTTTATATTTAATCTCTCTTTATTGATATTCTGTATTTGATGAAATGTTATCATACTTTATTTTTAGATGTGGTTGCCTTTTGTTCTTAGATATTATTTGAACATATTTATAATAGCTCATGTAAAATCTTTGTCTAGTAAGTCCAAAGTTCAGGCTTCCTTGAGGACCTCTTTCAGTTACTGTTCTTTTTGTGTGTCTGTGAGTAAGCCATACCTTCCTGTTTCTTTGCATATCTTTTTTTGTTGTTGTTATTAAAAACTGGATATTTTAAATCATATAATGCAACAGCTCTGGGGATCAGATTGCTACCCTTTCCAGGATTTGTTGTTGTGGCTGTTTAGTGGTGGTGGTTTTATTGCTATTTGTTTGTTTAGTGACTTCCTTGAACTAGTTTTATGAAGTCTATGTTCTTTGTCATGTATAGTCACTAAAGTTTCTGCTCAGTTATCTTAGTTGTCAACTAATGATTTGACAGAGGTTTCCTTAAGTGCCTTGAATCAGTAAATCACCTTGAACCAGTAAATCTCCTAGCTCTTGTCTGGTCTTACATGTGATCACTATGTCTTCGGTGCTCTGGAGTTTACAATTCTGCCTTTACTGTCAGTTCCTGCTTCCTCAGAGCCAGGTCAGTCAGAGGTGAGAGATTAGGGAAGCCCTGAGGCAACTCTTTTAATTTAAGCACTTATCAGCATTTCTCCTTTTTGCCTCCTGAGGCAGCTTCTCCAACTTTTCCTTTTAAGTTAGCCCCTGTTTGCCCAAAATGCTATTCACAGCTCTGTCAGCTATGATATTGTTCATCACAGTCATCACTGTTGTTTTCCTTAAATTTCCCTGGCAAAATTTGTTTTTAAAGACGAAAATTTGTTTGGACTTTAGTTCTTTAGAGTGAGTCTTAACATTTGATGTGTAGTGTGAGGATTGGTGAGTAGTTTACTTGGTCAGTTATCTTTCTTCTGTTAAACCTTACCCTTTATTCATGGCTTCTTACTGCTCCCCTCACTGCCCACCCCACCCCACCCCACCCCACCGTGTCACAGTCATTTTTATCTCTTGTTACTGCTAAACCTTGCATATACTTATATTATTAGATTTTCAATGTGTTAAAAATATTTTTTAACATCTTTATTGGAGTATAATTGCTTTACAATGGTGTGTTAGCTTCTGCTGTATAACAAGGTGAATCAACTATATGTATACATATATCCCCATATCCCCTCCCTATTGCGTCTCCCTCCCATCCTCCCTATCCCACCCCTCTAAGTGGTCACAAAGCACCAAGCTGATCTCTCTGTGCTATGCAACTTCTTCCCACTAGCTATTTTACATTTGGTAGTGTATATATGTCAATGCTACGCTCTCACTTCGTCCCAACTTACTCTTCCCACTCCCCATGTACTCAAGTCCATTCTCTACATCTGCGTTTTTATTCCTATCCTGCCTCTAGGTTCATCAGACCTTTTTTTTTTTAGATTCCATACTTATGCATTAGCATACGGTATTTGTTTTTCTCTTTCTTATTTCACTCTGTATGACAGAATCTAGGTCCATCCACCACTACAGATCAATTTCTTTTTCTTTGTATGGCTGAGTAATATTCCAGTGTATATATGTGCCACATATTCTTTTTCCATTTCATATGTCGATGGACACTTAGGTTGCTTCCATGTCCTGGCTATTGTAAATAGAGCTGCAGTGAACATTGTGGTACATGACTATTTTTGAATTATGGTTTTCTCAGCATATATGCCCAGTAGTGGAATTGCTGGGTCATATGGTAGTTCTATTTTTAGTTTTTTAAGGAACCTCCATACTCTTCTCCATAGTGGCTGTATCAATTTACATCCCCACCAACAGTGCAGGAGGGTTCCCTTTTCTCCACACCCTCTCCAGCATTTATTGTTTGTAGATTTCTTGAAGATGGCCATTCTGACTGGTGTGAGGTGATACCTCATTGTAGTTTTGATTTGCATTTCTCGAATGATTAGTGATGTTGAGCATCCTTTCATCTGTTTGTTGACAATCTGTATATCTTCCTTGGAGAAATGTCTATTTAGGTCTTCTGACCATTTTTGGATTGGGTTGTTTGTTTTTCTGATATTGAGCTGCATGAGCTGCTTGTATATTTTGGAGATGAATCCTCTGTCAGTTGCTTCATTTGCAAATATTTTCTCCCATTCTGAGGGTTGTCTTTTCGTCTTATTTATGGTTTCCTTTGCTGTGCAAAAGCTTTGAAGTTTCATTAGGTCGCATTTGTTTATTTTTGTTTTTATTACCATTTCTCTAGGAGGTGGGTCAAAAGGGATCTTGCTTTGATTTATGTCATAGAGTGTTCTGCCTATGTTTTCTTCTGAGAGTTTTATAGAGTCTGGCCTTATATTTAAGTCTTTAATCCATTTTGAGTTTATTTTTGTGTATGGTGTTAGGAAGTGTTCTAATTTCATTCTTTTACATGTACCCATCCAGTTTTCCCAGCACCACTTATTGAAGAGGCTGTCTTTTCTCCATTGTATATTTTTGCCTCCATTCTCAAAGATAAGGTGACCATATGTGCGTGGGTTTATCTTTGGGGTTTCTATCCTTTTCCATTGATCTGTGTTTCTATTTTTGTGCCAGTACCATACTGTCTTGATTACTGTAGCTTTGTAGTATAGTCTGAAGTCAGGGAGCCTGATTCCTCCAGCTCTGTTTTTCCTTCTCAAGATTGCTTTGTGTTATTTGGGGCCTTTTGTGCTTCCATACAAATTGTGAGATTTTTTGTTCTAGTTCTGTGAAAAATGCCATTGGTAGTTTGATAGGGATTGCACTGAATCTATAGATTGCTTTAGGTAGTATAGTCATTTTCACAATGTTGATTTTTCCAGTCCAAGAACATGCTATATCTCTCTGTTTGTATCATCTTTAATTTCTTTCATCAGTGTCTTATAGTTTTCTACATACTGGTGTTTTGTCTCCTTAGATAGGTTTATTCCTAGGTATTTTATTGTTTTCGTTGAAATGGTAAATGGGAGTGTTTCCTTAATTCCTCTTTCAGATTTTTCATCTTAGTGTATAGGAATGCAAAAGATTTGTGTGCATTAATTTTTATCCTGCTACTTTACCAAATTCATTGATTAGCTCTAGTAGTTTTCTGGTGCATCTTTAGGATTCTCTATGTACAGTATCATGTCATCTGCAAACAGTGACAGTTTTACTTTTTCTTTTCGGATTTGGATTCCTTCTATTTCTTTTTTGTCTCTGATTGCTGTGGCTAAAACTTCCAAAACCGTGTTGAACAATCTTGGTGAGAGTCAGCAACCTTGTTTTGTTCCTGGTCTTAGAGGAAATGGTTTCAGAGTTTCACCATTGAGAACCATGTTGCTGTGGGTTTGTCATATATGGTCTTTATTATGTTGAGATAGGTTCCCTCTGTGCCTACTTTCTGGAGCATATTTATCATAAGTTGGTGTTCAATTTTGTTGAAAGCTTTTTCTGCCTCTGTTGGGATGGTCATATGGTTTTTATCCTTCAATTTATTATTATGGTGTATCACATTGATTGATTTGCATATATTGAAGAATCCTTGCATTCCTGGGATAAACTCTACTTGATCATGGTATATGATCCTTTTAATGTGCCATTGGATTCTGTTTGCCAGTATTTTGTTGAGGATTTTTGTGTCTATGTTCATCAGTGATATTGGCCTGTAGTTTTCTTTTTTTGTGATATCTTTGTCTGGTTTGGGTATCAGGGTGATGGTGGCCTTGTAGAATGAGTTTGGGAGTGTTCCTCCCTCTGCTATATTTTGGAAGAGTTTGAGAAGGATAGGTGTTACTAGCTCTTTTCTAAATGAATTCTCTAGAATTCGCCTGTGAAGCCATCTGGTCTTGGGCTTTTGTTTATTGCAAGATTTTTAATCACAGTTTCAATTTCATTGTTTGTGATTGGTCTGTTTATATTTTCTATTTCTTCCTGGTTCAGTCTCGGAAGGTTGTGCTTTTCTAAGAATTTGTCCGTTTCTTTCAGGTTGTCTGTTTTAGTGGCATATAGTTGCTTGTAGTAATCCCTTATGATTTTTTGTATTTCTGAAGTGTCGGTTGTTACTTCTGTTTTTTCATTTCTAATTCTGTTGATTTGAGTCTTCTTCTGTATTTTCTTGATGAGTCTGGCTAATGGTTTATCAGTTTTGTTTATCTTCTCAAAGTACCAGCTTTTAGTTTTATTGATCTTTCTGTTGTTTCCTTTATTTCTTTTTCATTTATTTCTGATCTGATCCTTATGATTTCTTTCCTTCTGCTAACTTTGTGGGTTTTTTGTTCTTCTTTCTCTAATTGCTTTAGATGTAAGGTTATGTTGTTTATTTGAGATGTTTCTTGTTTCTTGAGGTAGGATTGTATTGCTATAAAGTTCCCTCTTAGAACTGCTTTTGCTGCCTCCCCTAGGTTTTGGGTCATTGTGTTTTCATTGTCATTTGTTTCTAGGTATTTTTTGATTTACTCTTTGATTTCTTCATTGATCTCTTGGTTATTTAGTAGTGTACTGTTTAGCTTCCATGTGTTTGTAATTTTTACAGTTTTTTTTCCCTGTAATTGATTTCTAGTCACATAGCATTGTGGTCAGAAAAGATACTTGATACGGTTTCAACTTTCTTAAATTTACCAAGGCTTGATTTGTGACCCAAGATATGATTTATCCTAGAGAGTGTTCCTTGAGCACTTAAGAAGAAAGTGTTTTCTTTTGTTTTTGGATGGAATGTCCTATAAATATAAATTAAGTCCATCTTGTTTAATATGTCATTTAAAGCTTTTGTTTCCTTAAATATTTTCATTTTGGATGATCTGTGTATTGGTGGAAGAGGGATGTTATAGTCCCCTACTATCATTGTGTTATTGTCGATTTCCCCTTTAAGGCTGTTAGCATTTGCCTTATGTATTGAGGTGCTCCTGTGTTGGGTGCACAAATATTTACAATTGTTATATCTTCTTCGATTTATCCCTTAATCATTATGTAGTGGCCTTTTTTGTCTCTTGTAATAGTCTTTATTTTAGAGTCTATTTTGTCTTATATGAGGATTGCTACTCCAACTTTCTTTTCATTTCCATTTTCATGGAATATCTCTGTCCACCCCCTCACTTTCAGTCTGTATGTATCCCTAGGTCTGAAGTGGGTCCCTTGTATATAGCATATATACGTTTCTTGTTTTTGTATCCATTCAGCCAGTCTATATCTTTTGGTTGGAGCATTTAATCCATTTACATTTAAGGTAATTATCGATATGTATGTTCCTATTACCATGTTCTTTTTATTTTAACATCTTTATTGGAGTATAGCTGCTTTACAATGGTGTGTTAGTTTCTGCTTTATAACAAAGTGAATCAGTTTTACATATATATATTTGTTCCCATATCTCTTCCCTCTTGCATCTCCCTCCCTCCCACCCTCCCTATCCCACTCCTCTAGGTGGTCACAAACCACCTAGCTGATCTCCCTGTGCTATGCGGCTACTTCCCACTAGCTATCTGTTTTACGTTTGGTAGTGTATATAATGTCCATGACACTCTCTCACTTTGTCACAGCTTACCCTTCCCCCTCCCCGTATCCTCAAGTCCATGCTCTAGTAGTTCTGTGTCTTTATTCCTGTCTTACCCCTAGGTTCTTCATGACTTTTTTTTTCTTAGATTCCATATATATGTGTTAGCATACGGTATTTGTTTTACTCTTTCTGACTTACTTCTCTCTGTATGACAGACTCTAGGTCCATCCACCTTACTACAAATAACTCAATTTCATTTCTTTTTATGGCTGAGTAATATTCCATTGTATATATGTGCCACATCTTCTTTATCCATTCATCTGGTGATGGATCCTTAGGTTGCTTCCATGTCCTGGCTATTGTAAATAGAGCTGCAATGAACATTTTGGTACATGACTCTTTGAATTATGGTTTTCTCAGATTATATGCCCAGTAGTTGGATTGCTGCATCATATGGTAGTTCTATCATGTTCTTAATTGTTGTGGGTTTGTTATTGTAGGTCTTTTCCTTCTCTTGTGTTTCCTGCCTAGAGAAGTTCCTTTAGCATTTATTGTAAAGCTGGTTTGGTGGTGCTGAATTCTCTTAACTTTTGCTTGTCTGTAAAGGTTTTAATTTCTCTGTTGAATCTGAATGACATCCTTGCTGGGGAGAGTAATCTTGGTTGTGAGTTTTTCCTTGTCATCACTTTAAATATGTCCTGCCACTGTCTTCTTGGTTGCAGAGTTTCTGCTGAAAGATCAGCTGTTAACCTTATGGGGATTCTCTTGTATGTTATTTGTTGCTTTCCCTTGCTGCTTTTAATATTTTTTCTTTGTATTTAATTTGTGATAGCTTGAATTATTTGTGTCTTTGCGTGTTTCTCCTTGGATTTATCCTGTATAGGACTCTCTGTGCTTCGTTTACTTTATTGACTATTTCCTTTCCCATATTAGTGAAGTTTTCAGCCATAATCTCTTCAACTATTTTCTCAGTCCCTTTCTTTTTCTCTTCTTCTTCTGGGACCCCTATAATTTGAATGTTGGTGCATTTGATGTTGTCCGAGAGGTCTCTGAGACTGTCCTCAATTCTTTTCATTCTTTTTTCTTCTGATCTGTGGTAGTTATTTCCACTATTTTACTTTCTATGCACTTATCCATTCTTCTGCCTCAGTTATACTGCTATTGCTTTCTTCTGGAGAATTTTAAATTTCATTTATTGTGTTGTTCATCATTGTTCGTTTGCTCTTTAGTTCTTCTAGGTCCTTGTTAAACATTTCTTCTGTTTTTTCTATTCTGTTTCCAAGATTTTGGATCATCTTTACTATCATTACTCTGAATTCTTTTTCAGGTAGACTGCCTAATTCCTCTTCATTTGTTTGGTGTGGTGGGTTTTTACTTTGCTCCTTCATCTGCTGTGTATTTCTCTGTCTTCTCATTTTGCTTAACTTACTGTGTTTCGGGTCTCCTTTTTGCGGGCTGCATGTTCGTAGTTCCTGTTGTGTTCGGTTTCTGCCCTCAGTGGGTGAGGTTGGTTTAGTGACTTGTATAGGCTTCCTGGTAGAGGGGACTGGTGCCTATGTTCTGGTGGGTGGGGCTGGATCTTGTCTTTCTGGTGGGTAGGGCCGCATGCGGTTGTGTGCTTTGGGGTGTCTGTGAACTTAGTATGATTTTAGGCAGCCTCTCTGCTAATGGATAGGGTTGTGTTCCTGTCTTGCTAGTTGTTTGGCATGGGACATCCAGCACTGGAATTTGCTGGCCGTTGGGTGCATGTGGGTCTTAGCATTGAGACGGAGATGTCTGTGAGCGCTCTCACCAATTGATATTATGTGGGGCCGGGAGGTCTCTGATGGTCCAGTGTTCTGTATTTGGCTCTCCCACCTCAGAGGCTCAGGCAGGAGCACCAAGACCCTGTCAGCCACACAGCTGGATCTACATCACAAGAGCAAGGAATAGAAAGGGCTCCCTCAGGACTAAAAGCCTCACTGTGGACCTCCTTGCTGGGTCTCTGCAACATATAATCCTGTATGTCATAAGCTGATGGCAGGTCCAAAGCATTGCTCTCCTGTGACTGGCTACTGGAGTGGCTTGCTGATTTGCCTTATCCACCCCACGACAGCAGCTGCCTCAAACCCTCAGTGTGTTAAAATTTTTAATGTTTGTTTACTCTTTGTACTTATATTATGACCTTCTTTAAGGCAAGATGTTTGTCATATCTTCTCTATCACAAGCATCTGGCATTGTATCAATACTTGACCCTTACTAAGAGCTCATAAAGTGTTATTCAGTAGAACCAGTTTTTTGCTTTCATATGAGATTATTAGATAATATTGCCTTAGGTGAAGGTTGATGGACTTTGGAACCTTATAATAATTGGACCTTAGTGGAGTGGGGGAAAGACATATAAGCAAATAAAACCAAATGTTTTTATATTCTATCACCAGTTTAAGGGAAATTTCCCTGTAATGCAGTCCATTAGTCTGTGGTTCAGAGTATTGTATAGTAAATGGTTTATTTTAACCTGGAAGTCTTTAATGCATGCATAGTAAAGGTTCTCATACTGATCTCCATGTATTGTGTCATTGGATTAATTGAGACTCTTTATTATCATTGTAAAACATGTTTAAGCATGCTGAAAGATTGTGGCTTATAGGCTTACTTTAGTATATATGCGCAATTCTGTTCTTCCTGGTTGAGTTAAATGCTTTAGACTATGCAGTTAGTTACCAAACTTGTTTACTCAAGTTGTCTATATAATAACTCATACTTAAATATTAAGTAAACCACTAAAATGTGAGTGTAAAAGAGTCATTGTTTCTGTGAAAACTAAGATAAGTTTTTGGAAAGCTTTCATAAAGTGAACTGTTAAAGTTTTGCTGTCAGATGAGTGGATAGGACAGCTGTGAAAGATTGGGGAAATTATTATTAAAACTGAGGAGGATTGTGTACTAAGATTATTTAATAGGTGTCACTAAAGTATCACTCCATTTTAAAGAAAACAAAATTGGACATTGTCAATGAGGCATCATGTATGAAATAATATACACAAAAAAAGCCTGTTTTAATAATGCCTACATTGATAAATTGGCAAATTAATGCACATTTATATTAAAAGTTATGAGTTTTAAATGAAAATAAAATTTTAAATAAAAAATATATGCATTTTTTTTAAGATTCCCCATTTAACTGAAATTTTCTTTTAAACCAATCTGGTGAGAGCTTTTTTGTTATATTTGTTCCCATATAATATGTTATGGTATATTAATGAAGTATTAGAAGAAGATAAATTTATGAGTATATTTGCCTTAAATTGCTGTGGTAGTATGTTATTCTATATATGTGGATACACACACACACACACACACACACACAAAATGCATTTAAAATTTAAATATATTAACTATATTTTTAAAATTTTAACTTATATTTGATTTATTAAATGCTGTCATTTTCTCCATAGGGGTTCACCTGGCACAGTGGCTGCTCCGCGTCTGGCTCCCACAGGTGTCAGTTGGGCTGACAAGGTAAAGGCTCATCATACAGGCTCTACTGCTTCTTCGGATGTAGCACCTGCCCAGTCTTGCCCACCAATGACAGTGCAGAAGCCTTCCCGCAAAAATGGCAAGTGACTTTGAATCAACCTTTGTATGTATTAGACAAGTAGATTTATGTGAAGATATTTATTTTATTTGAATTTGGTGCTAATAACATTATATATTTATCTTTGTGCATCATTTATATGATGTTAATTTGCCTTAGTTAAAATCATAAAATCATCTTAACTGTATGAAAACTTTTGGAGGTCATTCTAGTCTCAGGTTTGCCCTGTGTAAACTTTAAGGAGAATGATATCTTTCGTCAGTTCATTTGTAAGTAGAAAAGAAATAAAGTAGTTCATCTTCTAGGTAGTATACACTTTAAAATGTCATGTCAGTACTTCATTTCATTAATGTTTAAATATTGTTTGGGTACTAAAATAATATCATGTGTTTATCTTTACTCACATATCTGTTTTCCATACCATCAGAATAATAAAGGGGCAAAAATAAATAGAAGGGCTGTAATTCTGAAGACTCATCTGAATTGATTCCATAGGAGTTTCCTTCATAAATCCAGAGTGGATTTTTATACATCTTTAGAGGCTTAGATTTTAGAGTGATAGTAAGTAATAATGAGTTTGTCTTATTAGTTAAGGAACAACTTGAGAATACTGCTTTCTTTTCTATTCAATGAAGGATCACTTTGGAGTTTTTTGGTTCATAAAGAAATGTTTTATTGGATATAACAAAGGTATTGCCACCTTTGCATTATTGATGTTGTTGCGCTGTTTTTCCATTTTGGTCTCAGTAAGTGCTATTGGCTTATTTCAGATACATACCTTCCTTTTATGGAATATATTGCCCTTGCTTTCTCCATTGAGAAAGTAGAAAATTGAGAGTTGGTATGAGTTCTTTCTTAGGAAAAGGTAGGAAAATGTGGAATCATGAAGTTTAGTGTCTGTGTCTTGAAAGTCTGAGAGAAATGTGTTAAAAAATCAAAACTGCAAAAGAACTTAAAGGAATTATAGTATTAGCATGTATCATGGTTTTGTTTAAAGCAGTACTCTCAGATTATTTATGAGTGTGACCCGTTTGGTTGAAGTGAAATGATAGATCTTCATTATGACTAGGCTTAAAAATACTCGTTAATATACCAAGGAATTTTGTTTTTGACCACTTTGGTTTTCAGTTGTGGGGTTTTGATGCACTGTTTTGCACAGTGAATTATGGTGTATATCTTAAGTAATTTATAATTACAGTAGGTATAGTACTCAAGTTTGTAATGATATGCTATAAAATTGATTTTTGTTAAAGATGATAGAGTGAGCACATGCAGTTACTTTGCTTTTTCCCCAGACTCAACTAAAATGATATGAAAGGACTTAAGGAAAAAGAGACAGGAGAAGAGATGACATGAACAAATTTTTGAAAGTTGGAAAATAGCAAGACCAGTTGTGACATTTGAGTAAGCTAGCTGAATCCTCAGCTCAGGGGGTGGGCAAAACTGTCAAGCAATCCAATTTGATCCACATAACTTCCAAAAGGATCAGAAATTGGTGGGAGCAGGTATCTCTGGAAGTGAGGGTATAGGTAGGGATTATAAGAAGAATCTCGAATCCTCCCCACTTCCCCATAACTCTGAATAGTAGGATGAGAGTAGATGTATCTCTCTCACCCTACAGAATATTGGAGGTTTAGTTTCTAGAGAAGGTACAAAAGATGGTATTTGACCTGAGAGATACCAGACACATTGGAAGGTGGGGGTACTGTATTGCAAACAACGAGACTAAGTAGAAGACTATGGATAAAGATACTGTTGAGATACCTCAATCTTGCTTCCACTTCAAGCCCTCTTCTACTTGAACTGCCAGGTTTCCAGATCAAGAGAACCCACACCTGAGGAACACATCCAAATCTGATATAGATCATGAGATATTGGTCTTCAAGGCTGATTCTCTAATTGATGAATGTCTGGTAGTCTTGGAAGACTTAGGCAATCTGAAGCCAGATTGTGGACTGTGGTAGATTGTCTGCAAAGATGGGTGTGAACAGTTTCTCTCATCCCTGTGCATGCATGCCACTTCCACTGTCAAGTGGTAGATTCTGTTTTCCCTCGCCTTAAATCTTTGGTTGGTCCTGTGACTTGATATAATCAATAGAATGTATCTAGAGTGAGGTTTGGTAAATTCCCAACCTAGCTGGTAAGAGGGCTTGCAGCTTCAATTTTCTCCTTGTTGGAAGCCAGCTACCATGTAAAGAAGCCCAAGATAGGCTGCTGAATAATGAGAGACCATGTGAAGAGAAAGTGGCCCGGAGAAGAACTTAGTCTCAGCCAGTAACTAGTATGAAAGATTTGGGCATGTGGTGAAGCTATCATGAATTCTCTGGTCTCAGTTGAACCACCCTTGCTGACACCATATAGAGATGAGATGAACCCCCTCCTACACCTCCCCCCACCAAACTGAGCACTCTTCAGATTCCTGAGTCAAAGAATTGCATGGAAATAACATAGTATTTTAAGATGCTAAGTTTTAGACTTATTATATAAAAATAGATACTGGACTATGCACTATTTGAATAACATGGATTATAGAAAGATAAAGGAAAAGGAAGAAGTCATGAAATAATTAAAGGAAATTTTGTTTAACAGAAAGATAATAAGTTTTTAACCAAAAGGGCCCATTAAGTGCCCACTATAATGGATGAAACTGCAGTGACATCAGAACATGTTGGGAGGGGCTTCCCTAGTGGCGCAGTGGTTGAGAGTCTGCTTGCCAATGCAAGGGACACGGGTTCGTGCCCCGGTCCAGGAAGATCCCACATGCTGCAGAGCGGCTGGGCCCGTGAGCCATGGCCGCTGAGCCTGCGCGTCCGGAGCCTGTGCTCCGCAACGGGAGAGGCCACAACAGTGAGAGGCCTGCGTGTCGCAAAAAAAAAAAAAAGGTGGTAAATTTATGAGTACTACAGACGATGAGAGGCTCTAAAAAATTAGAGAAAAGAATCAGTTTGTATACAAATGACCAAGAATCAGAATGACACCTGCTTTTGCAGAATTATCACTAGAAGCCACAAGAAAATTGAGCAATGTCTTCAAAATTCTGGAGGAAAATAATTTCTAAGCTAAAATCCTATGTCCAGCCAAATTATCCATTAGATGTGAGAGTAGATTAAAGACATTTTCAAACATTCTAGGTCTCAAAAGATTTTTAACTCTGTGGACACTGTCACTACAAGAGGGAGCCAGTACAGAGAAGAGGCAAAGGTAATAATTCTGTGGTGGTGATCCCAGGATGATTGCTGTGTAAATGTCTAGATAGCAGCCAGTCCAGATTTTTTTATGGTCACAGTGCCCTGGAAGGGAGGAATCCAGGAAGATAAATGAAATTCTTAAAACAACTAATGTGTTTACCCACACTGAGAAGAGATTTAAAATTTAGGAGAGTTGGGACTGAATTAATTCTAAGTCAGTAGAAAATACTGAGGCTATATCATGGAGAGAAAAGAGAGAGAGAGAGGAGAATGCAGAGAAGAGCATAAGAGGCACACCTGTAAGTGGAGTCTGAAGGGATGGAATGAATGGTACAAAAGCAACCTTTGAGGAGGTAATCACTGAAGATTTCCCCAAACTGTCAAAAGATACTGTCTTATATTCAAGAACCACTATAAACTCCAACTAGGAAAAATATAAAACAAATCTCATCTAGATGCAATATAATAAAAATATTAAAAATCAAAGAAAGAGAAAATCTTTGCAAGTAGTCACAGCTTTAAAAAAAAAAAAGACTTTTAAAATGAGCAAGAGTCAACTTATAGCTGATGAAAGCCAGATGGCAGTGGAATGAGATCTTTAAGGTGCTGAAAGAAAATAACTGGAGAGACAGAATTCTGCATCCAGCAAAAAATAACCTTCAAAAATGAAGGTGAAATAAAGGTAGTTCTAGATGAATAAAAATTGAGAGAATTTGTAGTCAGACCTACACTAAAAAAACCACAGAGTTCTTCAGATGGCAGGAAAATGATTCCAGATAGCATCCCAGAAATGCATGAAGGAATGAAAAAAACTAGAAGGAATAAAAATGCAGATAACCTTAAATGTGTATTGACTGTGTGAAACAATGTCTTGTGGAGCTTGACATATATGTAGAATGAAAATTTATGACAGTAACCCAAAAGATAAGAGAGGAATAAATGGAGTTTATATTTTCTAGGTTCTAACATTGTCTAAGAAGTTACAAGAGTGCTCGTTTGCATTAGACATAAGTCAACACTGTGTTATAAATTCAGGAAAACCACAAAGAAGAATAAACGAATGTTCAACTAATAATCTTTTTGATCAATCCAAAAGAAAGCAAGAGGAAAAAAAGAAACACAAAACACATAAGACAAATCAAAAAAAGAATTATAATGTAATAGAAGTAAATGTATCAATCCCTACATTAAATGTAAATGGTCTAAATATTAAATTTTAAAAATGAAGATTATAACACTTTTAAAAATAGGGGCTTCCCTGGTGGCGCAGTGGTTGAGAGTCCACCTGCCGATGCAGGGGACACGGGTTCGTGCCCCGGTCCGGCAAGATCCCACATGCTGCGGAGCGGCTGGGCCCGTGAGCCATGGCTGCTGAGCCTGCGCGTCCAGAGCCTGTGCTCTGCAATGGGAGAGACCACAGCAGTGAGAGTCCCGCGTACCACACACACACAAAAAAAAGCCCAATTGTATTCTGCTTATAAGAGATACACCTTCAATATTAAAATGTAGAAAAGTCAAAAGGAAAAGGCAGGGAAAGATATTCTATACATACCCCATTCAATTCAAAGCTAGTATTGTTACCAGATGAAATAAGAGTAGCCAAGCAACATTTTAGAGATTTTTAAAAATTATTAAAGGGTCATTTCAACAGAGAGATAAAGTAACTCTAAATTTATATGTACATAACATATCTTTAAAACATATAAAGCAAACCCTGACAGGACTGAAAGGAAAAATTGAAAAAAAGTCTATATTTACACTGGGAGATTTTACCATAACTGTCTCAAATGATAGTACCTGTAGATAAAGATCAGTAAAGATCAAAAATATCTAAACAACCTGATTAATGAACTTGACATAATTGATATGTCTAACAACTAATGCTTTTTTTTTTCCATTTTTTTCCCTTTTGTTACTTCAATCTGGAAACTTTTTACTGATATGTCTTCTAGTCATTCTGCTCATCCTCTGTTCTGTATGTCTAATCCATATTTTCTTGAACATATTAATAATAGCTATTTTAAAAATTTGTGTCTGAAAAGTAAAATGTTTGAACCATCTGTGAGTTTGTTAGTTTAAAAAACAGTTTTGGGGCAGTTTAGAGTTATTTTACTCTTTTTGATTAGGATGCCTCATATTTAATTGAATGTTTAACATTGTATACTAAAAGTTATAGAGACTTCTTCTAAAAATATATAGTTTTTTATGGCAGTAAGGTAGAGAACAAGCAGAACACCTTAATCCTGTCAAGGTTTGGCTTGAGGTTTTATTAAAGTTGATGTGTTTTAGTTTTTTCTTGTTCCTTTTGGAGTCTCAATTGAAAACCTGGGGTGCTTGCCAAGACCACTTCATTCCTGAGTTCCAACTTTTATTTCCTCGGCACCATACAGTTGCTACAATATCTGCTTAGTTCATTAGCATCCCAGCTGCTGTTTTCTGCTGGGTGTCTTGGAATCTTGCCCTGTATATGCAAAGCTTAGCAGTTGTCAGACTTCTTAGGGGAAGATTGAATGCAGATTCTTTTGGCTTACTTTCCTGCAGTTTCCCCCTCTCCAAGATTTTTTCCCCTGAAGCCCCAGTTTCTTTAGACTCATCGAACTCCAATATCTGTCTTAGCTAGATAGGACTGCTGGTTTCTGCTAGAACTCACTTTCCTACACTGTGAATTCCAGCAGTCTTCAGGGAAAATTCTAGGGTGAATGTGGATCTCATGTTGTTGTCCCTATTCTCAGGAATTGTAGTTCCTCAAGTCTTGCCTATACTGGTTGCTTTCCAATGCCTTTAAACAATTCATTTATATATTTCGTCTAGCTCTTGTAGTTCTGTTTGGCAGGAAGAAGATTAATTTTAATACAGGCTACTTTGTCATGCCTGTAAGTCCAAGTACATATTCAAGCACACATGGAATATTTACCAAAATTGACACAGTAAACAAGTTTCAACAACTTTCAGATGATTGAACTTATTCTGCCTGTCTTAACACAGTGGAATGAAGTTAGAAATTAATTACAAAAATGTAGCTGTACAATTTTCAGATTTTTGGAATTTTGGAATATATATCTGAATAATCCATGAGTCAAGGAAGAAATCACATTGAAAATTAGAAAATGTCAGTTGAATAAGAATGAACATTTGAAATCTTTGGGATTAGGGTAAAGCTATGCTTTGAGGAAATTTTCTAGCTTCAATTACACCAGTTAGAAAGGAGGAAAACCTAAAATCCATACTCTGTCCATCTCAAGAAGTTAGAAAAGAACAAGCTAGACCCAGGGAATATGGAAGGAAAAATACAGGTGAGAATAGAGAAAAATTAACAAAACCAAAATGTAGTTCTTCAAATAGACCAATAAAATTAACAGACTTCTAGTAATACCAAGAAAAAAAGGAGACAAGGCCTAGCACCAGGAATGAAACAGGGGCATTGGCACAGATCCCCAAAATATTAAAAAGAAATTCTGAGCAATATTATACACTAAATTTAGAAATTTAGAAGAAATTAACAAATAACTTGAAAAACATAACAAAAATTGCATAGCAAGAATTAGAAAAACTTGAAGGAATGTATAAGTATTAAAAAAATGTGAGTTAATAATGAAACATTTTTTCACAAAGAAAATTCCAGGTCAAAATGGCTTCACCTGTGAATTCTTCCAAACATTTTAGGTAAAGATACATTCAATCTTAAAGAAACTCTTCCTCAGAATAAAAGAGAGATCATTTTATAACCTTAATATCAAAACCTAAAAAGGATATTATAATAAAACATTTTCTCTTGAACAGTGAACAACATATTAGTGAATTAAATACAGCGATAAATAAAAATGATAACAAATCACAGTCAGGTTGGGATTATTCCAGGGCTTTTTTTTTTTCTTTTTCTTTTTTCCTTTAATATCTTTACTGGAGTATAATTGCTTTACAATGTTGTGTTACTTTCTGTTGTATCACTATATGCATACGTATATCCCCATATACCCTCCCTCTTGCGTCTCATTCCCACCCTTCATATCCCAACCCTCTAGGTGGTTGCAAAACACCGAGCTGATCTCCCTGTCCTATGCAGCTGCTTCCCACTAGCTATATTACATTTGGTAGTGTACATATGTCAGTGTAACTCTCTCACTTTGTCTCAGCTTCCCTTTCCCTTCACCGTGTCCTCAAGTCCATTCTCTATGTCTGTGTTTTCATTCCTGTCCTGCCCCTAGGTTCATCAGAACCATTTTCTTTCTTTTCCTTTAGATTCCATATATATGAGTAAGCATTTGGTATTTCTTTTTCCCTTCCTGACTTACTTCACTCTGTATGACCGACTCTAGGTCCATCCACCTCACTACAAATAACTCAGTTTCATTTCTTTTTATGGCTGAGTAATATTCCATTGTATATATGTGCCACATCTTCTATATCCATTAATCTGTTGATGGACACTTAGTTGCTTCCTTGTTCTGGCTGTTGTAAATAGTGCTGCAGTGAACATTGTGGTACATGACTCTTTTTTTTTTTTTTTTTTCGGTACGTGGGCCTCTCACTGTTGTGTCCTCTCCCGTTGCGGAGCACAGGCTCCAGACGCGCAGGCTCAGTGGCCATGGCTCACGGGCCCAGCCGCTCCGTGGCATGTGGGATCTTCCCGGACCGGGGCACGAACCCGTGTCCCCTGCATCGGCAGGCGGACTCTCAACCACTGCGCCACCAGGGAAGCCCATGACTCTTTTTGAATTATGGTTTTCTCAGGGTATATGCCCAGTAGTGGGATTGCTGGGTCATATGGTAGTTCTATTTTTAGATTTTTAAGGAACCTCCATATTGTTCTCCATAGTGGCTGTATCAATTTACATTCCCACCAACAGTGCAAGAGGGTTCCCTTTTCTCCACACCCTCTCCAGCATTTACTGTTTGTAGATTTTTTGATGATGGCCATTCTGACTGGTGTGAGGTGATACCTCATTGGAGTTTTGATTTGCATTTTTCTAATGATTAGTGATGTTGAGCATCCTTTCATCTGTTTGTTGGCAATCTGTATATCTTCTTTGGAGAAATGTCTATTTAGGTCTCCTACCCATTTTTGGATTGGGTTGTTTGTTTTTTTGATATTGAGCTGCATGAGCTGCTTGTATATTTTGGAGATTAATCCTTTGTCAGTTGCTTCATTTGTAAATATTTTCTCCCATTATGAGGGTTGTCTTTTCATCTTGTTTATGTTTTCCTTTGCTGTGCAAAAAAGCTTTTAAGTATCTGAGGTTACATTTGTTTATTTTTGTTTTTATTTCCATTTCTCTGGAGGGTGGGTCAAAAAGGATCTTGCTGTGATTTATGTCATAGAGTGTTCTGCCTGTGTTTTCCTCTAAGAGTTTTATGGTGTCTGGCCTTACATTTAGGTCTTTAATCCATTTTGAGTTTATTTTTGTGTATGGTGTTAGCGAGTATTCTAATTTCATTCTTTTACATGTACCTGTCCAGTTTTCCCATCACCACTTATTGAAGAGGCAGTCTTTCCTACATTGTATACTCTTGCCTCCTTTCTCAAAGATAAGGTGACCATATGTGCGTGGGTTTATCTCTGAGCTTTCTGTCCTGTTCCATTGATCTATATTTCTGTTTTTGTGCCAGGGCCATACTGTCTTGATTACTGTAGCTTTGTAGTATAGTCTGAAGTCAGGGAGTCTGATTCCTCCAGCTCCATTTTTCTTTCTCAAGATTGCTTTAACTGTTCAGGGTCTTTTGTGTTTCCATACGAATTGTGAAATTTTTCATTCTAGTTCTGTGAAAAATGCCAGTGGTAGTTTGATATGGATTGCATTGAATCTGTAGATTGATTTGGGTACTAGAATCATTTTCACAATGTTGTTTCTTCCAATCCAAGAACATGGTACATCTCTCCATCTATTTGTATCATCTTCAGTTTCTTTCATCAGTGTCTTATAATTTTCTGCACACAGATCTTTTGTCTCCTTAGGTAGGTTTATTCCTAGATATTTTATTCTTTCGTTGCCATGGTAAATGGGAGTGTTCTCTTAATTTCACTTTCAGATTTTTCAGCTTTAGTGTATAGAAATGCAAGAGATTTCTGTGCATTAATTTTGTATCCTGCAACTTTACCAAATTCATTGATTAGCTCTAGTAGTTTTATGGTAGCATCTTTAGGGTTCTCTATGTATAGTATCATGTCATCTGCAAACAGTGAGAGCTTTACTTCTTCTTTTCTGTTTTGGATTCCTTTTATTCCTTTTGCTTCTCTGTTTGCTGTGGCTAAAACTTCCAAAACTATGTTAAAATAATAGTGGTGAGAGTGGGCAACCTTGTCTTGTTCCTGATAATAGTGGAAATGCTTTCAGTTTTTCCCCATTGAGGACGATGTTGGCTGTGGGTTTGTCATATATGTCCTTTATTATGTTGAGGAAAGTTCCCTCTATGCCTACTTTCTGGAGGGTTTTTATCATAAATGGATGTTGAATTTTGTCAAAAGGTTTTTCTGCATCTATTCAGATGATCATATAGTTTTTCGCCTTCAATTTGTTAATATGGTGTATCACATTCAGGGATTTGCGTATATTGAAGGATCCTTGCATTCCTGGGATAAACCCCACTTGATCATGGTGTATGATCCTTTTAATATGGTGTTGGATTCTGTTTGCTAGTATTTTGTTCAGGATTTTTGCATTTATGTTCAACAGCGATATTGGCCTGTAGTTTTCTTTCTTTGTGACATCTTTGTCTGGTTTTGGTGTCAGGGTGATGGTGGCCTCATTGAAGGAGTTGGGGAGTGTTCCTCCCTCTGCTATATTTTGGACGAGTTTGAGAAGGAGATGTGTTAGCTCTTCCCTAAATGTTTGATAGAATTTGCCTGTGAATCCATCTGGTCCTGGGCTTTTGTTTGTTGGAAGATTTTTTTTTTTTGCGGTACGCAGGGCTCTCACCATTGCGGCCTCTCCCGTTGTGGAGCACAGGCTCCGGACGCGCAGGCTCAGCAGCCATGGCTCATGGGCCCAGCCGCTCTGCGGCATGTGGGATCTTCCCGGACTGGGGCACGAACCCGTGTCCCCTGCATCGGCAGGCGGACTCTCAACCACTGCACCATCACGGAAGCCCTCTGTTGGAAGATTTTTAATCACAGTTTCAATTTCAGTGCTTGTGATTGGACTGTTCATATTTTCTATTTCTTCCTTGTTCAGTCTTGGCAGGTTGTGCATTTCTAAGAATTTGTCCCTTTCTTCCAGTTTTTCCGTTTTATTGGCATAGAGTTGCTTGTAGTAATCTCTCATGGTCCTTTGTATTTCTGCAGTGTCAGTTGTTACTTCTCCTTTTTCATTTCTATTTCTATTGATTTGAGTCTTTTGTTTTTTTTCTTGATGACTCTGGCTAATGGTTTATCAATTTTGTTTATCATCTCAAAAACCCAGCTTTTAGTTTTATTGATCTTTGCTATCGTTTCCTTCATTTCTTCTTCATTTATTTCTGCTCTGATCTTTATGATTTCTTCCCTTCTGCTAACTTTGGGGTTTTTTTGTTCTTCTTCCTCTAATTGCTTTAGGT
This sequence comes from Aethalodelphis obliquidens, assembly GCF_003676395.1. Lineage (NCBI taxonomy): Eukaryota > Metazoa > Chordata > Mammalia > Artiodactyla > Delphinidae > Aethalodelphis > Aethalodelphis obliquidens. The sequence continues at coordinate 22,515,720 of NW_020837970.1, forward strand.
GTAAGGTTAGGTTGTTTATTTGAGATGTTTCCTGTTTCTTAAGGTAGGACTGTATTGCTGTAAACTTCCCTCTTAGAACTGCTTTTGCTGCATCCCAAAGGTTTTGGGTCCTTGTGTTTTCATTGTCATTTGTTTCTAGGTATTTTTTGATTTCCTCTTTGATTTCTTCAGTGATCTATTGGTTATTAAGTAGTGTATTGTTTAGCCTTCATGTGTTTGTATTTTTTACAGATCTTTTCCTGTAATTGATATCTAGTCTCATAGCATTGTGGTCGGAAAAGATACTTGATACTCTTTTAATTTTCTTAAATTTACCAAGGCTTGATTTGTGACCCACGATATGATCTATCCTGGAGAATATTCCATGAGCACTTGAGAAGAAAGTGTATTGTGTTGGTTTTTGGATGGAACGTCCTATAAATATCAGTGAAGTCCATCTTGTTTAATGTTTCATTTAAAGCTTGTGTTTCCTTGTTTATTTTCATTTTGGATGATATGTCCATTGGTGAAAGTGGGGTGTTAAAGTCCTCTAGTATGATTGTGTTGCTGTCAATTTCCCCTTTTATGGCTGATATTATTTGCCTTATGTATTGCGGTGCTCCTATGTTGGGTGCATAAATATTTACCATTATTATATCTTCTTCTTGGATCAATCATTTGATAATGATGTGGTGTCCTTCTTTGTCTCTTGTAATAGTCTATTTTAAAGTGTATTTTGTCTGATATGAGAATTGCTACTCCAGCTTTCTTTTGATTTCCATTTGCATGGAATATCTTTGTCTATCCCCTCACTTTCAGTCTGTATGTGTTCGTGGTTTTGAAGTGGGTCTCTTGTAGGCAGCATATATATGGGTCTTGCTTTTCTATGCATTCAGCCAGTCTGTGTCTTTTGGTTGGAGCATTTAATGCATTTACATTTAAGGTAGTTATTGATATGTATGTTCCTTTTACCATTTTGTTAATTGTTTTGGGTTTGTTTTTGTAGGTCTTTTCCTTCTCTTGTGTTTCCTGCCTAGAGAAGTTCCTTTAGCATTTGTTGTAAAGCTGGTTTGGTGGTGCTGAATTCTGTTAACTTTTGCTTGTCTGTAAAGGTTTTAATTTCTCCATCGAATCTGAATGGCATCTTTGCTGGGCAGAGTAATCTTGGTTGTAGGTTTTTCCCTTTTATCACTTTAAATATGTCCTGCCACTGTCTTCTGGCTTGCAGAGTTTCTGCTGAAAGATCAGCTGTTAACCTTCTGGTGATTCCCTTGTATGTTATTTGTAGTTTTTCCCTTGCTGCTTTTAATATCTTTCTTTGTATTTAATTTTTGATAGTTTGATTAATATGTGTCTTGGCATGTTTCTTCTTGGATTTATCCTCTGTGGGACTCTCTGCACTTCCTGGACTTGATTAACTATTTCCTTTCCCATATTAGGGAAGTTTTCAAGTATAATCTCTTCAAATATTTTCCCAGTCCGTTTCTTTTTCTCTTCTTCTTCTGGGACCCCTATAATTCGAATGTTGGTGCATTTAATGTTGTCCCAGAGGTCTCTGAGACTGTCCTCAATTCTTTTCATTCTTTTTTCCTTATTCTGCTGTGTGATTGTTATCTCCACTATTTTATCTTCCAGGGTACTTATCCATTCTTCTGCCTCAGTTTTTTGGCTATTGATTCCTTCTAGAGAATTTTTAATTTCATTTATTTTGTTGTTCATCATTTTTTATTTGGTCTTCAGTTCTTCTAGGTCCTTGTTAAAGTTTTCTTGTATTTTCTCCATTCTGTTTCCAAGGTTTTGGATTGTCTTTGCTATCATTATTCTGAATTCTTTTTGAGGTAGACTGCCTATTTCCTCTTTAATTGTTTGGTCTGGTGTGTTTTTATCTTGCTCCTTCATCTGCTGTGTAATTCTCTGTCTTCTCACTTTGCTTAACTTACTGTGTTTGGGGTCTCCTTTTAACAGGGTGGAAGTGCATAGTTCCTGTTGTTTTTGTTTTCTGCCCCCAGTGGGTTGTGTAGGCTTCCTGGTGGAGGGGTCTGGTGCCTGTTTTCTGGTGGATGAGACTGGATCTTGTCTTTCTGGTGTGCAGAACCACGTCCTGTGGTGTGTTTTGTAGTGTCTGTGACCTTATCATGATTGGAGGCAGCCTCTCTGCTAATGCATGGGGTTGTGTTCCTGTCTTGCTAGTCGTTTGGCATAGGGTGTCAAGCACTGTAGCTTGCTGGTCTTTGAGTGGAGCTGGGTTTAAGAGTTGAGATGGAGATCTCTGGGATTATTTTCGCCATTTGATATAACGTGGAGCCGGGAGGTCTCTGGTGGACCAATGTCCTGGACTCGGCTGTCCCACCTCAGAGGCACAGGCCTGACACCTGGTCAGAGTGCCAAGACCCTGTCAGTCACACGACACAGAAGAAAAGGGTGAAAAAAAGAAAGACAGAAAAAATAAAATAAAATAAAGTTATTAAAATCAAAAATGAAAAATAATTTTTAAAAAGTAATAAAAGAAATAAAAAGACAGAAAGAAGAGAGCAACCAAACTGAAAAACAAATCCACCAATGGTAACCAGCACTAAAAAATGTACTTAGAAAAAAAAAAAAAGACAGACCGAACCCTAGGACAAATGGTAAAAGCAAAGCTATACAGAAAAAATCATACAAAGAAGCGTACACGTACACACTCACAAAAAAAGGAAAAAAAAATATAAAAGTAAGGGAGCAACCAAATCAATAAAGAATTCTACTAATGTTAATAAACTCTAAATACTAAAGTAAGATAAACATATAACCAGAAGCAAATTATTTGCAGAAAGCAAACCCCAAGTCTACAGTTCTCCCAAAGTCTGCCACCTCAATTTTGGGATGATTTGTTGTCTACTCAGGCATTCTACAAGTGCAGGGTACATCAGGTTGATTGTGGAGATTTAATGTGCAGCTCCTGAGGCTGCTGGGAGAAATTTCCCTTTCTCTTCTTGTTCACACCGCTCCTGAGGTTCAGCTTTGGATTTGGCCCTGCCTCTGCATGTAGGTCACCTGAGGGCATCTTCTCCACTCAGACAGGACGGGGTTAAAGTAGCAGCTGATTAGGTGACTCTGGCTCACTAAGGCTGGGGAGAGGGAGGTGTATGGTAGGCGGCTTGAGCCTGCGGCAGCAGAGGCCACTGTGACGTTGCAGCAGCCTGAGGCATGCCGTGTGTTTTCCCGGGTATGCTGTCCCGGTATCATGGGACCCTGGCAGTGGCGGGCTGCAAAGGCTCTCCTGAGGGGAGGTGTGGATAGTGACCTGTGCTTGCACACAGGCTTCTTGGTGGCTGCAACAGCAGCCTTAGTGTTTCATGCCCTTCTCTGGTGTCGGTGCTGATAGCCATGGCTCGTGCCCATCTCTGGAGCTCGTTTAGGCGGTGCTCTGAATCCCTTCTCCTCGTGCACTCTGAAACAATGGTCTCTTGCCTCTTAGGCAGTTCCAGACTTTTTCCCGGATTCCCTCCCAGCTAGCTGACTAGGTCAGTGTCTACCAGTTCTGACTTTCACTACCTCGTTAAGTCTCACTGCTGCTTGGTGGGTGTGGAAGTTCAGCTCCCACTGACACTAGGTGTGAGGGAAAGTGGAGTGCTGAGTAAGTACAGTTCCTACTGCTTTGTTTAGTGTTATTAATGCCAACTGGAGGTAAGAGCTCAGCTCACTGTTCACCTTTGCTGACATTGTTTTGGTGAGGGAATTGGACCACCATCTGCTTCTGCCAGGTGGGCAACGGAAGTTTAGCTCTCTGCTTACCCCTATTGAAACTATGGGGTGGAAGTTTTCCACTGATGTTTGGCTAGAATAGAAGGAATATTGCCAAAATGGTTGTCTGTTTTCTTAGGCCATCCTTTTCTCTGTTCTTTGGCTTGGCAAAACAAGTTTTGCTGTTGCCTGTTTTGTCTATGTCAGTTGGTCCTTCTGGATTGGAGGCTTTTATAGCATCCTGTCAGCAATAAACAAAAACAGAACTCACTGCTGTGCTGCTTTTCAATTCCCAGGGTCACTAGGCAGTCCACCTACTACTTTCTATCTTTTAAAATCATCCTGTGCTTATTTTGTATGTTTTTTTCCAGAGTTCTTAATTGTAAGTAGGAGGACGTGGAAATGAAGGTGAGGCTACTCCATCTTGGCCAGAACTGGAAGTCTTCATACTAATTTTGATAGATTACAATTAGCCTATAAAATTTTAAAAATTGTGGCTATCACTGTATACATATATATCTCAGGTTGTGAAATTTTGAAACATTTTGGTAGAAGCTTATTTATTTTAGGCTAGTTTGCTCTGTGACTTTGGATACAGGCCCTCATTTTCTTATGTGTATGGTGAAATACTGGACTAGATCATTGAGGGTTCATTCATTTAACACTATAATCTTATGATCATTAAAATAGTTTTTTACCTTTTTTTCCTAAGTCAGTGTATACTGTTAGTACTGAGACAGGGGAAAAAGAACGTGGGTTTTGGACCAAGGCCTATGTTTGGATTCTAAAAGAAGGGGAGGTAGTTTTTACATATTCGTTGGGTATGGACATCAGAACCAATTTGCCTAGACTTACATCTTGGCTTTACCTTTACTAAGTGTGTGACCTTGGGTAAATTACTCAACCTCTCTTTGTCTCAGTTTCCTCACTGGTAATATGGGAATGATAGTACTGATCTTAGAGGGTTGTTGTGAACCCTCTAAGAGGGTTTATTTAAAAGAGTTACATCTAAGGCACTTAGAACAGTTCTAGCACATAGTATACACAGTATAAATGTTATTACTTTCTGACTATGGGGCCTTAGGTCAGTCTTTTTTGTTTTTTAAGGATTTATTTCTTATTTATTTTTTTTATTTTTGGCTGCATTGGGCCTTAGTTGCGGCACACCGGATCTTCATTGAGGCATGTGGGATCTTTCGTTGTGGCACATGGGTTTCTCTCTAGTTGTGGCACACAGGCTCCAGGGTGCATGGGCTCTGTAGTTTGCGGCATGCAGGCTCTCTAGTTGAGGGGTGTGAACTCAGTAGTTGTTGTGCTCTGGCTTAGTTGCCCCTTGGCATGTGGGACCAGGGATCGAACCCGTGTCCCCTGCATTATAAGGTGAATTCTTTACCACTGGACCACCAGGGAAGTCCCAGGGTCTTAGGTCGGTCTTAATCTCAGTTTTATCATTTGTAAGATAGGGATAATTATACCTACCCCACAGTGTGGTTGTAGGAACTAGAGAATACACACACACACTTGTGCACAATACACCTTGCATAGTAATTAGTGTCATGTTTATATTTTAGTTATATTTAATGGGAATTAGATTGGAAAATGTTATTTTGTAGGTTTTTGAAAATGTTTATCATCAAAGAAATCTTGATTTATTTTCTTCCCTCAATTGCGTAGAACGGAAAGATGCTGAAGGATGGGAAACTGTTCAGAGAGGAAGGCCTGTTCGTTCACGATCAACAGCAGTGGTGCCAAAAGTTTCATTACCAACAGAAGCATTAAGGTCAAAGGATGACAGTGATAAAGAAAATGTACGTCTTCTACCTGACAAAAGTATTCAGAAAGGTGAATTTGTTGGAGGTGGACCTTCTAATACTATAGAATCTCGGCTCAAAGACTCATTACACTCATGTGATCATCCTCTTGCAGAGAGAACCCAGGTAGTACATTCTGAAAATCCTTTTATTGCTTTTTTATAAAGGATATATATACGTATGTTGGAATGTCTTAATTTTTCTACTTCATTTTTTACTTTTATTGTGAAAAATTTCAGATCTACAGAAAAGTTGCAAGAATAGAATAATGAACTCTCCTGTACCCTTTTCGTAGATTCACAGATTAACATTTTGCCACATTTTTTTCTCTCTCTATTTACATATCACACACTCATATTGTATGCTAAACATTTGAGAGTAATGTGCAAATACCGTAACCATTCACCCTTAAATGCTATAGCATATATCGCTAAAGAACAAAGAAACTCTTTTACATAACCACACTATAATTATAAAATTCGGGGAATTTGACATTTATATAATATTGTTATCGAATTTATAGTCTGTATTCAAAAATTTCCAGTTGTCCCAATAATTTCTTCATAGAATGTTTTTCCATGATGCATGATCCAATCTAGAGTCACACATTGTATTTGGCTTTGTTTCTTTAATGTCTTTCACCAGGGACAGTTACTCAGCCTGTCTTTGTCTTTCATGACATTAATATTTTTGAAGTATACATTGTGGGTTTTTTGTACAGTGTTCTTCAGTTTGTTTATTCGTTATTCACTTTAGCTCATACATTTTTGAGAGAAATAAAGTGATTGTTCTTAGCCTCACATTTAAAGGCATATCATATCAATTTGCCCAAGTTTGTTAACTTTGATTACTGGTTAAAATGGTGTCCTCCTGCTTCATTTGTAGTGTTATTTTAAATGGTGATGAAAGTAGAATAATTTTTCACTTGCTCTACTTTTACTTCCTACAATTCGAGTATAGAGTGATTTATATTTAAATAATTCTTTAAAGTTAATATTCCCAGTACTCTTCTGTCAGTCCATTTGAAGTTTATTTTACTTACTTGGTTAAGCAAGGCATTTTTTTTAAAAAACAGGACTTTAAAAAAATTTTTATTTTATTATTATTATTATTATTTTTTGGCCACCCTGTATGGCATGTGGGATCTTAGTTCCCAGACCAGGGATTGAACCTGCACCCCCTGCGTTGGAAGCATGGAGTCTTAACCACTGGACCGCCAGGGAAGTTCCAGCAATGCATTTTTAAAAGATATTTGTTTACAAAAAAATTTTATGTTCGGTTAGTATAATTTTATGTAAAATGTCCAGTGAAATATAAGAGAGATTCTTTGATAAGGTACAGGGACTAAGTAAAAAAGTTGTAAAATAGTTGTCATATTTCTCAGTACAGAATAGTATCTGCCTTTTAAAATTCTCTCCTTTTACTTGTAGGATATTTATTTTTATTAGAAACTGTAGTCAACTTCCATGGTTTTTTTCCTTAATGATAATAATGGCTCTTAATCCTACATTGTTCCTGATGTTTTATAACTCTTTAATGTATGTATGTTTTGTGCCCACATGAGATTGAAAGCTCCTTGTGGGCATTATCTTATGTTGCCTTTTAATTTCCCACAATATGGAGCAGAGTCAAAGATACCTAGGAAGTAATCAGTACATAGTTGTTGGGTGAAACTTTAAGAAACTTTTAAATGTAGGTAAATTTGATGACGAAATCACTTTCTATATCACTTAACTACCATCTGGCATTCTTGGTACATGTATTATATTTTAACTATAAAATTTAACAGTATAAAAATTATGCTGATTTTGTGTAATGAATAAACTTATGTGATTTTTTGAGGTTTTAGAAATAGTCTATACATAGAACTTTTGAGTAATTATTGTTAAATTATTTCAGTATAAAAGTTCACTGCTTGTGGTGGCCAAGCTAATATTAATAATTGTTTTCTCCACTGTCATTCTGAAAATGGAATTAGCATTTTTATATATTTTTCAACATTATAGTTTAGCTTTGATTTTGTTATTTAAGTTGATATTGATTTTTTAATAAACAGCATTGACTATATTGTGAAGATCAATAATGCTAATGTAAATATTACTGAGAAGATTATAAACCATGGTGACTGATGTATGGATAATGTTGATAGCAATATAAACATTGTGATGCAATTTGAATAATGCTTATGCTAAAATGAACACTTTGGGACACTTTAAAGTTCTAACCAATAGTAGGATTTTTAAAGTAGTTTATATGACTTGGCCAAGTTTAATATTTATATAAATACTATATCAAACTAGGGTTTTTATGGCCACTGCACTGTTTATCTAATGTTTATTTAAGTAGTGATGTGAGTAAGTTTTAAATTCACAATTTTAGATTTTAGTTCTTCTCCTTGGAGTTCATTACTCTGAGTATAGCTGGAAAACATAGCACCATTCTTTCTGTACTCTGTTAGAAAGTGAAAATAAAGGCTTGTTCCTATTCACTAAACTAGAAAGTTTTTAAAAAATGGGTATGTATTTGACTTCAGCATAAGTTGTATTTGTTTAAATGGTTTTTACGTTTCTCTTGGTTATGTGTTAAATATTTCTAAACGGGAATGGAGAGCCTATTGAAGTCTAAAGAATATGAATTGCATAATGAAACTGCATGCTGACATATACTCTACTTTTTATGGTGTATTTCTCTTTTATATCTGAGATTTGGTATTATGTGCTATGTGGTGTCCTAAACATAGTAGATGTGCAAATAAAATTTGTGGCTGCTTAATGGTTTCTCTTCTTATACTTGAAACATACCAAAAAATGACTGAGTCATCTGTCAGTCAGCTGCTGCTTTACAGTTGATAGGTTAAGCAGAATCAGGTTTTCTAGAGTGAAATAAGTTGGTGAGTATTTTCCATTATCTCTGATTCAATCTGTAATATGTTTCGTTAGTTCACAGTGAGTACACTGGATGATGTCAAGAACTCTGGCAGTAGTTTCTTACAAGACAATTCTGTGCAAACTTCTGAAATACCTGCCGTTCACATTGATATAGAGTGTGTTTCAGTTACTCAGCAAGCTGACACACCTTTGCAAGCAAGTGAAGACAAATTTTCAGAAGAGAAAGAAAGAATAGAAAGTGAAATGGATCCTTCAGATATTTCAAATGTGAGTGCTGCTAACTTGGTAAGAACAACTTATCGGAATTCTGAGTAAATATATTAAAGAGACATAAAACCCAATAATAAAAAATTGTAATGTATATTTCTCTACACTTTACAAGCACTTTTTAACATAGCATTTTATATATGTTATTTCATTTTAACATTTTATTCTTACAGCAATCTTTTGATATAGTTAAGTTTCTTCTTATTTTGTAGAGGAACGAAATGAGACTGTGAAAATTAAATAACTTGCTCAAAATCATTCACTTTGTGTGTGATTTGATCACATGTTAAGAAACTATCATAATAATGTTTTCTATGCAACATCTACCACTCTGATAGATGGGAAATTGTGCTTAATGAACTTAGCTTTAAGAATTCTCTTAACAGAGTACTTTAGACAGTTACTATCATTTGCTTGGAGTTGGTCTTTAAGATGAAATTTATTTATCATCCCTATGGCAGAATCTTTAAAAATGCATTGACTTAAAATTACTTATAGGTTTATGTTTTTGGATGACTATTTAATTCTGCTCATGTCTTTCTCCTTCCCATTTTAGTATTAAGATACTTGGCCTGAGTATAATTCAGATTAGGTCATGTTGGGTTTGTTTAAAAAGTAATTTTCAAAAGGAATAGGCACATATAAAAAGTTGTTGAGAAAAAATTCAAATTTAGTTCGTTTTTTTTGGCAATTGACAAGGAAATTTAGTTTTTTCTGAGATATACATTTTAAAGTAATAACTAGAATTATGACTTATAACATTATACCAGAACATATAAGATTTTTAGAAATTTCACGTAATGTCTGAAACATTTATATTAACATATTTCCATACAAATAACCCAAAGAAAGTTTAGTATTAGGTTTTGTTTGTTTGTTTCTTTATACTGCAGGTTCTTATTAGTAATCAGTTTTATACACATCAGTGTAAACATGTCAATCCCAGTCGCCCAATTCAGCACACCACCATCTGCACCCCACCGCAGATTTCCCCCCTTGGTGTCCATATGTTTGTTCTCTACATCTGTGTCTCAACTTCTGCCTTGCAAACTGGTTCATCTGTACCATTTTTCTAGGTTCCACATCAATGTGTTAATATACGATATTTGTTTAGCCCTTTCTGACTTACTTCACTCTGTATGACAGTCTCTAGGTCCATCCGCGTCTCAACAAATGACTCAATTTCGTTCCTTTTTATGGCTGAGTAATATTCCATTGTATATATGTACCACAACTTCTTTATCCATTCATCTGTCGATGGGCATTTAGGTTGCTTCCATGACCTTGCCATTGTAAATAGTGCTGCAATGAACATTGGGGTGCATGTGTCTTTTTGAATTATGGTTTTCTTGGGATATATGCCCAGTAATTCTATTTTTAGTTCTATTCTATTTTTAGTTCTCCATAGTGGCTGTATCAATTTACATTCCCACCAACAGTGCAAGAGGGTTCCCTTTTCTCCACACCCTCTCCGGCATTTGTTGTTTGTAGATTTTCTGATGATGCCCATTCTAACTGGTGTGAGGTGATACCTCATTGTAGTTTTGATTTGCATTTCTCTAATAATTAGTGATGTTGAGCAGCTTTTCATGTGCCTCTTGGCCATCTGTATGTCTTCTTTGGAGAAATGTCTATTTAGGTATTCTGCCCATTTTTGGATTGGGTTGTTTGTTTCTTTAATATTGAGCTGCATGAGCTGTCTATATATTTTGGAGATTAATCCTTTGTCCGTTGATTCATTTGCAAATATTTTCTCCCATTCTGAGGGTTGTCTTTTTGTTTTGTTTATGGTTTCCTTTGCTGTGCAAAAGCTTTGAAGTTTTATTAGGTCTGATTTGTTTATTTTTGTTTTTATTTCCGTTACTCTAGGAGGTGGATCGAAAAAGATCTTGCTGTGGTTTATGTCAAAGAGTATTCTTCCTATGTTTTCCTCTAAGATTTTATAGTGTCTGGTCTTACATTTAGGTCTTGAATCCATTTTGAGTTTATTTCTGTAAATGGTGTTAGAGAATGTTCTAATTTCATTCTTTTACCTGTAGCTGTCCAGTTTTCCCAGCACCACTTATTGAAGAGACTGTCTTTTCTCCATTGTATATCTTTGCCTCCTTTGTCATCGATCAGTTGACCATAGGTGCGTGGGTTTGTCTCTGGGCTTTCTATCTTGTTCCATTGATCTGTGCTTCTGTTTTTGTGCCAGTACCATATTGTCTTGATTACTGTAGCTTTGTAGTATAGTCCGAAGTCAGAGCGTCTGATTCCTCCAGCTCCATTTTTTTCCCTCAAGACTGCTTTGGCTATTCGGGGTCTTTTGTGTCGCCGTACAAACTTTAAGATGATTTGTTCTAGTTCCATAAAAAATGCCATTGGTAACTTGATAGGTATTGCATTGAATATGTAGATTGCTTTGGGTAGTATAGTCATTTTCACAATGTTGATTCTTCCAATCCAAGAACATTGTATATCTCTCCATCTGTTGGTATCATATTTAATTTCTTTCTTCAGTGTTTTATAGTTTTCTGCATACAGGTCTTTTGTCTCCCTAGGTAGGTTTATTTCTAGGTATTTTATTCTTTTTGTTGCAGTGGTAAGTGGGAGTGTTTCTGTAATTTCTCTTTCAGATTTTTCATCATTAGTGTATAGGAAATGCAAGAGATTTCTGTGCATTAATTTTGTACCCTGCAACTTTACCAAATTCATTGATTAGCTCTAGTAGTTTTCTGGTAGCAGTTTTAGGATTCTCTATGTATATTATCTTGTCATCTGCAAACAGTGACAGTTTAACTTCTTTTCCAATTTGTATTCCTTTTATTTCTTTTTCTTCTCTGACTGCTGTGGCTAGGACTTCCAAAAGTATGTTGAATAATAGTGGTGAGAATGGATATCCTTGTCTCATTCCTGATCTTAGAGGAAATGCTTTCAGTTTTTCACCATTGAGAGTGATGTTTGCTGTGGGTTTGTCGTATATGGCCTTTATTATGTTGAGGTAGGTTCCCTCTATGCCCACTTTCTGGAGAGTTTTTATCATAAATGGTGTTGAATTTTGTCAAAAGCCTTTTCTTCATCTATTGAGATGATCATACCGTTTTTATTCTTCAATTTGTTAATATGGTGTATCAAATTGATTGATTTGCATATAGTGAAGAATCCTTGCATCCCAGGGATAAATCCCACTTGGTCATGGTGTATGATCCTTTCAATGTATTGTTGGATTCTGTTTGCTAGTATTTTGTTGAGGATTTTTGCATCTATATTCATCAGTGATATTGGTCTGTAATTTTCTCTTTTTGTAGTATCTTTTTCTGGTTTTGGCATCAGGGTGATGGTGGCCTCCTTAAATGAGTTTGGGAGTGTTCCTCCCTCTGCAGTTTTTTGGAAGAGTTTGAGAAGGGTGGGTGTTAGCTCTTCTCTAAATGTTTGATAGAATTCAGCTCTGAAGCTATGTGGTTCTGGACTTCTGTTTGTTGGAAGATTTTTTTTTTTTTTGCGGTACACGGGCCTCTCACTGTTGCGTTCTCTCCAGTTGTGGAGCACAGGCTCCAGACGCACAGGCTTAGCGGCCATGGCTCACGGGCCCTGCTGCTCCGCGGCATGTGGAATCTTCCGGGACTGGGGCACGAACCCGTGTCCCCTGCATCGGCAGGTGGACTCTCAACCACTGCGCCACCAGGGAAGCCCTGTTGGAAGATTTTTAATCACAGTTTCAACTTTATTACTTGTGATTGGCCTGTTCATATTTTCTGTTTCTTCTTGGTTCAGTCTTGGAAGGTTATACCTTTCTAGGAATTTGTCCATTTCTTCCAAGTTGTCCATTTTATTGGCATAGAGTTGCTTGTAGTAGTCTCTTAGGATGCTTTGTATTTCTGCAGTGTCTGTTGTAACTTCTTTTTCATTTCTAATTTTATTCATTTGAGTCCTCTCCCTCTTTTTCTTCATGAGTCTGGCTAATGGTTTATCAATTTTGTCTTCTCAGAGAACCAGCTTTTAGTTTTATTGATCTTTGCTATTGTTTTCTTTGTTTCTATTTCCTTTATTTCTGCTCTGATATTTATGATTTCTTTCCTTCTGCTAACTTTAGGTTTTGTTTGTTATTCTTTCTCTAGTTCCTTTAGGTGTAAGTTTAGACTGTTTACTTGAGATTCTTTTGGTTTCTTGATGTAGGCTTGTATAGCTATAAACTTCCCTGTTAGAACTGCTTTTGCTGCATCCCATAAGTTTTGGATCGTCATGTTTTCGTTGTCATTTGTCTCTAGGGATTTTTTGATTTCCTCTTTGATTTCTCCAGTGATTTCTTGGTTGTTTAGTAACGTATTGTTTAGCCTCCATGTGTTTGTGTTTTTTACATTTTTTTCCCTGTAATTCATTCTAGTCTCATAGCGTTGTGGTCAGAAAAGATGCTTGATATGATTTCAGTTTTCTTAAATTTACTGAGTCTTGATTTGTGACCCAAGATGTGATCTATCCCGGAGAATGTTCTGTGCACACTTGAGAAGAAAGTGTATTGTGTTGTTTTTGGATGGAATGCCCTGTAAATATCAATTAAATCTATCTCATCTATTGTGTCATTTAAAGCTTCTGTTTCCTTATTTATTTCCTTTTGGATGATCTGTCCATTGGTGTAAGTGAGGTGTTAAAGTCCCCCACTATTATTGTGTTACTGTCGATTTCCTCTTTTATAGCTGTTAGCAGTTGCCTTATGTATTGAGGTGCTCCTATGTTGGGTGAATATATAATTATAATTGTTATATCTTCTTCTTGGATTGATCTCTTGATTATTATGTAGTGTCCTTCCTTGTCTCTTGTAACATTCTTTATTTTAAAGTCTGTTGTATCTGATATGAGCAAAGCTACTCCAGCTTTCTCTTGATTTCCATTTGCACGGAATATCTTTGTCCATCTCCTCACTTTCAGACTGTATTTGTCCCTAGGTCAGAAGTGGGTCTCTTGTAGACTGCATATATATGGGTCTTGTTTTTGTATCCATTCAGCAAGCCTGTGTCTTTTGGTTGGAGCATTTAATCCATTCACATTTAAGGTAATTATTGATATGTATGTTCCCATGACCATTTTCTTAATTGTTTTGTGTTTGTTTTTGTAGATCCTTTTCTCTGTTGTGTTTCCCACTTAGAAAAGTTCCTTTAGCATTTGTTGTAGAGCTGGTTTGGTGGTGCTGAATTCTCATACTTTTTGCTTGTCTGTAAAGCTTTTGATTTCTCCATTGAATCTGAATGAGATCCTTACCCGGTAGAGTAATCTTGGTTGTAAGTTCTTCCCTTTCATCACTTTAAGTATATCATGCCACTCCCTTCTGTCTTGTAGAGTTTCTGCTGAGAAATCAGCTGTTAGCCTTATGGGAGTTCCCTTGTATGTTATTTTTCATTTTTCCCTTGCTGCTTTCAATAATTTTTCTTCGTCTTTAATTTTTGCCAATTTGATTACTATGTGTCTCGGCGTGTTTCTCCTTGGGTTTACCCTGCATGGGACTCACTTCGCTTCCTGGGCTTGGGTCGCTATTTCCTTTCCCACATTAGGGAAGTTTTTGACTATAATCTTTTCAAATATTTTCTCTGGTCCTTTCACTCTCTCTTCTCCTTCTGGGACCCCTATAATGCAAGTGTTGTTGCGTTTAATGTTGTCTCAGAGATCTCTTAGGCTGTCTTCATTTCTTTTCATTCTTTTTTTCTTTATTCTTTTCCACAGCAGTGAATTCCACCATTCTGTCTTCCAGGTCACTTATCCGTTCTTCTGCCTCAGTTATTCTGCTATTGATTCTTTCTAGTGTATTTTTCATTTCCGTTATTGTATTGTTCATCTCTGTTTGTTTGTTCTTTAATTCTTCTAGGTCTTTGTTAAACATTTCTTGCATCTTCTCGATCTTTGCCTCCATTCTTTTTCCGAGGTCCTGCATCATGTTCACTATTGTTATTCTGAATTCTTTTTCTGGAAGGTTGCCTATCTCCACTTCATTTAGTTGTTTTTCTGGGGTTTTATCTTGTTCCTTCATCTGGTACATAGCCCTCTGCCTTTTCATCTTGTCTATCTTTCTGTGAATGTGGTTTTTGTTCCCAGGCTGCAGATTTGTAGTTCTTCTTACTTCTGCTGTCTGCCTTCTGGTGGATGAGGCTATCTAAGAGGCTTGTGTAAGTTTCCTGATGGGAGGGACTGTTAGTGAGTAGAGCTGACTGTTGCTCTCGTGTGCAGAACTCAGTAAAACTTTAATCCACTTGACTGCTGATGGGTGGGGCTTGGTTCCCTCCCTGTGGTTGTTTTGCCTGAGGCAACCAAACACTTGAGCCTACCTGGGCTCTTTGGTGGGGCTATTGACAGACTCTGGGAGGTCTCTAGCCAAGGAGTATTTCCCAGAACTTTTGCTGCCAGTGTCTTTGTCCCCACGGTGAGCCACAGCATCCCCCCACCCCCGCCTCTGCAGGAGACCCTCCAACACAAGCAGATAGGTCTGGTTCAGTCTCCCCTGGGGTCACTGCTCCTTCCCCTGGGTCCCGATGCACACACTACTTTGTGTGTGCTCTCCAATAGTGGAGTCTCTGTTTCCCCCAGTCCTGTAGAAGTCCTACAGTCAATTCCCACTAGGCTTCAAAGTTTGATTCTCTAGGAATTCCTGCTCTGGTTGCTGGACCCTCAGGTTGGGAAGCCTGATATGGGGCTCAGAACCTTCACTCCAATGTGTGGACTTCTGTAGTATAAGTGTTCTCCAGTCTATGAGTCACCCACCCGGCAGTTATGGGATTTGATTTTACTGTGATTGTGCCCCTCCTACCTTCTCATTGTGGCTTCTCCCTTGTCTTTGTATGTGGGGTATCTTTTTTGGTGAGTTCCAGTGTCTTCCTGTGGATGATTGTCCAGCAGCTAGTTGTTATTTTGGTGTTCTCTCAAGAGGGAGTGAGAGCATGTCCCTCTACTCCGCCATCTCGGTTCCTCCTCCTACACTCCAAATTTAGTTTTTAATTGGCCACTGTATACTATAATTTCTTTTTAAACTTAATGCCTCATCATGTTGAAAGATGATACCAGCAGATGATATTAGGCCAAATTATACATTTTAGAGAGAGAACAAGATTAGATAGTTGAAATTTGATATGGATTGTTTAAGGGAAAAATAAGAGTTACAGTAATAAGAAAAACAAATATTTAGATTCCTTTATAAAGGAATAAAGGGCAACTTTTTTTTAACTTAGGTTTTTTAGTGCGAATGTTTTAAAGGTTAACTAATTTACGGTCATGTAAATAGTGGGTTTAATGTATCGGTAGAAATTGGTCGTATTTACATTTTTGTTTTCATAGCTAGCTATCATATTAAATTATGTATTTTGCAGATGGATTCTATGAGAATCAAATTTCGAAAAAGGAAAAAGATCCTATAGTTAAATAAGCATAAAATAATTATTTAAAAATTCTTCTCTCATCATTTTTATTTTGATCACGTAGGTAAAATAAGCTTATGGTAGAGTATTAAAAACCCTTGGTTATTTTGAGAATGACATTTACATACTTGAAGGAAAATAAGTTCTGCTTTACATATGAATATTATCATATCCTTAGAGGTCTTAGAGGAATTTTAAACTAATATTTTGAGAAAATTTTATGTTTTTAATTTGTCTTGGCACAGATACTTCTGTGGGTTGCTCTATATAAGCATGTCATTGTTTAGGTTCTAAATAGAGGGTTATAGAGAATTGCTGCAGTGTTGAGAAAATTGTTTTCTTTTTTCCCCTCAATATAGTATTGTCACATACATGGTTCAACTAAAAAAATCTGTAGTTCTCTTATTTAACAGAAGCCTAAGCAAAAAATGACTGTAAGAATTTATAATAATAAAATTTATTTATTAAACATAAAGGACCCTTTATGTTTAAGGTCCACTTTTGCCACCATTGTAAAAATGTGCTGATGTAAATCCTAGCTACCATGGATTTATTTTTTTTAGATTTACTGAAATTACAAATTTTAATGAAAATTTAGAAATTTAAAAAATGATTATGTATGCAGGTATGTATTTGAATTTCACAGTGTGAAAATAGTAGAAGTTGTATATGGATAATTTAATCATTATTTCATCCGTAAGCTCTGTTACTCTGTTAAAATCTCTTCAGGTCTTAAGAGGTAAAATAGAAATGTTCTCTGGAGAAGATAAAATTGAGAAGGAAATAGGCTTATGTGAGAATTTACTTTCTGCAAAGTTAAATATATTTAACTTTAATAGTTTTTTTAAATCATTGTTAGGTATGATATTTGTGTGGCACCTTAACAAGTTAGTTTCTATAATATTCTAGCGTTTACAGAGAAAAAGCTTATGATGCAAAGAAATAGTCTGTCATCTAAACTCTCTCACCCCATTCTCTTCCCCAGGGACAATCTTGTATGTTTTGAGGGGGCAGAGTATCGACAGGGGAAATGAAGTGGGGAGGGGAAGCTTTAAGAAGGATACCCATGTCTAGGCTCCACTCCAGACCAATTCAGTAATAAGCTGAAGCTCAAGCACTTGCATTTTTAATACCTTTATTGAGGTGTTATTGATTTTCAGTAAACTTCACATATTTAAGATATACACATTGATATATTTTGACATGTGTTTATACCTGTGAAATCATCACTATAATCAAGATAATGAAAGTATCGATTGCCTCCAAAAGTTTTCACTTTCTCTTTTGTAATCCCTCCTTTCTGCTCTTCCCTGTTTCCCCTTCCCAGGGTTATCACTATTCTGCGGTTACTACATATTAATTAGCATTTTAAGAAATTTCTGTATATGGAATAATGTAATCTTTGTTTAGCTTCTTTCACTCAGCATAATTATTTTGAGATTCATCCATGTAGTTGTGTATATTAATAGTTCCTTCTTCTTTTATTGTCTTTAGGAGTACTCTGTTGTATGCATGTAACTCAGTATGTTCATCCATTCAATTGTTGACAGATGTTTGAGTTGTTGCCAGTTTCTCTATTATGAATAAAGGCACCATGAACGTTTGTCTTTGTTTTGAACATATGTTTTCATTTCTCTTGGGAAAATATCTAGGTCAGTTTTGTTGATAATATTGTTCAGGTTTCCTTTGCCAATTTTCTGTACTTGTTCTATCAGTTGAGAGAGGGGTATTGAAATCTCTGCATATATCTGTGGGGCTACTTTTTTTAAGCCAACTTTATTGAGATATAATTTACATAACATACAGTTTATCCATTTAGAGTGTACAGTGCAGTGTTTTTTAGTATATTCACAGAGTTGTGCAGACATCACCATAATTAGTTTTAGAACACTTCCATCACTACAAAAAGAAACCCAGTGCCCAGTAGCAGTCCTCCCTTTCACCCCACCCTCCCAGCCCTATACAACCACTAATCTGTCTTTTGTCTCTATAGATTTGCCTGTTCTGGACATTTCATAGAAGTGGAATACAATATGTGGTCTTTGTGAATGGTTTCTTTCACTAGGCATATTGTTTTCAAGGTTCATTCGTGTTTTAGCCTGTATCAGTATTTCATTCCTTTTTATGCCCAAATAATATTCCACTGATTGAAGAATGTGGGATATACCACATTTTATCCATTCATCAGTTGATGGACATTTAGGTTTTCTCCACTTTTTGGAATTTATGAATAATGCTGCTTTAAATATTTGTGTACAAGTTTTTGTGTGAACATATGGTTTCGTTTCTCCTGAGTATACATCTGGGAATGGGATTGTTGGGTCGTATGGTAACTTTACATTTAATCTTTGTGAGAAACTATCAGACTGTTTTCCAAAGTAGCTGCATCATTTTACATTCCCATTAAGTTTATTTTGTTTTGTAATTCTATCAGTTTTTGCTTCTTTCATTTTGAATATCTATTATTATGTTCATAAACCTTTAGGATTGTTTTGTCTTCTTAGTGAATTAACAGTTTATCATTATGAAATGACCTTCTTTATCCCTTGTCATATTTTTTGCTCTGAAATCTACTGTGTCTGATATTAGTACTTCAACTTTCTTGTGGTTAGTGTTAGTATGGTAGCTCTTTTATTTGTAATCTGTTTATATTCTCATATTTAAATTAGGTTTCGTATAGGCAGCATGTGGTTTGGGGTCTTGCTTTTATCCAATTTGAGTCTCTATTTCCGTGTAATGTGATTATTAATATGGTTCCTTTAAATCTATCATCTTATTGTTTTTCTCTTTGACTCATCTGTTCTTCATCCCCTTTTTCCTTTTTCTCCCATCTTTTTGATTAATTTTCTTTTATAATTTATCTTCTTTGTTGGCTTAGTAGCCATAAATATTTGTTATTTCACTGTTGGCTTTAGGGTTTATAGTATGCATATTTAGCTTTTTATAGGGATTTATTAATTAATAATTCTGATGCATATATTTGTATTACATAATTCTAATGCATAATTTTAAGTAAGGTATATATGTTCAGAAAGTGTCATCACCAGTACGGTATAATTTTTTTTATATTCCCTTTCTTTATTATTATTATTATTATTTCTTAAAATAATGTTTTTCTTTGGTTTTTCAAATATTTGACCTGTAAATGTTTTGAATTTTGGTGCTCAAATGAAATTCACAGTTTATTATTAATAACAATAACTATTATTTATACAACTTCACAGTTTGTCATACACAGCAGTTTAGTAAAAAGGTCTCATGGATTATTATATCATTTTATGGAATATCAAATAGTCTTTTGCTTTTAAGAAATTTCCGAGTCATATAACTGGACCCCAAGTTTTATAATTCTAGATCAATGCTATTTTTATATATACTATTTATGATTAGAACATAAAGAAATACTTAACTTTCCAGTCAACTGATTTTGTTTTTAACTTTATAGTCTATGGCAGAAGTTCTTGCTAAAAAGGAAGAGCTAGCAGATCGTCTAGAAAAGGCCAATGAGGAAGCCATTGCTAGTGCTATTGCTGAAGAGGAACAGTTAACTAGAGAAATTGAAGCTGAAGAAAACAATGATATCAATATTGAAACTGACAACGACAGTGATTTTTCTGTGAGCTTTTAGAATTTTTATTCTCTGGGTGATTGAGACTTATACGATAAACAATAGCAAGTTTTTTTTTAAGCACTTTACCATTACTAAGTGTTTTTATATATAATGCAATTGACAAGTTGGAAGTTGTTTTCTCATTTTACAAATCAAGAAAATGAATCTCAGAGTAAGTAAATACGTAACATTTCTCAGATTATAATTGTACAGATTGAAGAAGAGTCAAAGATATATCTTTCCTTCTGCTAATAAAAAGCAAATGATACATTGCCTTGCTATCACTAGGCGCTCAGGATATATATGTTGATGAGAGGGATTTCTTAAAGAATAAAAGTAATCATGAATGTTTGCTATGTTATCCTATTAAATTTTAATGCCCAACAAATACTTTTTAGCTTTTCTGATGTATGCTCTAAATATGTCAGAATTTATGTAGTAATAGTTTAAACCCAATAGTTTTCTTTTAAAATTACTTGGCTTGTCTCTGCTGTTAATGGCATGTAGGTTAGTCTTCCTCTTAAAATGTATAGGCTGTGGTATTTTTAACTTGGTAATTATTGTGACTGTAAGAGGTATGTAACTTACAGTTACATACCTCTGTATGTAAAAAAAAAAAAAAACCATAGGGATTTTTTAATTATAGGGATTTAATTTCTGGTTTTGGACTGTTTGCTAAATGAAATATATGAGCAATAGGTAGAAAAATTTCATATATAGTTCATTTTATAAGGTTATAATTGGTTCAAATATTTGTTACTCAATTTTTCATATTACATTTTAGGCCAGCATGGGCAGTGGAAGTGTATCTTTCTGTGGTATGTCTATGGATTGGAACGATGTCCTTGCAGATTATGAAGGTATTACATGTTTGTATGTTTGTGTGTGTGTGTGTTGTATGTATAGGTACAGGGGTATAAAATAGATTATCTTATTACTTGGGGTTTTTGTGTAAAATAAATAAGAGTGGGATGCCTTTTAAAAGTCTGTTCTCAAATGTTGGTTTTATAGAATTATGTGGTTAAGCAATAGCGGTTTTCTTTTTTCTGAAAACAGCTCGTGAATCTTGGCGCCAAAATACATCCTGGGGGGATATTGTAGAGGAGGAACCTGCTAGACCTCCAGGACATGGAATTCACATGCATGAAAAACTTTCCTCACCATCTCGTAAAAGGTCTGGCCTTTGAAAATTAATTTGAAATGTTTCACAGGAAGGGAACTAGATGTTCTTGACTATTAAATGGAGTTACTACATACTATTTTAAGGTACATTATTCAAGACATTTCCAGATCCATTGAAAAGTGACAATGTTTCTGTGAAATTTTAGGCCAAAGTTAGTTTTGTATATTTTTTATATTTATTTTAAGAACTTTGAAGACTAAAGAAGATATTATTGACTTTATCATGTAAACATTTGTGTCTCTTGTCCATTTGTTTGTATTAATAGAACAATTGCAGAATCTAAGAAGAAACATGAAGAAAAACAAATGAAAGCACAGCAGCTAAGGGAAAAGTTACGTGAAGAGAAAACATTAAAGCTTCAGAAATTGTTAGAAAGGGTGAGTTTTTAATTTTTAGGGAAGTATGATTGCCTTAAATTAATGGGCTTATTTTCAACTTGACTTCTTCTGGTTCGAGAGAAGCTAAAAGAACAATAAAAATAAATTTACTAGGAAACAAAAGCATTTCTATCTACTGAGTTACAGAAAGCTACCTGTTAAAGAAAGAAAACAGAATTTGTCATTCCTAAAAAAGCTGGTAAATTGATGTTTTGCTGAGTTCGCATGGATTATTAAAGCTGCGCGTTGTCTTTTGCCATTTTCAGTGGAGGTTTCCTTGGGGAGTCTTGTGCAAAGTGTTCAATGAATTGGTAGGACAGTTTTGAGCTTGAGATGATCAGATTTGAATAAGTAGGGCACTAATTAGATTTATGGAAGACATTCTTGGAGTGTTTAGAGCAGTGTAACTTCTGGTTAGTATGATGTAGTAGAAAGAACATGGGCTCTGGAGATGGCCAATCAGGTGAAATCCTGGTTTGAACCACATAATAGGATATGATGCCCTGGGCAAATTACATAACAATACTGCCTTTTAATTTCTTTATCCATAAAATGACAATTATCATTGTTAACCAGTTGTGATGATGAAAGTGGCAAGTAAAACAGTAGCGTGGTGCTCGGGTGGCTGTTGCTCAGCATATGGTCATTCTTATTGTTAGTTACACGTGGCAGACATGAGTACTGTATTAGTTATGTGTGCTGTGTAACAAAGGGCCTCAAGTCTTAGCAGCTTAAAACAACACACATTTTCACTTAAAACAACTGCTCACCGTTTCTTGGGCATGGAAACCAGGAGTGGCTTGTGTTGTTATTTCTTTGTTCAGAGTCTCTCCTGAGGTTGCAGTCAAGCTGTTGTCTGGGGCAGCAGTCATTTGGAGCTGAAGGATCCACTTCCAAACTCTCATATGGTTATTGGCAGGCCTGGATTCCTCTTTAGCAGTTGGTTATGGACCTCAGTATCCTGCCATGTGGGTCTTTCCATAGCCTGATGTTCTTATAACATGGCTGCTACCTTTCCCACAGAGTAATCTGAGAGAAGACGAGAAAGAGAGAGAATGAACAAGTGAGCTGCCAAAATGGAAGCTGCACTGTCTTTTATAACCTAATCTTGGAAGTGATATACCATCACTTTTGCTGAATTGTATTGGTCACGAACCTGATACAGTGTTGGAAGGAAAAACACAAGGGTCTGAATACCAGGTGGCTGGGATCATTTGGAGCCATCTTGAAGTCTGTGAACTACATATACCTAACATAGCATGATAGAAGATAGGTAACCGTTATAGTATAGGTGAACTCCTTTGTTACCTTCTGGTCCTAGAAAGGAGGACTAATATGCCTAGGTTAAAAATATTTGCATTACTTATGTTTGTTTTAAAATTGGGGAAAACAATTGGACCAAATAATTTGAATGTAAAAATGAGGTGGCATAAGATTCTCCTTAGTACAGTGGACAAATTGGCTGGGAAAGGAAGAAAATCTGTAATTTTTCTCTTTACCTGAATCTCAAGAATTTAATCATTTTAGTCAAGATTTTAATCATTTAGATTGAATAGATCAAATATGAAAAACAGTCTCCATGTCATGGGGCTCTATAAGAGTTAATATATTATTTCATTTTAAGCTTGAGAAAAATGTTTTAACACAATTATAATTTCCCTTCTTATTGTATTTTTAATACAAATAAAATTATATACTTTATTTTCTCACTATATAATATAATCTCCAGATACTCATGCAAACAAAACAGTAAATTCTTTTTTTTTTTTTTTTTGCGGTACACGGGCCTCTCACTGTTGTGGCCTCTCCTGTTGCGGAGCACAGGCTCCGGACGCGCAGGCTCAACCACTGCGCCACCAGGGAAGCCCCAAAATAGTAAATTCTTGAAATTGTACAACACGTTAGAGGTTCTCTGGTTTAATTTTCCCATCAATGTAGGTATCCCTGCAATTATTAAATGATAAATCCCACCTTCCATTTATATAATGAGTTATTGTTTCAACACTATTCTATACATATATGGTCTCATCTGATCACCACAATACCTCTGTGAGGCACACAGAGTTGAACAGATCCTGAACCCCATTTTTTAAAAAATTTATTTTATTTAATTTATTTATTTTTGGCTGCCTTGGGTCTTCGTTGCAGTGCACGGGCTTCTCACTGCGATGTCCTCTCTTGTTGTGGAGCACAGGCTCCAGGCACGCAGGCTTCAGTAGTTGTAGCGTGCGGGCTCAGTAGTTGTGGCTCGCCGGCTCTAGAGTGCAGGCTCAGTAGTTGTGGTGCACGGGCTTAGTTGCTCCGTGGCATGTGGGATTTTCCCAGACCAGGGATCAAACCCATGTCTCCTGCATTGGCAGGCGGATTCTTAGCTGCTGCGCCACAAGGGAAGTCCCCCTGAACCCCATTTTATAGATGTGAAAACTGAATCTAGGAGAGGCTAAGGGCTGTTTCCAATGTCACATGACCAATAATTTGCAGAGCTAGTTACCAATATCACATGACCAATAATTTGCAGAGCTAGAGCTTTAAGGACCTGTTCCTAGCTCCTAATCCAGTACTGTTTCTGCATCATACTTTTTTAGGTGGTTAAATACATTATTATATAGATGAAATTCAACTGAAATGTTAGTTTTCTTCCCATTCATGTTGAGCCAACATTGATTTTCTATAATTCTTATTGCAGGTGCAGGTTCTGATTTCTTGGAGCACAGGACAAGTCTTTTACTTCTATTTGATATTGTTTTAAGGAAGTAAAGGGAGCTAACGTAATTATTCTTCTATAGTCAAAACTCTCTGTTCCTTCAGAGAATGTTTCTTATGCAAATATTTATTTTTCAGACTTCTCACCTTTTTTTCAATTTCTAGGATAAAATTATCTGTCTTGAATTTGGGTTATAGAGCCATTAATGTTTATAAGGATAAGACATACACACTATTTTCATTTTAAGTGTGCTCATAGTGCAGTATAATAATAACAGCAAATATTTCTCTTGAGCAATGTCTAATGTACTGTTCTAAGAGTTTACATATATTCACTCAATCTTGAAAACCTATGAGTTAGGTACTACTACTATTCTCTTTATAGATAAGGAAACTGAGACATAGGCTAAAAAAGTTGCCCAGTTTATATATCTAGCAAGTGACCATGGTAGATTATGAACTCATCAGTCTGGCTCCATAGGCTGTGTTCGTAATCATTAGTCATGATCCTTTAGGTCTTTCCACATTCTTGACTTTATAATTCCTAAGCTGTTTATCTGTTTGCACTTCTTGTCAAGTGACTATGTATGCTGAAATTAATGATGTGATAATTCATTGCATATAGGAGAAAGATGTCCGGAAGTGGAAAGAAGAGTTACTAGACCAACGACGTAGGATGATGGAAGAGAAATTACTTCATGCTGAATTTAAACGAGAGGTGCAGTTACAAGCAATTGTTAAAAAAGCACAAGAGGAAGAAGCTAAGGTATAACTTAGGTGCTTTGAACATTGAATTAGTTACTTGAGTACTTTTTCAGTTGTTACACGAGAAGCTAATGTTTATCAAATGTTTATCCTGTGCCAGAATAACAGCATTTTTACATGCTCATTTGATACTTATTATGTGCAATATCTTATTCTTACAGTAATCCTGTGAGATATGTATTACTTTTTACAGGTTTATTGAGGTATAATTCACAGACAATAAATAACACATATGTGAAGCATCAATTTGTTGAGTTTTGACATATATATTCCTGAAACCATCAGTACAATGAAAATAATAAACAATTCCATCACCCTCAAAAGTTTCTTATACCTCTTTGTAATTCATTCCTTCCTCCAACTCTGTTACCACGCAATTGCTGATCTGCTTTTTGTCACTATGGATGTTAGCATTTTCCAGAATTTTATATGAATGGAATCATAGAGTATGTACTCTTTCCCCTGGCATCTTTCATTCAGCATAGTTATTTTGAATTTTATCCATGCTGTTGTGTATCATTTCCTTTTCATTGCTGAGAAGTATACCATTGTGTAGAAATACCATAGTTTGTTAATCCAGTCACTTGTTGATGGACATTTGTTTTCATTCCAGTTTTTGGCTGTTATAGATATAGCTGCTGTGTAAATTCGTGTACAAATCTTTGTGCAGATGTGTGCTTTCATTTTCTCTGGTAAATACCTGATATTGGCAGAGTCTTATGATAGGTTTAACTTTTAAAGAAACACTTTATATACTCTTACCAGCAGTGGATGAGAGTTCTAGTTAGCCACATTCTCACCAACACTTGACATGGTTACATACTGTAATTCTAACCATTCCATATTAGTCTTTATGTATAGTGTCATATGGTTTTAATTTGCTTTTTGAACATCTTTTCATGTATTTCCTATCTGTAGCTCTTATTTGGTACAGTGTTTGTTCAAATATCTTTGTTCATTTTTTAAAGTTAGATTGTTTTGTTATTAGTCAAACAGTTCTCTTTTTCAGCTTTTTTGAGATATAGTTGACAAATAAAATAGATATTTACATGGTGATTTGATATACATATACATTGTGAAAGGATTTCCCTCATCCAGTTAATTAACATATCCATCACCTCACATATTTATCTTTTGTGTGTGTGTGTGTAAACATTTGAGTTCTACCCTGTTAGCGTATTTCAATTATATCAATACAATACAGTGTTATCAACTATAGCTACCATGTTATACATTAGATGCTTAGATTTCATTCATCTTATAATTAAAAGTTTGTCCCCTTTCACCAATCTCTCCCTATTTCTATCTGCCTCCCCCCGGCCTGTGGCAACTACTTTTCTGTTCGCTCTTTCTTTGAGTTTTTTGAATTGAAGTATAGTTGATTTACAATATTGTGTTAGTTTCAGGTGTACAGCATAATGATTCAGTATTTTTACAGATTATACTCCGTTAAAATTATTACATGATAATGGCTGTAATTCCATGTAATAGCAATATATCCTTATTGTTTATCTATTTTATGCATAGTAGTTTGTATGTCTTAATTCTGTACCCCTAATTTGCCCCTCCCTTCTCCCCTCTTCCCTTTGGTTACCACTGGTTTGTTTGTTTTCTATATCTCTGAGTCTGTTTCTGTTTTGAATATATATTCATTTGTATTATTTTTTAGATTCCAATTATAAGTGATATCATACAGTTTCTGTCTTTCTCTGTCTGACTTAACTTCACTAAGCATAAAGTTCTCTAGGTCCATCCATGTTGCTGCAAATGGCAGAATTTTGTTCTTTTTTATGGTTGAGTAATAGTCCATTGTATATATATATATATATATCACATCTTTTTTATCCATTCATCTGTTGATGGGCATTTCAGTTGGTTGCATATCTGGACAGAAAATCAATAAGGCAATGATGGTCTTAAATGATGCAGTAGACTAGTTGGACTTAATAGATATCTATAGGACATTATATTCAAAAACAGCAAAATAAACATTCTTTTCATGTGTACATGGAATGTTCTCCAGGATAGATCACATACTAGACCACAAAACAAGTCTCAACAGATTTAAGAGGATAGAAATTATGTCAAGCATTTTTTCCAACCACAATGGTATGAAACTAGAAATCAACTACAGAAAGAAAAATCTGTTTCGATGAGTTGCACTTTTTCTTTTATATTCCAAATATAAGTGATACCATGCAGTATTTTTCTTTCTTTCTCTCGCTTATTTCACTTAGCATAATACCCTCCAGTTTCACCCATGTTGTGGCAAATAGCAGAATTTCTTAGAGGACTTTGTATATTTTAGATATTAATATCTATGTTTTGCAAATATTTTCTCTCAGTCTACGGATTGCCTTTTCATTTTCTTAAAAGTGTCTTTTGAAGTTTTAAAAATTGGAAAGGTCCCATATAGACTTTTTTTTTCCTATACTTTATGTTTTTCTGTACCCTATTTAAAAAAGTTACATAAACTTAAGGTCACTAAGATTTTCCCTTAAGTTTTCTCTAGAAGTTTTAAATTTTACAGTGAGGTCTATGTTCCATTTTGAGTTAAGTTTTTTATATGGTGTGAGGTAGGGTTGAGGTTCATTTTTTTCATATGGTTATATAATGTTCCAGTATCAGTTGTTAAAGAGACTATCTTTTGTATAATGAATTGCCTTAGACCCTTGTTGAAAAGCAATTGGCTATATATGTGTGGGTCTATTTCTGATTTTCTATTCTGTTACATTTATCTTTATAAATACAACTTTATCTTCATTACTGTACCTTTATAATAAGTCATGAAATCAAGTATAAATCCTTAAGTTTTATTTTCTTCTAAAACTACTTTTGCTCTTTTAGGTTCTTTGCATTTCCATGTAATTTATAGGATCAGCTTATGAATTTCTACTCCTCCTGCCCAAAAGAGGCCTGCCTGTATTTTGATTAGAATTGCATTGAATTAATGCAATTCTAATCTGGGGGAGACTTGTCATCCTAATGATATTTAGTATTCTGAACCATATGTCTGATGGCATATATCTCCATTTATTTTGGTTTGTATATATTTTATGAAATTTATCTGCAGTTCATATTTTTAATGCTCTTGTCAATAGTATCTTGTTTTAAATTTGTTTCTAATTGTTTGCTGCTAACTTATAGAAACACATTTGATTTTAGTGTATTACCTTATATGCTACAACCCTGCTAAACCTACTAGTTCTAGTTTTATTACTTCTTTTCCTGTATGTTTTTCATTTTTAAATCTCCCTTTATTGCATTAACCAGTACTAGCACAATGTTGATTAATGATGAGAACCAATATCATTGCTGTGCTCCTAATATTAGGAAGAAAGCGTTCAGTCTTTCACCATTAAGTGTGATATTAGCTGTAGATCTTTCATAGATGTTCTTTATCAGATTGAGGAACTTCCTTTCTTTTCCTAGTTACTAAAATTTTTTTACCATGGACTTTGAATTTGGTTACCTGCTTTTTCTGCATTTATTGAGATGATATTATGTGTTTTTTTAAGATCTTAAAATGGTGAATTTCAGTATTTGATTGTCGGATACCAAAGTAACTGCAATTCTGGGATAAACCTCACATGGTCATGATATAATATCAGTTTTATATTTTGGTGTGCTTCATTTGCTAAAATTTTAAGAATTTTTGCATCAATGTTTGTGAGGGATTTTGATCTTTTTTTTTCTTTTCTTATAATGTCTTTGTCTGCTTTTGGTAACAGAATATGCTGGCCTCCTAAAGTGACTTGGGAAGGTTTCCATCCTCTTCAGTTTTCTAAAGTAGTTTATGTGGAACTGGTACAATTTCCTCCTTAAATTTTTTGTGGAATTTACCAATGAAGCCGTCTGGGCCTGGGGTTTTCTTTGTGGATGAGTTTTTTAAATAAAAATTCCATTTTTTTATATACATAGGGCTATTCATATTATCTATTTCTCTTGTGTAATTTGTGTCTTTCTAGGAATCTGTCCATTTCCTTAATGACTAACAATATTGGGCATATATTTATGTGCTTATTGGCTATTTGTATATCTTCCTTAGAAAAAAGTCTATTCAAAGTCCATTGCTCATTTTTTTTAATTGGGCTGTTTGTCTTTTTGTTGTTCAGCTGTAGGAGTTCTTTGTATATTCTCAATACTAGTTCTTTATCAGATATATAATTTGCAGATATTTTCTCACACTGTGTAGGTTACCTTTTCACTTTGTGGATAATGTTCTTTGCACAAAAGTTTTTAATGTTGATGAAGTCCAATTTATCTATCTTTTGTTTTATTTTTTGTACTTTTTGTGTTAAGAAATTATTGCGAAATTCAAAGTCATGAAGATTTACCTCCATGTTTTCTTCTAAGAGTTTTATGGTTTTAGCTTTTATATTTAGGTCATAGATACATTTTGAATTAATTTTTATATACAGAATGAGGTAGGGGGTCTGCCTTTATTCTTTTGCAGGTGGATATCATTTGTCCAAGCACTGCTTCTTGATGACACTATTCTTTCCCCAGTGAATGGTCTTGGCACACTTGCTGGAAATCAATTAGCCATAGGTGTACAGGTTTATTTCTCTTCTCTCAGTTCTATTCCACTGGTCTATACGTCTATCCTTATGCTGGTATCACACTGTTTTGATTACCGTAGCACTTCAGTAAGCTTTGAAATCAGGAACTATAGTCCTCCAACTTAGTTCTTTTTCAATGTTGTCTTAGCTATTTGGGGCAACTTGCAGTTAGGATGAGGATAAGCTTTCCATTTCCGTAAAAAAGTCCATTGGAGTTTTGTTAGGATTGCATTGAATTTTTACCATGCTTTGGGGAGTATTGCCATCTTAATAATATTAGATCTTCCAATCCATGAACACAGGATATCTTTCCATTTATTTAAATCTTCCTTAATTTCTTTATGGAGTGTTTTCTAATTTTCAGCACACAAGCCTTTCACCTTCTTGTTTAAATTAATTCCTAAGTATTGATTGTACTCTTTTGGAGGTGACTGTAAATGGAATTGTTTTCTTAATTTCATTTTCAGATTGTTTACTGCTAGTGTATAGAAATACAATTGATTTTTATATATTTATCTTATCTCCTGAAACCTTGCTTGA
Source organism: Aethalodelphis obliquidens (assembly GCF_003676395.1). Lineage (NCBI taxonomy): Eukaryota > Metazoa > Chordata > Mammalia > Artiodactyla > Delphinidae > Aethalodelphis > Aethalodelphis obliquidens. The sequence continues at coordinate 22,545,507 of NW_020837970.1, forward strand.
ACTTGCTCATTAGTTGTAATAGCTTTTTAGTGGATTCCTTAAGATTTTCTATATTCAAGATCATACCATCTGCAGCTAGAGATAGTTTTACTTCTTCTTTACCAATCTGGATGGCTTTGATTTTTTTTGTTGTTGTTGTTGCTTATTGCTCAGGATACAACCTGCAATACAATACTGAATAGAAGTGGTAGGAGTGGACATCCTTGTCTTGTTCCTGATCTTTGGAGTGGGAGGCATTTAGTCTTTCATCATCAAGTATGATGTTAGGTATGGGGTTTTCATAGATACACTTCAAAGATTGAGGAAGTTCCTTTTTACTTCTAGTTTGTTGAATGTTTTTAGCATGAAGGGGTATTGGATTTTGTCAAATCCTTTTTCTCCATCTATTGCAAGAATAATGTGGTTTTGTCCTTTGTTCTTTTGATATTTGCTGTGTTACATTAATTGAATTTCATATATTTTATATGTTTGTCTAATTTTTTAGTTGTTTAAGGTGGGAGGGTGCATCTGGACCCTCTTACTCCATCATAGCTGGAAGTGGAAATTCTGAACTATGTATTATTTTTATATTTTAGAGAAGCAGTCTGAAGGCAGATTGTTGATGGTCACACAGTCGGAATTAAAATCCTGATGTTTGTGGTTCGAAAGCCTATGCTTTTACCACTGTTCTTATTATTGGTTTAGTATTTTCATTTTGTGGTCTTTTTTTATATGACTTGTATGAATTTTGATCTCTCTAATTGCCTAATATATTTACTTTCATTATAATCTCATTAAACCAAAGTGGCTCCTATAAACATATTAACCCAAACTATAGTTTAAATAATTTCCGTCAAGATAAGTGGTTGACTGCTGGTTGTTTTTACATAAAGATATCAGCTACCATTTTCAGTTTTAAAAATTCTTAATAATCCAGGTTCACTGAGTTAACAGTCTGTACTAAGATTTTTGCTAATATGAAATTCTGCTTTAAAACCCTGCTACCAACTGCTGTCCTGTTGGTTCTCTTAATTTTCATTGCTTTCTCTTCGATAATCTCTGAAACCCTCTTTTGAAATGTATTATATCTACAAAGAAAATAAAAATAGACAATCTAGTTTTTTCTTGTTCTCTCATTCATTTAAATATTTTTTGAATGAATTGTTCTTAGTATAATTACATAAATATCTTAAAAGTTTGTGTGAAACATTGTCGATTACTTTCATCCCCAGACATTTTAATCTATGAGACAAAACCTCCTACCTTTGGTTTTATCACATGCCAATATTTCCCAGTCTTGCCTGATTATAACAGTAATATGAGTTGTTAAAAAGAGAGATTTCCAAGCTTTGCAGGTTTTTTTCAGTAATGCTAGAGTGGCCCCTGAGGAGCTTTATTTTTTTATAAGCCCCCCAGGTGATTTTTATGATCAGGATATTTGGTTCCACATATATCAAACAGTTGCTCCTTCTTCAAAAGTAATTTTTCATCTAATAGTGAGGACTGAAGTCTCTGGAGTTAGATAAATTTGGATTCAGGTCCTGACTCTACCACATTGTAGCTGAATGGTCTTGGGTGTTATTTTAGCCTCTCAGCCTATTTGTTGATCTGTAAAATAGGAATAATCTTATCTACATCTCAAAGAATTGCTGAAAGGATTAAATTAGGTTGTGCGTATTGTGAAGCAGTTAATGCCATCCTTGGTATGCTGTAAATACTCTGTAAAATATTACAATTTCATAGAATGCCACATCCTATTTGTGTTCCACTTCCTAACTTTTCCTTAAGTCCCTAATGCATTTCTGTTGTTTTATTACTAATCCAGAAGTTCTAATAATCCAGTGATTTAAAATATACTTAAGTTCCACTAGAACTTAAGAATATGTCCTTGAGACATACCAAATATATTTATTTCAGTCCTGTGTAAGATATTTTTTCCACATATACTTTTTTTGTGAGTTTTTGGCATAAATTAACAGTCTTCTCAAATGTCTTAGTTCTTTCTTGGATACACAGATGATTGAAAATAAGTCATCTACTATTTAGTTGTTAGTGATTATTATTACAGGCAGAGTTATTCAGCACCCGATTTTATCATTTATTTAATAGTATAAAATGGCTTTTATTTTCAGTTTCTTAATGGTCTCATTGATAGCTTTTCAGATGCAATGTGTCTACTCATAATTACAGGGTTTTGGGGGTTTTCTTTGAGGAAAAGACATCTTTTTCCTTATTTATGGCAGTAGCCTTTTCCTTGTGCTGTGTCCTCTTGCCTGCTTTTAAAATTTGCTTCATCAGTTATCTTCTTGTGCCTGCTCCTTTGCTTTCTTCCTCTAGACTGACTGTTTCCACCTGTTCTATAGATTACCTACTCTTTCCTTTTGGAAATCATTAGATTCCTAGAAAGAGCTGTCTGTGCTCATTTCCACTACCTCATCACTCCTGTCTTCTTGAATTCCTTATGACACCATTTTTCCTCTATGCTATACTGTACTTTCCTTTCAGAATGTTACTCTGTTATCACTATGTTTAAAAGCCTTTTCTGGATCTGTTCATTATCAACACTGTTATGTATTTTTTTCTAGAACACTTTCTTCTGCACTATCTTGGTTTTCCTTCTGCTTTCCTAACCAATGCTTTACTATCTTCCCTTTTTCTTTTGCTGCTTAAATGTTACTGCCTTCAGTCCACTTCATTTATTCCTTTCCTTGAATATCACATTCTCCTTGCTTCAGCTGTCCTCTCTGTAATGACTCCTAGATCTGCATTTTAACCCCACCCTCTCAATGAAGCTCTAGACTCAGTTACCTATTGCTTGATGATTGTATCCAGTGAAACTCATCAGCTCACCACCCCTGTATCCCAAATCATTTGCCTTTCCTGAAATTCATATTTCAGATGAATGGTATCACTAGTCTCCATTAATCTAGACTTGGAAAGCTTGTGATCATTTATCAATATTTGCAGTTGTTATTCTTGCCTTTTGTCCCTACTCCCTTCAAATTAATCTTTCTTAAGGGCATTATTGTATTACCTCTCAACTTAAAAACCTTTAGGGACTTTCTCTTGTCTTTCTTAGTATAAATGCATTACTCTAGCTTTCTTTAATACTGTTTTATATGTAGAATAGTGGCCATATTGTTATGAAAATGGTTTATTCTCATTTTAAAGAATTCAAGCAATATGTAGCAAAGGAAACTCAAAATCCCACCCTCAGAAATAGCTACCATTGACATTATAAATACTCTTCCAGAAATCTCTTTAGAATAATGTTCAGATTGAATGAATAGATAACTTTATAAAATAGAATTATACTATCAGGCTTCCCTGGTGGCGCAGTGGTTGAGAGTCTGCCTGCCAATGCAGGGGACACGGGTTTGAGTCCTGGTCTGGGAAGATCCCACATGCCGCAGAGCAGCTAGGCCCGTGGGCCACAACTGCTGAGCCTGCGGGTCTGGAGCCTGTGCTCCACAACAAGAGAGGCCGCGACAGTGAAGGGCCTGCACACCGCGATGAAGAATGGCCCCCGCTTGCCGCAACTAGAGAAAGCCCTCACACAGAAATGAAGACCCAACACAGCCAAAAAAATTAATTAATTAATTAATTAATAAAAAAAAAAGAATTATACTATCCATGGTACTTCTTAATAAGAAGTATTCATTTCTATTTTAGTTCCATTTTAAGAGAAGGAAGTGACGTGGAAGTAAAATTGAGGGACTTATTGAATTTGTAACAAAGGTTTCTTTATCACAAGATCTCCTCCCAACAATTTTCATAGTTTCATTATTTTTACATTGTTAAGGTTTATAACATTTACATTTTGCTCTGAAACTATAAATTCCACAGTTTAGTTTTCCTTCTATGTATGAATGGATGCACAGCTTGCCTAATCCTCCATTCATGTGTTCTTTGTTTTGACCTGGTTGGCTGGATTTTATTCACAAGTAATTTTTTCAGGAAGAGGTTATTATGCTCTATTCCTTGAGTTCTTAGGTATCAAAGGCCTGTGGCATTTCTGAGTACATCTTGGCTAGAGATCAGATTCATGGTTCAGAATATCTTTCCTTCAAAATTTTGTAGGCATTATTCCATGTTTTTCTAGCATTAACTAATTCTGTGGAGAAGTCTGAGGCCAGACAGATTTTTTCTCCCTCTTTCTCATAGATGACTTGCATTTACTGCCTGGAAGCTTAAAAAATTTGTGCTTGTTCCTTAATGTTTTGTGATTTAATAAGGATATTCTTGGTGTTGATCTTCTGAATAAATTCTTCATGAAATGAAGTGGGCTTTCTCAATTTTCAGTAATTCTTTTTATCAGGGAAAATTTTCTGTATTATATATTGGAATATTTTGTCTTTCTTAACTTTACAGATATTATTCTTACATTAGATCATCTTAACTTGTTCTCCATGTTCAAAAGTTATTACTTACACATAAATTTTCATTTTAAAGTCCATATTAACTGTGATTATAACAAGCCTTTCCTCTGTTAGTGATTCGACTTTTTACCATCTTTGCTCTGTTTCATGCTTTTTCTAATTTAATTAATTCTGTGATTGTGTTACTTTGGCCTAAGTTTCCTTAACTCTCTAGTCTTCCTTTATTTTATCATGTCATTTTATCATCTTTTTTGCACATTTAAATTCAGGTTCGTGTTGACTTCTTTTTACATTACTAAGTTTGCCTGGGAGATATTCTGCTGTTTCTTTGGTTATGTTTTCTTCCAGTTAATTTCCAGGAAATGTCTTATTTATTTTTTTACTTACTTACAGTTTGATTGAGATATCATTGACATATCAAAATTGTATATATTAAGGTGTACAACTTAATTTTTTTTTGTTTTTTCAGTACGTGAGCCTCTCACTGTTGTGGCCTCTCCCGTTGCGGAGCACAGGCTCCAGATGCGCAGGCTCAGCAGTGGCTATGGTTCATAGGCCTAGCTGCTCTGTGGCATATGGGATCTTCCCGGACCAGGGCATGAACCCGTGTCCCCTGCATCGGCAGGCGGACTCTCAACCACTGCGCCACCAGGGAAGCCCACACTTGATATTTTGATATACATATACATTGTGGGATGATCACTACAATCCAACTAATTAAAATATCTGTTACCTCTACTTAGTTACTGTGTGTGTGTGTGTGCACACACACTAAGAAGATTTCAGATCTATCTTCTTAGCAAATTTCAAGTATATAGTACAGTACTATTAACTATTATCACCATGCTGTACATTATGTCTCCAGACATATTCAACTAGCATAACTAAAATTTTGTAGCATTTGACCAACATCACAGACTGTATTTTTTATGCTGCTTTTGCACATTCTTCCCTCTGAATTTTATTTTATTTATTTTGTCTGGAGCATTAGGTCTCATTTCTTTTTCTTTCATCTTGATTATGTTTAACATGTGACCCTTGATACATTATGATTAATTTTCCTTGAGCATACCTGTTTGTCTTATACTTTCAGTATACCTTGAGAAATGATTATATTGTTAATTTACTTATGAAAGTAGTTACATGGCATGGAGATTGGGAAATCTTTGCTAGAACTGTATTCAAACTTTCTTGTTTCAGTTTGTAACATATCTAGTGATAGATTTTATTTCATCCAACGTGGATTCCTGGAGTCTATACTACTTTCAGAGAGAGTAAGCTTCAGAGTTTGTTTACTTCCCAATTTCACTCTACCTTTTTCACTGTGGCATGTCTTCCTTCTGGCTTTCAAGAATGAGAAATTTGACCCCAACAGACATTTTCCAGTTTTTTATCATTAACTGTACTTTACTCATAAAAACTTTACTCTCCTTTACCATTGATCTATATTTCTGTTTTTGTGCCAGTACCATACTGCCTTGATTACTGTAGCTTTGTGGTATAGTTTGAAGTCGGAGCGCCTGATTCCTCCAACTTCATTTTTCTTTCTCAAGATTGCTTTGCATATTTGGTGTCTTCCACGTTTCCATATGAATTGTAAATTTTTTGGTTCTAATTCTTTGAAGAATGCCATTGGTAGTTTGATAGGGATTGCATTGAATCTGTAAATTACCTTGGGTAGTATATTCATTTTCACAATATTGATTCTTCCAGTCCAAGAACATGGTATATTCCTCCATTTGTTCATGTCATCTGTGATTCCTTTCATCAGTGTTTTATAGTTTTATGAGTACAAGTCTTTCGCCTCCTCAGGGACATTTATTCCTGGGTATTTTATTCTTTTTGTTGCAGTGGTAAATGGGAGTGTTTCATAAATTGCTCTTTCTGATTTTTCGTTGTTGCTGTATAGGAATGCCAGAGATTTCTGTGCATTAATTTTGTATCCTGCAACCTCATCAAATTCATTGATTAGTTCTAGTAGTTTTCTGGTGGCATCTTTAGGATTTTCTATTTACAGTGTCATGTAATTGGCAAACAGTAACAGTTTTACTTCTTCTTTTCCAATTTGTATTCCTTTTATTTTTTTTTCTTCTCTGATTGCTGTGGCTAGGACTTCCAAAACTATGATGAATAAGAGTGGTGAGAGTGGACATCCTTGTCTTGTTCCTGATCTTAGTGGAAATGATTTGTTTTTCACCACTGAGTATGATGCTTGCTGTGGTTTTGTCATAAACGGCCTTTATTATGTTGAGGTAGTTTCTCTCTATGCCCATTTTCTGGAGAGTTTTTATCATAAATGGGTGTTGAATTTTGTCAAAAGCTTTTTCTGCATCTATTGAGATGATCATACGGTTTTTATTCCTTAATTTGTTAATCTGGTGTATCACATTGATTGATTTGCATATATTGAAGAATCCTTGCATCCCTGGGATAAATCCCACTTGATCATGGTGTATGATTCTTTTAGTGTGCTGTTGGATTCTGTTTGCTAGTATTTTGTTGAGGATTCTGCATCTATGTTCATCAGTGACATTGGTTTGTAATTTTATTTTTTTTGTGATAATCTTTTTCTGGTTTTGGTATCAGGGTGATGGTGGCTTCATAGAATGAATTTGGGAGTGTTTCTCCCTCTGCAGTATTTTGGAAGAGTTTGAGAAGAATGGGTGTTAGCTCTTCTCTAAATGTTTGATAGAATTTGCCTGTGAAGCCATCTGGTCCTGGACTTTTGTTTCTTGGAAGATTTTTTTTTTTGTGGTACACGGGCCTCTCACTGTGTGGCCTCTCCCGTTGCGGAGCACAGGCTCTGGACGTGCAGGCTCAGCGGCCATGGCTCACTGGCCCAGCTGCTCCGCGGCATGTGGGATCTTCCCGGACCGAGCATAAACCCATGTCCCCTGCATCGGCAGGCGGACTCTCAACCACAGCGCCACCAGGGAAGCCCTTGGAAGATTTTTAATTATGGCTTCAATTTCATTACTTGTGTTGGGTCTGTTTATATTTTCTAATTCTTCCTGGTTCAGTCTTGGAAAGTTTTACCTTTCCAACAATTTGTCCATTTTCTTGTGATTGTCCATTTTATTGGCCTATAGTTGTTTGTAGTAGTATCTTATAATCCTTTGTGTTTCTGCAGTGTCAGTTGTGATTTCTCCTTTTTCATTTCTAATTTTATTGATTTGAGTCCTCTCCCTTTTTTTCTTGATGAGTCTGGCTAAGGGTTTATCAATTTTGTTTATCTTCTCAAAGAACCAGCTTTTAGTTTTATTGATCTTTGCTATTGTTTTCTTTGTTTCTATTTCATTTAATTATGTTGGTGGGAGTGTAAATTGATATAACCACTATGGAAAATGGTGTGGAGATGTGTTAAAAAAACTAAAAATAGAACTACCATATCACCCAGCAATTCCACTACTGAGCATATACCCTAAGAAAACCATAATTCAAAAAGAGTCATGTACCACAGTGTTCATTGCAGTACTATTTACAATAGCCAGGACATGGAACCAACCTAAATGTCCATCGACAGATGAATGGATAAAGAAGACGTGACACATACGATAGAGTATTACTCAGCCATAAAAAAAATGAAATCGAGTTATTTGTAGTGAGGTGGATGGACCTAGAGTCATACAGAGTGAAGTCAGTCAGAAAGAGAAAAACAAATACTGTATGCTAACACATATATATGGAATCTAAAAAAAAAAAAATGGTACTGATGAACCTAGTTGCAGGGCAGGAATAAAGAGGTAGACATAGGGAATGGACTTGAGGACATAGGGTGGGAGGGCAAAGCTGGGGCAAAGTGAGAGTAGCATCAGCATATATACACTACTGCATGTAAAACAGTTGGCTGGTGGGAAGCAGCAGCATAGCACAGGGAGATCGGCTCGGTGTTTTGTGATGATCTAGGGGGGTGGGATAGGGAGGATGGGATGGAGGCTCAAGAGGAAGGGGATATGGGGACATGTGTATGCGTATGACTGATTCACTTCGTGGTGCCACAGAAACTAACACAGTATTGTGAAGCAATTATGCTCCAATAAAGATCTATTAAAAAAAACTGTACTCTAGCAAAACTTGACTGTACAGACTCAATATACGTGAAGTTGAGGATGAGGTATATAGTTTAATATCTTGTACCTAATTGTCACTTATTTGGTGTATGTTGAAGAAAAATGATTTGTTTACTTTAAGTTTTGTCATCTCATACTCATTAGAATAATGTACATACCTATTAAAATTAATGTAACTTGTATAATGTCAAATCACAATGATATTAAGTAACTATAAAATGGTTTCTATAAAAATCTTAATTTGTCTCTTAAAAACATTTCAGTGGAGGCCCAAATAGACATTTCTCCAAAGAAGACAATATAAATGGCTAACAGGCACATGAAAAGGTGCTAACCATCACTAATTATTAGAGAAATGTAAGTCAAAACTACAATGAGGTACCATCCTACACTGGTCATAATGGCCATCATTAAAAAGTCTACAAATAACAAATGCTGGAGAGGGTGTGGAAGGAAGGGAACCCTCCTACAAAATTGGTGACCATGTAAATTGGTACAGCCACTATGGGGAACAGTATGGAGGTTCCTCAGATAACTAAAAATAGAGTTACCATATGATATAGCAATTCCACTCCTGGACATATATCTGGACAGAACTATAATTCAAAAAGATACATGCACCTCTATGTTCATAGCAGCACTATTTACAGTATCCAAGACATGGAAACAACCTAAATGTCCATTGACAGATGAATGGATAAAGAAGATCTAAATATATACAATGGAATATTACTCAGCCATAAAAAGAATGAAATAATACCATTTGCATCTACGTGGATGGACCTAGAGATTATCACATTAAGTGAAGTAAGAATGAGATGACAAATACCATATGATATCATTATTCATAGAATCTAAGCTATGACACAAATGAACTTATCTATGAAACAGAATCAGACTCACAGACATAGAGAACAGACTTGTGGTCGCCAAGGGGGAGGGTTGGATTGGGAATTTGGGACTAGCAGATGCAAACTATTGATATTATATATAGAATGGATAAACAACAAGGTCATATTGTATGGCACAGGGAATTATATTCAATATCCTGTAATAAACTATAATGGAAAAGAATATATGTATATGTATAACTGAATCACTTTGCTGTACACCGAAACTAACATAACATTGTAAATCCACTATGCTTCAATAAAAAAAATATATTTCAATGGCAGACCTTTACTCTAAATCAGGGGTCCCCAACCCCCGGGCCACGGACCGTTAGCAGTCCTGTGGTCTGTTAGGAACCAGGCCACACAGCAGGAGGGGAGTGGCGGCCAACCAAGCGGCTTCATCTGCTGCTCCACATCACTTCCCTTACCACCTGAACAGTGCTTGCATTACCGCCTGTACCATCACTCGCATTAATGCCTGAACCATCCTCTCACCACCCCCGTCTGTGGAAAAACTGTCTTCCGCAAAACCAGTCCTTGGTGCCAAAAAGGTTGGGGACCACTTCTCTAAATCACTTCTTACTGCGGCCTATGGGTTTGTTATGTACACTGGATTATTATCCATTTGGGGGATAAGTATTGAAAGAAAAGACTATAAGTCGTTCATTTTTTGGTCTATGCCTTAAAACTGGTTTGTATTATTATATAAAGACTGTTAAGTTTCTTATTTTTGTGATGTGCCTTAGAATTAACCTGATTTGAAACTCACTTTTTTTTTATTGCAGGTAAACGAAATTGCCTTTATAAATACCCTCGAAGCCCAGAACAAACGCCATGATGTTTTATCAAAATTGAAGGAATATGAGCAGAGGCTTAATGAGTTACAGGAAGAGCGTCAGCGAAGACAGGAAGAAAAGCAAGCACGTGATGAAGCTGTTCAGGTAGAATTTTATTCAGCAAGCATTTATTGAGCACCAGCCATTTCCTAGGCTCTGAGCCAGGTGCTGAGGATACAAAAAGGAGTAAGACCAAGTCTGTGTTCCCAAGGATGCATGGTTTAGTGTAGCACGGTTTGGAAATGGGAAGTCTGATTGCCAAGGCAGTGTGTACTCCTTCAGAAAGGGTATCATTGTTTTTGTCAATTTGAATCTCTAGTCTCAACCAGATGAAGGACTAAATTGCTCTGGACAGATTATTATCTATTCTTTTCTGATTGGGTTGGTCAAGAATATGTTCCTTTCTTCCCTTACAAATGGATTGTGTTTGAACCAATGTATATAGCCTTAGTAACTGGGCAATCTTTATGCTTATGACAAGGAGCACCTGTCATATATTGGGCAGTGTCATCACGTACTTTAACCTCTGTAGCATACCCTAAGTTAGCTACCATTTTCAGGATGGGAAGAAGACTTAACACATAAACTTTAGTGATGGTTTTAAACTATTTAAATCTTCCTCAAGATCAAATATGGATGCAGACATACTTTATCTATTATGACTAATATTTGTTTGTTTATTCATTCAGTCATCGTTTATTGAATTACTGCTATAATCTGTGTGCTGTGCTTTGCTCAAGGACATGAAAAAGATATATCCTTGATCTCAATGGGAAGACATATGTAGACAAATCTTAACTCGTAGGATTAGTGTAACAGTAAAGACGTTTTTGGAAGCACAAAGGAGAATCTGTTACTCAAATTGAGAGTGGCAAAGACGTGAGAACATCAGGAAAAGCTTCCTGGAGGAGGCGGTGCCTCAACTAAGTTTTGAAAACTGAGACAGTCGTAAATGGTGCAAAGTAGGCATTCTATGCAGGAGATGAGTGAGTATGGCATGTAGAGTTAGGGACCTGACCATGAAGAGCTTTGTTGTTATGTTAAAAGCTAGGGATGTTATTAATGTTTCATGCTTCTTCATGTCACTGGTAATTTTAGGAAATTAAAATATCATTACAGTTTTCAAGTTTATTGGTTACTTTATGCTCTTTTTGTACACTAGCAATCAGTCCCATATTCACCCCAATCTCTATTTGATTTGAGTTCAAGGTCTCATTTTAATCTGAGTGTCAAGCTAACTTATGTTTAAAAATACAGGATACTACTTTTAGAGAAACTTTAGCTTTTCCTCTCAAAGGAACAGTAAAAAATTCATTTTTATCATTTAAAAGTTAATTACTCATTAACTAACATTCTTAAATGAGTAAATGAAATAGGATATTTGAATTTTTAATTTGACCCATCCCTTCAGCTTTATTGCTCTTTCTTTTTCTGCATCAAACCAATTTATAAAAATAATTATTTTTTTATACGCCAATAAAGATGTTCAAAAATAATTATTATTTTGAAAATTGTGTGTTACTTTTGAGCAACCATTAGGCATTAATAATTCAGAAATAAATGAGATATGATCTTTGCCTTTATGGCAAATAATACAACATAGTGTGAAAGTGTAATAGAAACCTGTACTGTATAGGTTACAGTGGTATCACAGAGTAGGGAATAATTAGCTCTCTTGGTGGGAGGGGAATGTCAGGGAAAGTTCAGTGGAAGAGGTAACTTCTTAACTGGATTTTGGGGGGAAATATATGAGTAATATTGTATATTTTTGAGTAGACATCTTTAGTTACTTTTTCTGCATTTATTTTGCAGATTTGAAGATTTGAAATATAACAGTTATCTTCTGTTTAAAAATGACGACTCTTATTTTATAATTTGGAACATTTATTAAGGCGTAAAGGAAAGCAGTTATTTTCTGAAAGTAGTAAGGAATCTTCTGAACTCACTAACACTTAAAGTTTTTTTGACTACTCAGACTTATTTTTATCTTTAAAAATGTAGAAATTTCCTATGGATTTAATTTTCAGTGAAAAATTTAAAATGTATGTACATAAGTTTAATCGAGATAACTGATATTAGAAAAATTCATTGGTAATATATAACATATATATAAAATTTAAAATTTTTTTAAATATGTAGTCATTACTATATGTGCAAGGAGATAATGCCAAACATTCTGTAAATACAATAATAGTAAGATACTGACTTAATAAAGAATTCAGAGGCCCTCCATCTGCTTTAATTTTATTTTTGAAACATTCACATAAATGTTAAATTGTTAAAGGCAATTGTGATTCTTGTTTTTTGTAAGTGAAATACTAAGTTAATGCTGCCGTCATATATTCTCAGTTTCCCTTTTTTGCCATATAAATTATTGATGGATTAGTTTTAAGCCCAGTTTTCTTAGATATTCTGCCTTGTCCTCTTGCCCTAATCTTCTGATTTGTAGGCGTAAAGGGCGGGGTTGCAAAATCCTTTCTTAGGCTGCCATAAACACATCGTTGACTGTGAAACAAAGTACATGGGAGTCTGAGAGGTTTCAGAAGGGTTGAGAGTTAGAAATCTTTACAGTTCATTTGCTGTAGGTTTATGCTTTTTATTTGTGAGTATATAGATTTATAATGAATATTATAAAGTTACGCTTCATTTGTCTAATAGATATTTATCGAACTTCTTCCCTGTACAAGATGCTTTTGTGGGGTACAAAGTTTCCTATCTTTAGGAAACTTAAATTTTAGAAAGGAAAACACTAGGTGAATTTACTAATTTTACTCATTAGGTATACAGTTACCAATTTTCTCTTCCACTTATTAAAAACAGAAATTAGAAGATTGGATATTTTTTGAAGTCCAGTTATTTCTATTAGTACAATGTTGGAGTATTTCTTATATCCGTAAAAACAATCAGCAAGTTGACATCATATTTTTGCGTACAACGTAGCTACATTGCACATACACATAAAGTAATTGTTTATATATAATATTAATAAATTTCATTTATAAGACCAACTTATAATTTTTAAAAGTATATCCCTCAAGATTTTGGTTTTATAAAATATGAAATGAAAAGTTCTGGTTTAATTCTTTATATTTAATGCTTTAACCTTTTGCATTTTAGTGTGAAAGTTGTGTTTTCAGACATAATGCAGACTTTTTAAAAATAAATTTGAGTTTAAGGGAAAACTCTTTTGTTCATGTTTTTAAATATTTATTTATTTATTTAGGCTGCACTAGGTCTTAGTTGTGGCACATGGGATCTTCGCTGCGGCATGTGGGATCTTTAGTTTCTGCATGTGGAGTTCTTAGCTGTGGCATGTGGACTCATAGTTGCAGCATGTAAACTCTTAGTTGAGGCATACATGAGGGAATAGTTCCCCGGCCAGGGATCGAACCCAGACGCCCTGCATTGGGAGTGTGGAGTCTTAGCCAATGGACCACCAGGGAAGTCCCTGTTCATGTTTTTTATTGGAGAAAATTTTCTGTACCAGGTTTGATTGTTTTTTACTCTTGAGTTTTTCAGAGAGTATATAACTAAAAAAGTTTCTACGTGTTATATTTAGTAATGAGAAATAGCTATAACCAGTTCATGAATAGTATGTTAGAAAGTAAAGACTATATTTAAAATTTAATTGCCCACCTGCAACAGTCTATGATCTGTCAGATGTGCTCTCATGAATTCAGTAGTTCTCAGGCCCCCTGCCAAAAAAAAAAGAAAGAAAAGAAATAGGGACACTTTTGTGTTACTACTTTAAAAAGGTTTTCTTCCCCTGGGTAGATACAGCTTGTTGTAGATATAAAGTTACCATTGTGAGCTTATTAGTAACTTAGTTAACTATTAGGAATATTAGCATCTCTCCCCAGTGTTATCTAAACAGAAACTGCTTTAGCATTTCTTTTCTGCTCTCATTTACCGAACACTTTACTATGTACTAAACACTTTGCTAAGTACTTACCTGTGTTAATAATTTAGATCTCACAGCAAACTGGGTCTCTTTAAGGTAAAATGACTTGCCCAAGGCTGTGTAAGTAGTGGTTACTAGAGCCTAGATCAGTGTAGTGTGTTCCATTTATCATAAAGAGTAGGGACCAGGGAGATGTTGTGTGAGCTCCCTGGGGGATGGGGATGAATTGAAAGAAATATATCAATACATCTAGTAATATGGTGAAAATTAGCTAAGTACTCCTAGTAGGCAAAAATACACAGGAAGTATATCACAGTATTTTAATGAAGTATCTTCTCCATTAATGATGATGATGATGATAATTATTGAGAATTTAGTATATGCCAACCCCTATGTAAGTGCTTTTCATGTATTATCTCATGTGTTCTTCACAATATCCTAAGAAATAAGCACTATTGTTACTTGTCTTCCAGAAAACTAAGTCACATATATAATATAACTAGACCAGCTGGTAAATAATGTAATCAGGAAACAAAATCAGGGAATCTAATACAGTGTCCACTCTCTTACCCACTATGCTATATTACAATGCCTCTTTCTCCCTGCCACAAGCTTTTCTTCACTTAAGTCCTATATGGAAGCTTAGTTCAGAAATAAAATCTGTTAATTATGCTTTCTTCATCATGTTCTGTTATTTCTATAACCATGTCCAAACACAAGGCTTTAGAAGTGATTAACCATAAAATATGTATCAGGTTCTAATAAGATAGTATCTGCTTAAAATAGCATTTATTCTTTTTTAAATAAATTTATTTTATTTTATTTATTTTTAGCTGTGTTGGGCCTTCATTGCTGCGTGTGGGCTTTCTCTAGTTGTGGCGAGTGGGGGCTACTCTTCGTTGTGGTGCGCAGGCTTCTCATTGCAGTGGCTTCTCTTGTTGTGGAGCATGGGCTCTAGGCGTGTGGGCATCAGTAGTTGCAGCGCGCTGGCTCAGTAGTTGTGGCTCCGGGCTCTAGAGTGCAGGCTCAGTAGTTGTGGCGCACGGGCTTAGTTGCTCCGTGGCATGTGGGATCTTCCTGGACTAGGGCTCAAACCCATGTCCCCTGCATTGGCAGGAGGATTCTTAACCACTGCGCCACCAGGGAAGCCCAGCATTTATTCTTCTAATTATTTGTAACACTGGTAAATGACATATGAAAACCATATAGTATTGGTATTTGATTTTATTTAAATTCTGAGAAGCATACCTAATGAGAAGCCAGGGATCTATTTGGCTTGAATATATAAGTATATGTCAAAGCTGTGTCACCTTTAATCATTTTCATCTTACACATAATTCTAACATCTTTTAAAATATTTCTGACATTAGGAACGTAAGAGAGCTCTAGAAGCAGAACGACAGGCCCGTGTAGAAGAATTGTTAATGAAGAGGAAAGAACAAGAAGCCCGAATTGAGCAACAGAGGCAAGAAAAGGAAAAAGCCCGGGAAGATGCTGCCCGGGAAAGAGCTAGGTACTTCATTTGCTATCTTGATTTTGATCCTGATGAACATTTGCAGTGAGTGCATATTCAAATCAAGTCTTGAAGCTATTTGCCGTCATGTAGAATTTTTAGAAAGTGTTACAAATACAGAAATGTTATACTGAATTTTGATTTCCAGGAATTAAGACATCCTACTCAAAATGGAAAACTTTTGAAAATTTCTGTTGGATGGGAAACTTGATGTTTCAAGATATTTTCAGTTGTAAGAAATAGAATTTGATTCTGGCTAACTTAAGCAAAGTAAATTTTAAGTAAAATATTGGGAGCGAAAGTGATAGGTGGTTAGATGACCAGGCTGGGACATGGTCAAGTATGAGACTAGGTCCCAGGAGCCACGGCAGTGGTCTTTTGATGGAAACGGTCTGGTCAACATGTTGCCGCCCTGATTATGTTAAATGACACTCAGCCATCCCTACATTTTAAAATCACTTGTTTAAGATTCAAAGACCCAGGAAAAAGCATTTAATTGGCCAAATTGATTTGTGCTTTTTGATCTTGTTTGTGAAATCCTTTTATACCCTGTGTCATAAGATATTCTTTAAAATGTTATAGTTTTCCAGTTTGACACACATTTAGGTTTTAATTCCTTTTAAGATACCTTTTATGTATGGTATGAATCAAAAATATAAATTTATTTATTTGCATATAAATATCCATTTATCACAGCCCCATTTGTTGAAGAGGGTAGCTTTTAAGAGACTATCCTTGCTGCCTCTTCACGGTCAATTAATCATAGATGTAAGGGTTTATTTCTGGACTCTGTCCTGTTCTTTTGACATCTACATGTCTATTCTTACTCCAGCACCACACTGTTTTAACTACTGTAGCTTTATAGCAAGTTTTGAAATCAATTAATGTAGGTTCTCTAATGTTGTTGTTCTCTTTCAGAATTGCTTTCCAAATAACTTTTTAGGGTAGGCTTGCCAATTTCTAAAAAAAGAAAGCTTGCAAGCATTTTTATAGTAATGCCTTGAATCTATAAGTCATTGTGGGAAGAATTGCCATCTTTACAATATTGTATATGATCCATGAATATGGTATGTGTCTCTATCTGCTTTAATTTCTCTCAACAGTATTTTTTAGTTTTTAGAAAATAGGTCTTGCATTTCTTTTCTTAAATATTTTCCTAAGTACTCTTTTTGAAGCCATAGTGAATGGAGTTATTTTATTTCATTTTTGTTAGTATTTTTGCTAGTATGTAGAAATACAATCAATTTTTTATATATTTTATTTTATAATTTTTTATGATCTTGTGCAACTTTCCTATGCGTATTTTCCTATTAGTGTTTTCTTTTTTGCTGTTGTTTTTCCTTAGGATATTTTACATAAAGGCTCATGTCCTCTGCAAATTGAGATTGTTTTACTTCTTGCTTTCTAATACAGATGTCTTTAATTTCTTTTTCTTGCCTTATTGCACTGACTAGATCCTACAATATAACATTAATAGAAGTTGTGACATTGTATATCCTTATTTTGTTCTTGATCTTAGGGGGAAAACATTCGGTCTTTCACTATTACGTATGATGTAGTTGTAGGTTTCTCATAAATCCTCATTATCAGGTTGAAGAAGTTCTCTTCTATTTCTAATTTATTGAGAGTTTTTAGCACGCATGTACTTTTAATTTGGTTAAATAAATGCTTCTTTGGGGGCATTCACTGAGATGATCATGTAGCTTTCATTTTTTATTAATATGGTTTATTACATTAATTTTTGGATATTAAACCAACTTTACATTCCTGGGTTAATTCGCACTTGGTCATAGTGTAAAATCATTTTTATGTGTTGTTGAATTCTTATTAAGGATGTATTCATAAGGGATATTGTTGTGTAATTTTCTTGTGATGTCTTTGTCTGGCTTTCATGTCATGGCAATCCTAGCCTCAGAGAATGTGATGGGAAGTGTTTTTTCCTCCACTATTTACAGAAACTCTTTGTGTAGGATTGTTACTTTTTCTTGCTAAATGTTCAGTATACTAGTGAAGCCATCTGGGTTTGGAGTTATCTTTTGGGGAAGACTTTAAATTACCAAATAAATTTTTCTTAACATGTTATCAGTCTATTGAGATTTTTCTGTTTCTTATTGAGTCAGCTTTGGTAATTTGTGTTTTTCTATGAATTTGTCCTTTTCATCTAAGTTGTGTATTTTTATAAAGTTGTTAATAGCTCCTTATAAGGATTTTAATTGTAACATGATCTATAGTGATGTTCCTCTTTTCATTCCTTATTTGCTAATTTATGTCTCTCCTCTCTGTCTCTGTCTTTCTGTCTCTCTGTCTCTTGGTAGTCTAGCTAAAGGTTTGTACATTTTGTTGATCTTTCCAAAAAACCAGCTTTTGATTTCTTTGAATTTCTACATTATGTTTCTGTTTTCTGTTACACTGATTTCCACTTTGATATTTATCATTTCTTTCCTTCTGCTTATTTTGGATTTGATTAGCTTTGCTTTTCCTACTTTTATAAAGTCAAAACTTAGTTGATTAATTTTAGATATTTCTGCATTTCTAATATAAGCATTTGAATTACCAGTTTTCTTCTTAGCACTTCTTTAATTTCATCTCATCAGTTTTGATACATTGTATTTTTATTTTCATTCAATTCAAGATTTTTTCTAATATTTCTTATGATTTCTGATTCCTGAGTTATTCAGAAGCATGTTATTTAGTTTCCAAATATTTGGAATGTCTCCCGTTTTTCTGTTTTCTAATTAAATATTTTGTGGTTGAAGAATGTTTTCTGTATGATTTCAGTCCTTTTAAATTTATTGAACTTATTACTTTATGGTCTTGAATGTAGACTATCCTAGGGAATGTTCTGTGTGCTCTTGGAAAATACGTGTATTCTGCTGTTTTGGATGAGTGTTCTCTAAATGTCAGTTAAATAAAGTTAGTTGATAGTGTTTAGTCTTCTGTATACTTACTGATTTTCTGTCTAGTTGTATTAATTCTTGAGATAGAGTTATTGAAATCTCCAAAAATAATTGTTGAATTGTCTATTTCTCTTTTCAGTTTTGACAGTTTTTTGCTTCATGTATTTTGGTGCCTTAGTATTAAAGGCATGTAATTTATACTTATTATAACTCCTTGAAGTATTGACCCTTTTATCATTATGAAATATCCCTCGTTGGGTTTTTAAAAAAATATTTCTTATCTTAAAGTCAATTTTTTTTATGTTTTAAATATTGCCATGTTTATTGTTTATATGATATGTCTTTTTCTGTCTAAAGGGAAACATTTTTTTGTGTCTTTGTATCTAAAGTGTGTCACTTATATATAGTTGAGGTTTCTTTTTATATCTGGCCTTCTATTTTCTGCCTTTTGATTGTTTAGTCCATTCTTATTTAATGTAATTTATTGATATGACTGAATTTAATGTCTGCCATTTTGATATTTGTTTTCTGTATGTCTCAAGTTTTTTTTCTCCTTTACTGTCTTCTTTTTTGTTAAACCAGTACATTTTAAAAATTATTGATTTATTTAGTTTTGGCTGTGTTGGGTCTTCATTGCTATGTGTGGGCTTCCTCTAGTTGCCACCAGCGGAGGCCACTCTTCGTTGCGGTGCCTGGCCTTCTCATTGCAGTGGCTTCTCTTGTTGCGGAGCCCGGGCTTTAGGCGCCCAGGCTTTGGTAGTTGTGGCGCACAGGCTTAGTTGATCTGCGGCATGTGGGATCTTCCCGGACCAGGGCTCAAACGTGTGTCCCCTGCATTGGCAGGGGGATTCTTAACCACTGTGCCACCAGGGAAGTCCCTCAACCAGTACTTTTTAGGGCATCATTTACATTTTTCTCTTGATTTTAAAAACTGTATTACTTTAGTTATTTGCTTAGTGTTTGCTTTCTTTATTACAGTATTCATCTTGACTTATCACAAACTACTTCACGTTAAAATTAACTTAATTTTGGTAAAATAGAGCAACTTTGTTCCAATATAGCACTATGTCTTTTTCTTCTTGTACTGTCATATATATTACATCTATATATGTCATAAACTCAACAATACAGTGTTATGATTTTTTAAATGCAGTCCCACATTTTTCAAAGGAATTAGAATAATAGAGAAAATGTATTTGTAGATTCCTTTATATTTATCCTCATATTTATCATTTCCTGTGTATTTCATTTCTTTCTGTGGATTCAAGTTACCCTTTGGCATATCTTTTCAGCTAGATGGACTTCCTTCAGTATTTCTTGTAAGGCAGGTTTGCTTTCATTGAATTATCTTGGTGTTTGCTTATCTGGGAATATTTTTATTTTGGCTTCCTTTTGAATGGTAGTTTTGATGGATATAGAATTCTTGGTTTTTCTTTCAGTACTTTGAATCTTCTTACTTTGGTTGTTTCTCATGAAAAGTCAGCCATTAATCATACTGTTTTTCCTCTGTATATGGTGAGTTGTTGGGGGTTTTTTCCTGTTTTCAAAATTTTCTTTTTGACTTTGTTTTTCACCAGTAGGTTGGTTCTCTTCATGATTATCCTACTCTGTACATTAATGCTTTTCATAAAATTTGGAAAGTGGCCACTATTTCTTCAGCTATTTAATTGTCATTTCTCTTCAGGTTCTTCTGAGTTGTAACAGTTTCTCAGACTTTCCATGGTTTTGATGACCTTGACAGTTCTGAGTAGTGGTTAGGTATTTTGTAGACTTTTCCTCTCTTAAGATTTGTCTGATGTTTTTCTCATGGTTAGACTGAGGTTATGGGTTTTGGGAGGAAGCACAGGGGTGAATGTGAATTACCATTTTTAAAATGTCTAAGGTTCATACTGTCACCTTGACTTATCACTGATTTTGTTAACCTTGATCACCTGGCTAAGGTAGTATTTGTCAGATTTCTCCACTGTATAGTTTAAAAATTTCCCTATGCTGTCCTCCTTGGAAGCAAGCCTATGCTGAAGAGATGGGGAGTTATTCTCTACCTCCTTGAGACACGAATTTATACATAAACTATTTGCAGTTCTTCTGTACAGGATATTAGTTCTCCCATTTATTTATTAAATTCCTTTGTTATGTCAATGGGGACTCGTTTGTATTTGTATTCTACTATGGGTTACAAACCAGTATTATGGTATTTATTTTGTTGCTCAAATTGTTTCACCTTTGGACATTGGAAGCTTTTTCATTTGACCCCTGCTTGCCTTTGACATACTTCATCATTTTGTTTTTTTGAGTACTTCCTTACTTCCTGGCACTGCAAGATGCTTCAAATTCATCTTATATTTTCCCTGCTCCATCCATAGAAAGCCATTTGTTTAAGGACTCCTAGTTCCTTTCGTTGGAAAGTTCTTAAAAAACGTTTTCTCTTTCTCTGTTGAGATTCTCTATCTGTTGAATCATTGTCACAATATTTTTCCTTAGGTTGGCATACTTTCTTTTAATTCTTAAAATGTATTTATAATACCAAATAAATCTAGCATATGGCCTCATTCAGAAAGTTCCATTTGACTGCACTTTTCTTAAACATGGTCATACTTCTTTGTATGTCTTATAATTTGTTTGTGATTGATTCCTTTCGTATTCTCTTTGTCTTTGTGAATTTTTGCCTTTTCTATTCCTTTCATATTGTTTTATAGGTTTTTGGAAGGGAAAAGAGATAAATATATATTTTCAATATGCCATATTTAAATGACAGCCCAGAGCTAGTATTTAAACCCATTCTTGGGTCCAGAAACCTACTTTTATAAATAATAATGTCTGTTGCTTCCCAAATGTTTAATGAGCAATAATATATCTGAGACTTAATAGGCATTCAGAAAAAAATAATTTAAAAAACTCTCTAGAACATATAAGCCTATGTATCCTAATTGTATTTTTTTAACCTCATGAAATTTGTTACTCCAAGCAGTTGAGTTTATAATTTTTAAATATCTTCTTATAGAGACAGGGAAGAACGATTGGCAGCACTCACAGCTGCTCAACAAGAAGCTATGGAAGAGCTACAGAAAAAAATTCAGCTCAAGGTAGGAATATTATATATTTTAATTTGAAATTTTAGAGCTATTTTAATGTAGCATGAGATTAAAATTTTATCGATTTAATTAATTGTATAAAAACTGAATTAGGGGCTTCCCTGGTGGCACAGTGGTTGAGAGTCCGCCTGCCGATGCAGGGGACACGGGTTCGTGCCCCGGTCCGGGAAGATCCCACATGCCACGGAGCAGCTGGGCCCATGAGCCATGGCCGCTGAGCCTGCATGTCCGGAGCCTGTGCTCCACAGCGGGAGAGGCCACAAAAATGAGAGGCCCACAATTCCCAAAAAAAAAAAAAAAAAAAAAAAAACTGAATTAGGGCTTCCCTGGTGGCCCAGTGGTTAAGAATCCACCTGCCAATGTAGGGGACATGGGTTCAAGCCCTGGTCCGGGAAGATCCCACATGCCACGAAGCAACTAAGCCCGTGCGCCACAACTACTAAGCCTGCTCTTTAGAGCCCGGAGCCACAACTACTGAAGCCCGTGCACCTGGAGCCTGTGCTCCGCAACAAGAGAAGCCACTACAATGAGAAGCACACGCACTGCAACAAAGAGTAGCCACCACTCGCCACAACTAGAGAAAGCCCACGTGCAGCAACAAAGACCCAATGCAGCCAAAAATAAATCAATAAAATAAATAAATTTATTAAAAAAAGAAAAGAATCAGTCATATTTCTTTTAAAAAAACTGAATTAATTTGTATTCCTAATATCAGTATTTGGAGAATAAGACATATGGTTTTGGCTATGATCAATTCCAACTCAACTATCTGAAAACTGAAATTATTTTAGTAAGATAAAGCAATTGACAGAAAAAATGTAAAGGAATTTTAGCATTTCTTGATTTTAGTAATTAATTTGTTAATGACTTGAAGACATTGCTACTAGCTTTCTTATATTCATAGACTTTTAATTATTTAGAAATAAACTAAAAGATTATTTCAATGTTTATGAATTGCACAGTTGTTGCTTGGGAGATTATGATAAGCTGATATTTTCTAGAAAATCTTTACCATTAGTAGTTTCTAGCAGTATGAATATTTTACATTGTGTCACAATTATTTACATGTTGGGTTTTCACAGGGGTAGTAAATTCCAGGGAGTAGAGAACCCTATTTTACTATTTGCATAGCTCTAGAACTTTATCATGTATTTAAATTTAATGCAGCAGATATTTATTGAGTCTTGTGCTAGGCATGGGGATACAGAGATGAGTAAGACATGGTTCTCAGTTTCAAGAACTCAATCTAGTGTGAGATTCAGATGCTAAGCAGATAATTTCCATATGGATAGAGTGCTATGGAGTGCTATGAAAGTACAGAGGAGGATACTAAGCTAACATGAAGAATTTCAGAAGTCAGGGAAATAATTTTAGAGAATAATTTGTGAGCTGAATCTTGAAAGAAAGACGAATTGAATAGGTAGATGGGTGGGATGGCATCCAGCTGTATGAAATGGTATGAGCACAAAGTCAGAAGTCTGAAATAGTGTTTTTTAGTTGGTTTATTTTTTGTTTTCTGGGAAGTCACTGGAGTCGATGTGGGTAAAGGTCTGTGTCATGATGGGCCTTGTCTGCTGTGAGGATGAGCTTGGTCTTTACCTGTGGGGCAACATTTCCCATAGTGTGTTCCAGGAAGTGCTTCTCAAAAGTATGTTGTCGTCAAATAAGTGTGTAAAATGTTGCTTAGTGTAAGCTAGGTTTATTGAGTCATAATGCACAGTGACAAGCTGGAGTAAGTAAGTAGCTTTAACTTAATATTTTCCAAGTTTATTTGACCATAGAACCTCTTCCACAAAATATCAACACTTATTAATAACTCACAGTGTAATTCCATGAAGTACACTTTAGGAAATGTTACTGTGCATGTAGGAGATATTAAAGGGCTTTATGTAGATTCTTGTCCTCAGTGTCCAAGTTAATACTGAATTAAGACATTTTGTTATATTAGAAAGTTTAATGGAAATATTACTTTTTCAAGTTCTCAGTATAACTTGAATAAATTTCTGTATTCTCACACTTCGACTTCATTTACAGCATGATGAAAGCATTAGAAGGCACATGGAGCAGATTGAGCAAAGAAAAGAAAAAGCTGCTGAGTTAAGCAGTGGACGACATGCAAATACTGATTATGCCCCCAAATTGACCCCTTATGAAAGAAAGAAGCAGTGTTCTCTCTGCAATGTCCCGGTAGGTTGTCAGTATCAGTATTGTTATGATACGTTATAATTTATTTACTAAAGTTTATTAAACTATGGAAATATATTCTCCCACTCTTTTAAAAGTCATACTAAGGCATCTAATGACTACCATGGATTTCTTTCACGATTTTTATGCAAAGTAAGTAAGTAGTACAAAAATAGTATCAGCAGTTAGGAGTAGCAGTGCAAAGAACCAAAGCATGCAGTTGCTGCTAAAATGGATGTATACCTGCTTAATGATAGCCCAAGTCAATATTTTTGGGTATTATGACCACAGAAGAAAAGGAACATTTTCAGTGCTGAAACTTGAACCTTGATACTTAGAAGAAATGATACTCTGTTAAGGTTGGCTTTGATGACATGCCTTTTTGACCATGTGTCTTCTGGATCAGAGGTCCCCAACCTTTTTGGCATCAGGGACCAGATTTCGTGGAAGACAGTTTTTCCACGGACGGGGGAGAGGGGATGGTTCAGGTGGTAACGGAAGCGACAGGGATCGGCAGATGAAGCCGCTCGCTCGCTGGCCGGTCACCTGCCGCCTTTCACTTCCTGCTCTGCGGCCCAGTTCCTAAGAGGTCCAGTAACGGTCCGCGAACCCGGGGTTGGGCACCCCTGTTCTAGAGGATTCTCAGAATTGTATTCTAAAGAAAATATTTTTAAGACTAATATGTAAATGCTAGAGTGATCGCAACTTGCATATAGTATACTGGATAGAATGTGTAATATTTAAAGTAAGATATAATTATATGTTCATTACATTGCTTTGATTTTATGCTTTTAGATCTCTTCAGAGGTGTATCTTTTTAGCCACATTAAAGGAAAAAAACACCAGCAAGCTGTGAGAGAAAATAGCAGCATCCAAGGGCGTGAACTTTCAGATGAGGAAGTGGTAAGCTTTAATTTTGTTCATTTATTGAGTACCTTCTATGTTCTTTTCTATTATGAAGAAATCCATGTTCATATGTATTTCTGTGATTATTTAAAACTATATTTAATATTTAATAACTACTACAATATAGTATACAAATGTCCTTATCTTAGTATATATATTAAAAGAAACATAGAAATAAGAATTTAATACTGTTTATATAATTTCAGTGCAAAAAAAGGTTTATGGTATTTTAATAATTTAAAAATATTAATAATTTAAATAATTTTATTTAGTGATGTTCTATGTTTCTTGGAAAACAGTTAACAATATAAAAATCATATAAATTGATAATTTTGTATCAGTACAATACTTAGAAATTTTTGGAAAGGCATTATTTATCTACCTATAATTGCTATTTACATGGAATTTAGATTTGTATAAGTAGTTTTATAAATGTTTTTCACTCGACTGTTATTGAGATATGTATGACATTACTAATCTCTGAATCTGTGGGTTCTATTTTTAATAGAAAATTTCTAAACATACCCAAAGATGAGAAATTCATGTTTGTCAAGCATCTTTTAAGATGTCCAGGAAAGGTTATTGTGGTTCTTTGAGGGCAGTACTTGTGTGTATGTGCACATGTGTGTTTAACTCTTTTTTGAAGTAGAGCATATATTAATAGAATACACAAATTTAAAGTATATATAGCTTGATGAATTTTTACATTTGTTCCACTCATATCAGCACATAAATAATTTCTTGAACCCCAGAAGGCTCCCTCATGCCCCATCTCAGTCGTGCCCCCAAAAGGTAACTGTTCTCTGACTACTAGCACAATCAGTTAGTCTTGCCTATTCTTGAACTTCATATAAATGATATCATACAGTATGTACTTTTTGTACCTGGCTTCTTTCACTCATCCTTAAGTCTGTGAGATTGATCCCTAATATTTATATGAAGTTCATTCTTTTTCTTGGGTTTTTGTCAGTGCTCTCCAGGCAAAGACCATCAGGAACGCATCTACAGTTGAATAAAATTAGGTTTATTGACTTGTTAAAAGAAGGGAAAATGCACACTATGGGAAGTTATAGTTTCTCAATAATGTGTTAGAAAGGACTTATTATAGGATTTGGATCTTTGCTAGGTGACCTGGAGGTTGGGGGGAGTGTTCAAGGACGTGGGACTTTGCTCTGGAATGGATGCTGTCAGGAAGCAGGGGTAATTCTGTGGATGGTTCTTAATAAATCTTACCTAGGTAGGAGGAACAAAGCTGCTGTTTTCTCCTAAGTTTCTGGATATGACCAGTGTTTGAGGGGAAATTGCACATGGTTAATTTGGCTCACTTCTTTATGATTCCTCCTTTTAAGGATTTTTGCCCCTCAAGTTCCAACTATTTTGACAGCTCTAAACCAAATTCTGTCTCCTCAGCTTAGTAAGACTGCCACTTTCACCTTGCACTGTTCTCTCATGCCAAAAATTGGCATACGCCCTTAGGGAAAAATCCAGAGTGAATGTGGAGCTCGCCTCATGTGCTTCCCTCCTTTTAGGGATCATGGTCTCTAAAGTTCTGGCTGTGTTGGCTGCTCTTTAATGCCTTTAAATAGATGTTTTGTATATTTTGTGCAACTTTTGGAGTTGGAAGATTAGTCCAGTATAAGCCAGTCACTGTGGCTGAAATTGGAAGTCTTTAAATGTTTAATTTCTCTAATAGCCATTGTTTGACATAATGCTTGACACATAGTATGGTATTTAATAAGAACTCATTTAGTTGAGTTGAACTGAAAGGTTATACAGAATGGCTTTAGGTACCATTAATAAAGGTGAAATAAAAAATGGAACTAATCATCTATTTAGTTTACCTGAAATAATTTTTTTGCCTTTTAATCAAATCGTATGGGTATTTTAAGAGAGAGTAACATGGAATTTTTTTTTTTTTTTTTTACTTGAATCATTCATGTGAT
This sequence comes from Aethalodelphis obliquidens, assembly GCF_003676395.1. Taxonomy (NCBI): domain Eukaryota; kingdom Metazoa; phylum Chordata; class Mammalia; order Artiodactyla; family Delphinidae; genus Aethalodelphis; species Aethalodelphis obliquidens. The sequence goes on from NW_020837970.1 coordinate 22,572,100, forward strand.
TATCCCCATTCTCTACTTAAGTTTACTGTTTAGAGCTAGAGTCAAGTTTATGTGTGTTCCACTATGAAAAAAAATTCTCAATTGCTTCATTAATTAGAATTTAATTATTCCCATTATAAAGGAAATTCTTCCACTTATAAAAATTGTTTGTAACTAAGTTCTCTTAATAAAAAAAACTAAATATATTAAAAAAATATTTTAAATTTTTGTGGAGCACTGCTATTATGTAAACTGGAATCTAAATTTTATGTGTTTTTATCTCAATGAGAGAAGTAGAGAAGGAAAGAATATTTAATTCATGTACTTCGGAAGAAAAATATGTAATATTATCTAACTTTTTTAGCTACTAAAGCATAGTTTGATGTTTAGCTGTTGTGGTTTGAGATTTGATAGATGTATTCATTTTGTGTACTGTTTCAGTATAAAAGTATTAAATTTTCTTTAAGTTCTCGATTCATGTAGTTATTCTTGGTTATAGCCCATTTTTCCTGAAAACAAGTGTGCAATGTAGTTGTGTAATACAGAAAGGCAATTTTATATTTACACACACACGTCATTTTTAATCAGCAAAGGTATCTATAGTAAACATACTTGTTCTACTTAAAGTTATTACTTGTCATCTGTGATGTCTTTATATTATATACACTTTATCTGTGACCCTTCTTCTTTGACATATAAGATTTTATTTATACCACCTCTGACCTAATAAAATTGGACCTTTGACCTTATGCACTTGACATATCAGATAACTTACTCTTGATCTCTGACACATTTTGTTTCAAGCCTGTTAAACATAATAGGTAGCTGCCCAGCAAGAAAGGTTTAATGTTTTGTGTTTTTATTGTAATTTGACCAGGAAATTTTTCTTATGTTTCTTGAGACTTCACAAAAAGAGCTGTTACATGTTTGTTTTTTTTCTCTTTCATCATCCTAGAATGCAAACGATAAAAGTACGTGATTTTTAAAGGTCAAAAGAAACTGGTGCTAGTTTAAATACATTCCAAAATTTAATTTTTCAGCACATTACTAGAGAAATAGTAAAGTATTAGTTTTAATTAAAACTCTGATTTCTTTTGTGATCCTGTTTTCACACTCTCTGAGGAAGCTGATAGTGATTTTTGTAGGACTTGCATAAAGTACATTTAATTCCATATAGAAAATGAAATTAAAAAGGTTTAAAAAAATTTTTTTAAGTTATCCATTTCTGTGTTTGTGAGACTTCTTGGCCCTAAAAGCATATACATTATACCTGTTTGTCAACCATGTTATTTAAATATAGAGAAAATAATAGTTTATTTTCATTTAATTCATGGAAAGTATGAAAACAACTTTTATGAAGACTCTTAAGTTATAATTTAGTGAATATTTCACTAAATTATGTTTCACAACCAAGTGTGATTTTACAAATCCCAAATTAGTATTTCTGCTTGGAAAATTATGCTAATTAGGTGATTGAAGGAAAAAATGAAAATTTTAATTAGTAAAAATATAAAGATATCACTGTATTTAATGGGATATAAGCCAATCTCTTTGGCTAGAGTGTGCCTGGCATTGATGTGGAAGAAGTAGTAAAGGGCTTCCCTGATGGCGCAGTGGTTAAGAATCCACCTGCCAATACAGGGGACACGGGTTCGAGCTCTGGTCTGGGTAGATCCCACTTGCCTGCGGCTGCGGAGCAGCTAAGCCCGTGTGCCACAACTACTGAGCCTGCGCTCTAGAGCTCGCAAGCCACAACTACTGAAGCCCTTGTGCCACAACTACGGAAGCCCGCGCGCCTAGAGCCCGTGCTCCTCAACAAGAGAAGCCACCGCAATGAGAAGCCCACGCAGCACAAGGGAGAGTAGCCCCCGCTCACCGCAACTACAGAAAGCCCGCGCACAGCAACGAAGACCCAATGCAGCCAAAAATAAATAAATTAATTTAAAAAAAAAAGAGGTAGTAGATGTCTCCCAGAATTGATGGCAGTCTGAGAAATAATAGATAACTCCATAATTCCTAATAGATTCATTTTCTTTTTACCTTGGTTATTACGTTTGTAGAAGTACAAGTATTTACTCTCTTTTAATAATCATGTTAGGAAAATATCTTCTTTGCCTTTCAACAGAAAATCAAGTCAAATTAAAAAACTAGAACTCATTTAGAATGGATCTTCATTTCCCCCCAATACTTCAATAAGTACATTTTATGTTAGTTTGAGAAATGATGTAAAAACATCTTACCCTTTCTTATAGGACATAGTTTCCATTGCCTTCATTTTCTGTTTAATAGGCTGGGAAAATTTTTATAGTTGTGTGTGTATATAATTCACACACACATATAGCTGATTGTTAATGTGTATATTTCTTCTCACTTTTGGAATTCTTATGGTGGTAAATTCACTTGCATTGTACCTGGGATTTGCAGAGAATATGTAGCTATCTATCTATAGCCGATTTAGTCTTCTTCGTTGGTTCAAGGAAGAAATTTTTTTTTTTTAAGGAAGAAATTTTAAGTAGGCAACCAGTTTATTTTAAACCTTAGTTTGATCTGGTAATTTAATTAGTTTCCATAGTTAGTACCCAGCCTCTTTTATAACAATCCTTGGTCCCCATCCTCTTGCTTATTTCCTTAAGATGGCATCTTCGCGTATCGAAGTAAGAGTATGGCATACGTAACCCCATGTTAGGAGGAAAAGTTGGGATCGTACTACATCGTATCTTTGTCTTTTCTGATTTCCAGTGTGAGTTTCTTGTTTACCTGTTCACTTAGTTTACTTAGGGCCACCGATCTGGAAGGGTGGCTAGTGAACTCTTGATCTATTCTTTCCACTTGGACGGTGTTTCAGTGGAGCATCAGCCATTTATTTACCTCCTGCTGATCAGGCCACCCCTCAGTTCTCTCTGTTTTCATATCTCTGAGACTTTACCATAACCTCCATTCTGGCCCCTGGCATCCTACTGGCTTCTATCACATAAGAACTAAGGGCATTTGGGGAAAGCTAAACCACACAGCATGGCCATATTAATGGACCATACCCTATTTGGTGCCAGGGACACCTAGAGAGACAGTTTCTTTTGAGAATCAAAATAATACTTTTGTCATTACTCTGATTTAGCTAACACACCTATCTCCCTTGGGACACACTTTTTTTTCCTCCTTTCATCTCCAAACTTTTTTGGCTAGAAAGAAGTAAAATTTACTTTAACCTCTCTTTCCTCCTTATTCTAACCAAGTAACTAAGCCTTAAGGTTGCAAAAGGGAACTTTCTCTATACTTTGAAGTAAATGCTATAGGAATCCTCCAAGCTTGATTATTGACATGCTAAAGGGCAAAGTAAATAAATTTATTAAACCTCAGGATATTAACTTGGCTTATAAAACTCTTCTCTTGCTTCATATATCTGTTCTGCATATCTAAAGTTGATTATAAGGTGCTTTTTTTCTTTTATTTATTTTGGAACAAATTCTAATCACCTGTCTAGCTGGGTTGAAATGGGCAAAGGCCATGTGCTAAGGAAGGTAAAATGGATAATCACATTAATAATTTTGAAATAGTGCTCCAGTGATACCTGTTTCTCATGCTTCTTCTAATGTTACGTGTTGTGCTTTCACTGCTAATCACTGTCTCAGTATTTCTTCTATTGATCTTTGCTTTTAAACAGTTGCTCTATTATAAAATGCATTTTTAAATAGGTAACAAATAACTGCAGTTTAGAAACTTAAACTATTTAGTTTTGGATAAAATTTCATTCTGTGACTCTTAGCTCTCAAAATACTGTTAACCTGTACAAATGTGAAAAGCCATTTCAACCATATTTTCCTGCATGAGTCCTTGGTGCATGTATACTGTAACACATGCTACTTTTCTTTTGCATCATGGTGGTTGCCTAAATTTCATAGTTTACTTAAACTAATTAAGATTAGTTTTTCCTTTTGGCATCTGCTTATTTGAGGTTTAGAATGGAGTTTTCTAGATGATATGTTAAGTGTTGTACTTTTTTTAATATAAATTATTTATTTATTTATTCATTTTTGGCTGTGTTGGGTCTGTTGCTGCGCATGGGCTTTCTCTAGTTGCGGTGAGCAGGCGTTATTATTCGTTGCGGTGCGTGGGCTTCTCATTGCGGTGGCTTCTCTGTGGAGCATGGGCTCTAGGCATGAGGGCTTCAGTAGTTGTGACACATGGGCTCAGTAGTTGTGGCTTGCTGGTTCTAGAGCTCAGGCTCAGTAGTTGTGGCACACGGGCTTAGTTGCTGCGCAGCATGTGGGATCTTCCTGGACCAGGGCTGGAGCCCGTGTCCCCTACATTGGCAGGTGGATTTCTAACCACTGCACCACCAGGGAGGTCCCTATAATATGTTTTTGGCAGTTATTTGCAACAGGTATCCATTGCCTTTAAGAAGTTAATTACATACCTAAACGCTATTGTTTTATAAAAGACAACTCTTAAACTCCTTAAACTCTTAATCCAGATCATGGTAGCTAGGAATGACTAGAACCGTGGCTAGTTCTATACATTCACAGAGTATAGGCTGATACTTTCCCATCTGGCTCTTAAGTGTCAATTACAAGGAGCTGCAGAATTGTGTCCATGGGCGATGTTAGAAGATTGGAGCAACTGTGATCACCATTTCTCAGCTGCTGTCTTTCAGTTGGATGATGGAGGATCTGAAACAGGGTTACAGTGAGACAAATTTATACAGCTCAAGCTGCTTCTACTTGAATATGCTGTAAAAGTTTTATAATATGTATTTCTTTATATAGAAATTTTATGCCTGCATAATCTTAAAATCCATAGTATGACGATTTCATGTGGGAGGGATAAAGGAAATGAAAGATTTATTGATAGTTTATGAGAGGCAACATTGCTGCCCTAATGAGGATAGATGACAAATTTAGCATTTTACATGCCTAATTTAGATAATTCTTCTAATTTTCCTTAATAAATAAGTGATTATAAATGCTTTTACTTTAATTAAGACTTTATTAGGTTCTTTATCTGAAATTCAGTGGCCAGTGTTTTAGTTCCAAAGTAGGTATTCATAGAGGAGCAGGGAACACCTATCTCTGATCAAACTTACTGAGTTTTAGTAATAATTATTCTGTCACTTTGGCTTCTCTTGCAGTTGGCAGAGTAGGCACATCTGTTGTGTTAGGAAAATCACAAAGCTATAAAGCAAAATTGTCACAGTCCCGTAGTTTGGTCCTCTCTCTCAAAAAAATTTTATTTAGATTATGAAGTATCTTAGCATAAAGAATTTTTAAAAGAATAGATACATGTATATGTATAACTGAATCACTTTGCTGTACACCTGAAATTAACACAACACTATTAATCAACTATACTCCAATATAAAATAAAAATAAAGTGGCCTAGTTTAAAATTACATTGAAGAAATTTTTATAAAGTGAAAAAGTTTTAGATATATATATTATTATATTATGTGAAGATTTCAGTCATGTAAATTTAATATTTCATTCCTTCTAGATAATTTATATATATTACTTGATGCAAAGATAAAATATATTACTTTTTCTCCCATATTTCACTAGTGTTGCTGAATTTTCTTTTTAAATATTAAAATTTTACACCAAAAAAAGAAGAAAGTAATGTAGTAAACCCCCTATTCCTGTCACCTGGATAATTAGGTGATAACACTTCTTTATTTTCTTTACATTTGGAAGGATAGGGGAATACATGAGATACAAAGTGTGGGTGGGAGGACCGGGTTCCAGGAGTAGAGCTTAAGTCCTTATGTTTCACAATGAAAAGTCAATAGATACTCCTAAAATTGAAAACTGAAGAAGTAGCAACACAAAATATATTAAGGAGTATAGAGAAAAAATGATAAAATAACTAAAATCATTGCCTCTGGATTGAGGAAAGAAGTGGGGGAACCAGTAGGAAACTACTTTCCTTGAACTATTGACTGTGTAAATTATGTGTATGGGTAACTTTGATAAAAGCAAAAGCATTTTAAAAAATTAAAAAAGAAATAGAACAGTGGAGATGTGTCCCTGTTGCTCCAGAGTCTTCTGTGCCCCTTTTTTGCTTTTTCTTGATTCAAGGTTAAAATTAGATAAATGAATGCATCTGCAACCATAAAAGACCATTATGGTGAAGTTGGGTATTTTGGCTTGTTACATCCTTAGTTCTTTATTCTTCTAAATTGTTGCAATATCCTTTGATGCCATTATAAAAGACAAAATACTAGATTCCATTTTGACCACTTTGATGAGATTTGCTCAGATAGGTGCATGTATTCTTAATTTCAAGTTGGCTTTTTAGCTTTTTGGCATTGTAGAACAAGTGAATTAAAGCATGTACAATTGACTCTTGCCAGGGTTTCATCTGTGTTAACCATGCTATAGGATTTGGGGTACAGAGTGACCTTAGATTTATGCTGGTAACTAGTTCAGTAACTTGGCATTTTAAGCTGAATGAAATTAAGACTTTTTTTACCCTGTTTATTTTCTGATTTGGAGTTTTAACAATTTACAAGTTTTTATAAATGGCTCTCATCAAGGTAAGGAAGTTCCCTAGTTTTGTAAGGTCTTAAAAAAATAAGTAGGTATTTTTATTGAAATTTTTTTCTGGATCTTATGGAAAGGTCACTTTTTCCTATATTGTATTTTATTTATTTATTTTTTTGGCCACACTGCACGCCTTGTGGGATCTTAGGTCGCCCACCAGAGATCAAACCCGGGCCCTCGGCAGTGAAAGCGTGGAGTCTTAACCACTGGACCATCAGGGAATTCCCTCCCTTAATTAATTTATTTATTTTTTTATTATTTTTTTTTTGTTTTTTTTGCAGTACACGGGCTTCTCACTGTTGTGGCCTCTCCCGTTGCGGAGCACAGGCTCCGGACGCGCAAGCCCAGCGGCCATGGCTCACGGGCCCAGCCGCTCCGCGGCATGTGGGATCTTCCCGGACCGGGACACGAACCCATGTCCCTTGCATCGGCAGGCGGACTCTCAACCACTGCGCCACCAGGGAAGCCCTCCCTTAATTTTTTTAATGTGATATATTACATTAATGACTTTTCTGTTATTAAACTTATTTGGTCTTGATTTAAAGATATGTAGTTGAGGGGGGAGAGGCCACAGCAGTGAGAGGCCCGCATACCGAAAAAAATAAAAAGATATGTAGTTGAATTTGTTTTGCAAATATTTTAGTTAGATTTTCCTAATTTTCCTTTCTCAAGATTATATTAGCTTCATAATATAAGCTAACAAGTTTTTCCTTTCTTTTTAAACTCCTGGGATAGGTTGCATAAAATAGAAATAATCTTTTCTTTGAAGGTTTTGTTTAACGTGTCTATAAAATTATATGTTCTTAGTATATGTTTTTTCTGAAAAATTATTTTCTGTTTTTTATTTGTGGTAAAATACACGAGTTAAAATTTATCATCCTATCCATTTTTAAGTGTACAGTTCAGTGGCATTAAGTACATTCACGTTGTATGCCATCACTAACATCCAGCCACAGAAATCTTTTCATTGTGCAAAACTGAAACTCTTTACCCTTTAAACAATAACTCCCCATTCTCCCTCCCCCCAGGCCTTGGCAATCACCATTCCTTCTGTCTCAGGATTTGACTACCACACACACCTCACACAAATGGAATCCTATAGTATTTGTTTTTTTGTGACTGGCTTATTTCACTCAGCGTAAGATTCAACCATGTTGTAGCATATGTCAGAATTTCCTTCCTTTTTAGGGCAGAGTAATATTCCATTGTATGTATATACCACATCTTGTTTATCCATTTATGTGTTGATAGACACTTGATTTGCTTCCACCATTTGGCTACGGCAAATAATGCTGCTATGGACATGTACAAATATCTGTTTGAATGCTTGCTTTCAATCATTTGTATGTATACCCAGAAGTAGATTTCTGGATCGTACTGTGATTGTATTTTTAATTTTTTGAGGACACTAAACTTTTTTTCACAGTAGCTGTACAGTTTTACTTTCCCATAAACTGCTCAAGGGTACCAATTTCTCCACATCCTTGCCAACATTGTTATTTTACGTTTTTTTGGTAGTAGCTATCCTAATGAGTTGGTCAGATTCTAAATTAGCAATTATTTATTTGAGTGTATTTTGATTTTCTGTGATTTACTACATCTATTTTGGTAAATTTTCATTTACTAGGAAATTATATGTTTTCTTAAGTTTTCAATGGTCTTGGCAAAACATTTTTGATAGTATTCTTTGTGATTTTTAAAGGAATCTTTAACTGTGTCTCCTTTTTCATTTCTAACATTTAAAATTTGTGCCTATATTTTTTTAAAAATATTTATTTATTTATTTATTTGGCTGCATTGGGTCTTAGTTGCGGCATGAGTATGCGGGATCGTTTTAGTTGTGACAGGCAGGATCTTTTAGTTGCGACAGGCGGGATCTTTTAGTTGTGGCATGTGGGATCTAGTTCCCTGAACAGGGATTGAACCCAGGCCCCCTGCATTGGGAGCGTGGAGTCTTAGCCACTAGACTACCAGGGAAGTCCTGTGCCTATATTTTTTTTCTTGATCTTTCTTGTCATGAGTTTGTCTATTTTATTAGTATTTCTAAAGATTTGGTTTTTAGTTTTGTTGATCCTATCGCTTCTTTGTTTTTTACTCAGTAAATGTCATTTCTTGGTTTTATTATTTCCTTTTTACTTCTTTCTCTGAGTTTATTTTTGCCAGTCTTTTTCTAACTCCTTAAGGTGAATGCTTTGCTCATTAATTTTTAGCCTTTTTTCCTAAAGATATTAATCTCTAAGGCCTTTTTTGATACAATATATTTTCAATATTACTCACTTCTAAATATTTTCTAATTTCCTTCAGAATTTTTTCTTTTATCCATTGGTTGTTTAGAACATTGACTTGAAATTTCCAAACATAAGAGTTTTGTCTGTTGATTTCTACATTAATTACAGTAAGATCAGAGAATGTAGTCTTTGAAATCCTTTGAAATCTGAAGTAGCATAGCACAGGGTAAGATTTTGTAAATGTTCTGTGCCTGAAGAGAAATTGTATTTTCTAGTTACCTATTCTATCAAGCATATTAGTAATGATATTACAATATTCTATATCTATATTGAGTTTTGTCTACTTTCAATTACTGATTGAGGAGATTAAAGTCTCTCACTATGATCATAAATTTATTTTTTCTTGTTCCAGCCATTTTTGCTTCATATATTTTGAGGCTACGTTACTAAGAGCATACAAGTTTACAATTGTATATCTTTCAATGTATTCAGCCTTTTACTATATGAAATGGCTCTGTAGCATGAGTAATGCTATAGGTGAATAGTTTTCCTTTTTATCCGCAGGTGCTTTCTGGTTTTAACATCAAGTTCATAACAGATTCACAAAATAAATTGGCTTTTTTTTCTACCTCTGAAGAATTTTCTTGAAGTCTTATTTTGTTTGACAGTAGTATACATATACTAGATTTCATTTATTTAGTATATGCATGGTGTATCTTTTTCTACTTTAAAATATTTTGGTGAAATTCATTATGTAACAGAAGAGTACATAAGATGTATATATACTGTTTGTAGAATAATAATAGAACAACGTCTTTGTGCCTACTACTCAGGTTAGTAAGAATCTCCCAGTAGGAAATTTTGTTTGTTTGTATGTGCTTTTGTTTATGAAAGATATTTTCACTGGGTAGACATTTGCAATTTTACATTTATTTTCTCCAAAAATTGAGTAGATGTCATTTGCTGTCTTCTTGCTTCTACTCCTCATAGGGTCAGTTTGTTCTTCTTTATTCTTTTTCAAAATTTCCTTAGCTATTCCTCTGCTTTTCAGTTTCTACATAACCTTTGCAATTAACTTGTAAGCTAAGAAAATCCTGTTTGTGTTTTGATTGAGACTGCATTGAGATAAGTGTGGACATCTTTTAAATATTCTTTCTTTCCATCCAGCCACATGTTTGTCTACTCATATATTGTATTTGTATGTATGTGTCATTCAGTAAAGTGTATAGTTTTCTTCATTTAAGTCTTAAGCATTTCTTGCTGGCTTGTTTCTCAATAATTAGTGGGTTTTACAAGTATTTTGTATTTCAGTTTTTATTTTCTTTTAAACAAAGAGGTAGTTCCAAGGTTATAGATTAGAGTGGTGGCAGTGCCTTTTGCTTTATTTTATGAATATGAGTGTTTGTGTGTATTTAAAAGTGTGAAATGATTCATGGATTTGACTGTCAGATATTTTGCATAGGAGCCAGGCTAATCTTCTGTGCATTGCTTTAATTTAAAATATGTAATGCCAAAATGAGCACTATTCTTTGTTTTTAATTTCAATTTTTATTTCATTATGGTCATAGGTTATGCCTTATATAGGTTCTACTTTGGGAAATTTAATGATTTTCTTTATAGCTTCATACATTGTAAAATTTTAAGAAGAATATGTTTTTTTCTCTTTGGGTATGTATAGTATATGTTAGATCAAATTTGTTCATTGTTATGTGAATATTCTTACTTTTTTACACCTATTTTTATGCTCATTAATATCCTTTTCTCAAAAATGAAGACTACCAATATGCTATTATTATTTATTCTTGCCTCCTTGTATTCTTAAAGTCAGTTTTTGCAATATATATATCACAAAGTTTAATTATCGTGGTCATAACTATTTACACATTTTTCATCTTACTGATGAATTATACCTTTTAAGAATATGAAACATTCCTCTTTCTTATTTAATGCCTCTCTCCTAGAATTTTTTTTTTTGTATTGTTATGGCAAACCTAGTTTTGGTTAGGTTTTTGATATGTACTTTTATATTCTTCCTCTTTCCTCCTCTTCCCTTCATAGTTTTATTTTTGCATCTAGATCTGTTAACTAAAAAATATACTTTTATTTTAGTTGTTTTCTGCTCTATAAAAAGTTACCATGCTGTATGTGATCTTTTTGAACTTAGCTCTTTTCCACTCAGTATTATAGTGCCTAGATTCATACAAATTGGGAATTTCCTGCTGTTTTTAAAGCACTTTGAGGTATAAATGTTATACATTAAACTGCACTTACTTTAAAGTTTATGATTTAATAAATTTTGTCATAGTCATACACCCATGAAACCATCACCAAGATCAAGATAGTGAACATAATTGTCACCTCAAAAAGTTTCATCATCTGCTATATCCTTGCTGGTTTTCTGCCTACTTTTGTTCTATCAATTTTTGAGAGAGGGATATGGAAATCTTTTATTTTAACTGTTAATTTTTCTATTTCTTTTGGCAGTTCAACCAGTTTTTGCTTCATGTTGTTCAAAGCCTTGTTATTAGATTCATAAATGCTAATCATTGTTATGTCCTCTTGACTAAATTGACCCCTTTTTATTGTCAAATGACCTTCTTTATTCCTAATAATATTCTTTGCTATGTTGTCTAATATTAACATAACCACTCCGGCTTTCTTTTATCTAGTGTTAGAGTGGTATATCCTTTTTTATCCTTTTACTTTTAACCTATGTATTTCTTTTTTTGCATGCATCCTTTTCTTAAACATTTAAAGGTCAATAGACTTAAAGGGAATGTTTATTCTGGTACTGTTGACTATGATGTGAAGCTGCTAACTCTCTCAAGCCCTTGTCACCCAGGGCTTGTGAAAGCCACTTACAACTGGGGAGTTCCAGCTCTGTCTATGAGCATTATTGTCTCTTTGATTCTGTATTGAAAGGGTGATGTTATTTGTGATCTGTGGTAATATTGTTACTGGGATATTATTGAAACGATTTCTGAGGATGAAGTCTGATACTAATCTAAGTTGCTATATTTTAAATCTGAGAATTCTGCAAAGATATTTTTCATTATAAGCCGTGGTTCAATACTACTGAACCATTCCCTGTTGTAGTATTGAGCTCAGACCTCTTTCCATCTTCACAGCATGATAAATTATAAGCTTGTTGAACTCTGGGCTTTTCTTTGTGTCATCTGTTAAACCTCAGATTAGATCAGAAAGGAATATCAGTATCTGAAAAAGAAGTCTTTACCTCATTTATCATCTCCACCAATCAGAAAACTGATGGAGTATTTGTAATTGTCACTGAGTGGCAGGGGGACAGATGGTGGACTATCATTCTATCAGAAGATGGCCTTTTCTCTTTTACATGGTGTCTGTTTCACAGTATTTCATTAGCTTCATTTTTCTCATCGGTCACTTCAAACAATATAATACATAGATTGTAGTAGATAAGAACATAAGTGTATCCTATACCTGTAGACAGGGACCTTGGCAGAGTTGAATCTTTTGTATAATTAAAATAGCCTATCGAGTTTTAAAAATTGTCATTGTCACATGTGTTTAATTTTTCAAAATGATGCTGTCACAAAGGGCATTATTTTGATAAAAGGCATTACATTTCAGATTTTCTTAAATTTACTGTTTGACTAAATTTAAAATTTTATTTAAATATAATGGAACTCTCAAACTTTTTTTTAAGCATTTCTTCAGCACCTGCTTGTGCACTCTGCACTAGTCCAGGGACCAGGGAAATACAGATAAATAATGTCACTTGAGCCTATCTCTTAATTTTATGCTATCTCTGATAAATTTCGTAGTTTCATGAATCTCTAAACACTCATTTGAATATAAATGAACTAGTTTTTGTATATGGTGCTTTCACTTCTGAATAGTGCCTGGATGATAATAATCTGTAGATATGGCTAATGCCATCCAAACAATCAGTAATTACAAATCAGCTTTCCTGTGAAATCTTTCTGGGGGATAATCTACTGGAATAGTTTTATGGAAGAGTGATATCAGTCAAAATAATAGTTTAGATTCTTTTGGTCTTATTCTGAGTAAAACTCTGACTCTTTAACTTAAGCTGTTAGCATAAGCCCTTGACACTTAGTACTGAATTAAATGTTAATAAGTTAAATGTTAATGAGCTAACCTGTTATTAATTTCAATATACTATGTCTCTGAGGTTGGTATTCAAAATATGTGGTAAAGTACTGTCTAAAAATGCCATGTTGTTTGTGGTTGAGTATTTCTTTATTTCTTCCCTTCTTTCATCTGCTTCTTCCTCTTTTTCTCCTGATTTTCCTTCTTCTTCCCTTGCCAAACACCTTCATCTCTCCACTCTTCCACCTCTTCTTCACCCCTCACTTTTCTTACCATCGTCATCCAGAGAAACAAGAAAAACAAGTTCCAACCCTCCAGGCCTTCACCCTTTCCCAGTTTTTTAGAAGACAGTGAGGAAATATTGTAAAATGCCTCCTATTTATCTTACTTGTTGTTGTGCCAGGCAGGCTTCAAAGAGCAGAATGCCTCATAATATTTTTAAGAATTTAAGAGAAAACATTATTTAGTTCTGGAATTGATTAATATCATTGGATTTTAGATTACAAAGTTGAGAAAGTAAAGGATGAGGTTGAGAGAAAAATGTTGTTTTCCAAACAAAATGTGAAAACCCTTGCATTAATTTCTCATCTATTTAGATTAGTAACTTGGCATCCACCCTGCTCTTGAAAGTAAACTTTTGGCTCTAGAGAAATATGCCTCTTGAACATGACGTTTGATTTTCAAGTAAAAATACATTTGTATTACTGTAATGAAATTCTGGTCCTTTTTATTCAAAGAAGACATATTTAAATGCTTTTTGATCAAGGAAGAATAACATCCTTAAAAATTCTCAGTTCTGTATTATAATATTTTTAAATAATGGGAAGCAAATTATTTTCTTTGATGTAGCACATTTTATGAAATGTATTTATTGTGTGGTAACCCTTGAGAGAGCTATAATAATTATAGTTTAATAAAATCCTATATTGTGTCATTTATATTTTCCTTCTAATCAACTATTTTTAGAACTTTGACATTCTTTCCCAAAGATCATGAACCTATCTATGGCTTAATTTTTTCCTGTCTCTTTTAAAAAATAAAGAACTATGAGAGCCTTTAGGAAGAGTCTGATAGAATATCGAAGTCATAAACTTCAATATGAATTATTTCGTTGAATATAGTAAATTATGTTAGAAAGGCCAGGGTTTGGTCTAGTATGCCGTAAAAGGTAATTAAAAGAATAAGAAGGGTATAAACTTTGATGAGATCATCTGTATAGGTATTAGTTTCCTTATATGTTGTACTGGTATTTCTTATTGCAGCAATGTTGTTTTTATATAAAAAGTCACAACTGTGACTTTAAAACTAGACTTAAATTTGTGTGTGTGTATGTGTGTACACAGTTAGCCATCATTAATTAGCTTTTGGGCTCGATACATTCATTTCCAGAATGTTAGAAAATGGGGGACTTTGCAATTTACTGTCTAATCCCTTTTCTTTTTTTCCTACTGAGGAAACTGAGGCCCAGAGAAGTCACTTAGCCATGAGCTGTAGAATTTATCCTGGTATAGCTATCTTGACTCACAGTTCAGTGCTGTTTCCACTGCATTGATTTGCTTTTCTATTCCTAAGGAAAAACAGTCTCCCCTCTTAATGGATATTTAGAATTAACAGTGTCAAATACTGAGAATGGCCAATGAAGACTCATTTCTGACTTGTTAGTAGCAGATTAGTACTTGCACTGAGCAGGATTCCAGGGTAGGAGCTGTATTTTTAAAATTTTTATAGGAAAGAAGGAGATCCAGGGGTCTTTGGATGATTTTTGGTCCTGATTGATTCATATTTTGGAAATGAGTCATAGATACTGTGTCTCAAAGAGTATACTTTGCTTTTCCTTGTGCCTGTGCCATAATAATTAGGATTGTGGATAGATACAAAAAGATGAGTGTATTTTTATGTAGTTATACTTATTCTTCTGCAGCACAAATGAGCCTATAGCAACTTAACCTAATACAAACAAATCCTCTTTTCTTTAAATAGCTTGCCTTTTCCTTACATTTCCTTATTACCATTAATTTCACAATAATTAAAATTTAAATATATGTCAATTGTGGAAAATTTGAGAAAAATATAGTTTGCCTACTGTTAGCATTTTGATCTAATTTTCAGCTCTTTACATATGAATATATGAATCTTACACACTTATTTATATATAAGCTGCACTGCAAGGATTGAATCCTGAATTTTATTTTATTTTTTAAGAATATAAGCTATGTGGTTTAATTGTATACGTTGGTCTTAAGATTTTTGGTCTTATTACTTGCATATGTGATCTGTTTCACACTCTTTAAAACAGAAAATCATTGAGTAGCAATCAGATTTCAAAAAATCTTCCAAGTACAGCCAGACAGTTGTCTACGTGATATGCTACATATGACAACATAGAATGTACAATTATATTAACACAGACTTCTTTTCCAAGGGATCGGTATTTTCACACATCTAATAGGTCTTGCACACAAGATAACAAACAGCAATATCGGTGTCTCTCAATCACATTAAGTTCATCAGACGTATTAAAAGGGTAGCCCTTTTTAATTGAGATTTTTTTTTTTTCTTTTTTGCGGTACGCAGGCCTCTCACTGTTGTGGCCTCTCCCGTTGCGGAGCACAGGCTCTGGACACGCAGGCTCAGCGGCCATGGCTCACAGGCCCAGCCGCTCCGTGGCATGTGGGATCCTCCCGGACCGGGGCACGATCCCGTGTCCCCTGCATCGGCAGGCAGACTCTCAACCACTGCGCCACCAGGAAAGCCCAATTGAGAATTTTTATACATATTATATATATATGCTTTTTTAACATTTTTTTCTACATTATCTCTCTTTTAGATAAATGCAGAGCTTAGGAAATAATACTTAAATGAGAACACCTTGGACAAATCCTCAGGCTCTATCCTACAAGTGTTCCATTCAGGAAGATCTCAGTACTTCTTCTCCACTTTCTTATAAAAATTTACAAACTGATTCATAACCAAACCACTTTGGAAAAAGAAGAACAAAGTTGGAGATGTTATGCTACCTGATTATAAGGCTTATTATAAAAGTTATATCAATCAAGATGGTGTAGTATTAGTATCTAATTGGAAAATAGACAAGTGGAACAGAATACAATTTACAAGCTGATTCATAACAAAAACAACTTTGGAAAAAGAACAAAGTTGGAGATTTTATGCTACCTGATTATACGGCTTATTATAAAAGTTATAGCAATCAGAGTGGTGTAGTATTAGTATCTAGATTGGAAAATAGACAAGTGGAACAGAATAGATAAATGGATCTACACCTGCATATTTATATAACTAATTTTTTTTTGTACAGCAGGTTCTTATTAGTCATCAATTTTATACACATCAATGTATACATGTCAATCCCAATCGCCCAATTCAGCACACCACCATCCCCACCCCACCGCTTTCCCAGCTTGTTGTCCATACGTTTGTTCTCTACATCTGTGTCTCAATTTCTGCCCTGCAAACCAGTTCATCTGTACCATTTTTCTAGGTTCCACATATATGCGTTAATATACGATATTTGTTTTTCTCTTTCTGACTTACTTCACTCTGTATGACAGTCTCTAGATCCATCCACGTCTCAACAAATTACCCAATTTCGTTCCTTTTTATGGCTGAGTAATATTTCATTGTATATATGTACCACAACTTCTTTATCCATTCATCTGTCGATGGGCATTTAGGTTGCTTCCATGACCTGACTATTGTAAATAGTGCTGCAGTGAACATTGGGGTGCATGTATCTTTTTGAATTATGGTTTTCTCTGGGTATATGCCCATAGTGGGATTGCTGGATCATATGGTAATTCTATTTGTAGTTTTTTAAGGAACCTCCATACTGTTCTCCATAGTGGCTGTATCAATTTACATTCCCACCAACAGTGCAAGAGGGTTCCCTTTTCTCCACACCCTCTCCAGCATTTCTTGTTTGTAGATTTTCTGATGATGCCCATTCTAACTGGTGTGAGGTGATACCTCATTGTAGTTTTGATTTGCATTTCTCTAATAATTAGTAATGTTGAGCAGCTTTTCATGTGCTTCTTGGCCATCTGTATGCCTTCTTTGGAGAAATATCTATTTAGGTCTTCTGCCCATTTTTGGATTGGGGTGTTTGTTTTTTTAATATTGAGCTGCATGAGCTGATTATATATTTTGGAGATTAATCCTTTGTCCTTTATTTCGTTTGCAAATATTTTCTCCCATTCTGAGGGTTGTCTTTTCGTCTTGTTTATGGTTTCCTTTGCTGTGCAAAAGTTTTTAAGTTTCATTAGGCCCCATTTGTTTATTTTTGTTTTTATTTCCATTTCTCTAGGAGGTGGATCAAAAAAGATCTTGCTGTGATTTATGTCAAAGAGTGTTCTTCCTATGTTTTCCTCTAAGACTTTTATAGTGTCCATTATTATATTTATGTCTCTAATCCATTTTGAGTTTATTTTTCTGTATGGTGTTAGGGAGTGTTCTAATTACATTTTACATGTAGCTGTCCAGTTCTCCCAGCACCACTTATTGAAGAGACTGTATTTTCTCCATTGTATATCCTTGCTTGACCATGGGTGTGTGGGTTTATCTCTGGACTTTCTATCTTGTTCCATTGATCTATGCTTCTGTTTTTGTGCCAGTACCATATTGTCTTGATTACTGTAGCTTTATAGTATAGTCTGAAGTCAGGGAGTCTGATTCCTCCAACTCTGTTGTTTTCCCTCAAGACTGCTTTGGCTGTTTGGGGTCTTTTGTGTCTCCGTACAAATTTTAAGATTTTCTGTTCTAGCTCCTTAAAAAATGCCATTGGTAATTTGATAGGTATTGCATTGAATCTGTAGATTGCTTTGGGTAGTATAGTCATTTTCACAATATTGATTCTTCCAATCCAAGAACATTGTATATCTCTCCATCTGTTGGTATCATCTTTAATTTCTTTCATCAGTGTCTTATAGTTTTCTGCATACAGGTCTTTTGTCTCCCTAGGTAGGTTTATTCCTAGGTATTGTATTCTTTTTGTTGCAGTGGTAAATGAGAGTGTTTCCTTAATTTCTCTTTCAGATTTTTCATCATTAGTGTATAGGAATGCAAGAGATTTCTGTGCATTTATTTTGTATCCTGCAACTTTACCAAATTCATTGATTAGCTCTAGTTGTTTTCTGGTGGCATTTTTAGGATTCTCTCTGTATAGTATCATGTCATCTGCAAACAGTGACAGTTTTACTTTTTCTTCTCCAATTTGTATTCCTTTTATTTCTTTTTCTTCTCTGATTGCTGTGGCTAGGACTTCCACAACTATGTTGAATAATAGTGGCAAGAGTGGACATCCTTGTCTTGTTCCTGATCTTAGAGGAAGTGCTTTCAGTTTTTCACCATTGAGAATGACGTTTCCTGTGGGTTTGTTGTATATGACCTTTATTATGTTGAGGTAGATTCCCTCTATGCCCACATTCTGGAGAGTTTTTATCACAAATGGGTGTTGAATTTTGTCAAAAGCTTTTTTTGCATCTATTGAGATGATCATATGGTTTTTATCCTTCAGTTTGTTAATATGGTGTATCACATTGATTGATTTGCGTATATTGAAGAATCCTTTCATCCCTGGGATAAATCCCACTTGGTCATGGTGTATGATCTTTTTAATGTGTTGTTGGATTTTGTTTGCTCGTATTTTGTTGAGGATTTTTGCATCTACTGAATTTTTATTTACCATTATACAATGAATGTTTCTAATATCATTACTGTTGTTTGAAACTAAACAAATCTGTATAGTATCATATTAATTCATGTACCATAATTTATGGAGTCAATTCCCTACTGCTGATATTTTGTTGTAAATCTCACTGCAGTGTGAATATATTTATAGAGTAATATTGTTGGAGAAGTAAATTACTTACAGTTTCTTTTTTTTTTTAACTGAACATTTATTAATTATTAAGTAGACTGGGCTGTGAAGCTATTTGGTTGTTCATATAGAATGGAGGCAGGACTATCAGTCTCTGAAAAGCTCTATTTTTGGATGACCAGAACTATAGAAAACTTGAAGCAAGCAACATTTCGGGTAA
This sequence comes from Aethalodelphis obliquidens, assembly GCF_003676395.1. Taxonomy (NCBI): domain Eukaryota; kingdom Metazoa; phylum Chordata; class Mammalia; order Artiodactyla; family Delphinidae; genus Aethalodelphis; species Aethalodelphis obliquidens. The sequence continues at coordinate 22,590,985 of NW_020837970.1, forward strand.
AAGGAGATGAGACTGCTGTATTTTTCTTACCTTAGGCAGTTCCTTGGGGTTTTAAGAAAGGATGTCATTAAGGATTATTTTCTGCAGGATATTGTCTCCTTCTGTCCTTACAATAGATTTCAAACTTGTAGTACACACTTTTAGCACTTGAATAGTGTGCAAACATGTAAATTTCATTTTAAGTCCAGTTCTTAGATGCTTGAGATATAGGAATATTGTGATTTCATTTACTCCTTTGGCAAGACATAGAATTTTAAGATGCATGTGTACAAATTATTTCTTGTTACAAGATTTTCTAAACTGATTATTGTGGAGAATTTAAAACATTTATAATAGTAGTCAGAATAATATGACAAGCCTCCATGTAATCATTACTCAGCTGTAACAATGATAAACTTATCCTGCCTTATTGACGTTCCATTCACTTTCCTCAAATACTCTTTTTGAAGTCAATTCCAGATTTCATCTCATAAGAACTATTTTAAAATGATTTACCATCTACTTATACATGCTTATTATAAATGAGAGAATTAAAAATCTATCACAATCATCTAGTGACAACTTTTAGTAATTTTCCACCTTTTTTTTTAAAATAGATCTTTATTGGAGTATAATTGCTTCACAATACTGTGTTAGTTTCTGTTGCACAACAGAACAAATCAGCCATATACATACACATGTCCCCACATCCCCTCCCTCTTGAGCCTCCCTCCCATTGCCTTATTTTCTTATAGTCATTTTATGCACATACGTATACACATATAAAAATGCAAAGATATATATATAATTATTATAAAATTTTGTACATAATTGCATTAATTAGGGAAAAGACTAATCTGCTGTAATAGTGACAAAAATACAGTGGTTTTAAGAACATAGAAGTTTATTTCTCACAATAAAGTCCTGAGGTAAGCAATCCCAAGTGGCCAGTCCTGAGGTAAGCAGTCCCAAGGCTTTATGCCATGTGGTTTTTCAGAGATCCATCTTCTGTCTCTGTTATCCCCTAAGTTATGCCCTCCCCTTCAGAGTCAGAGCTGTGTTATAGGCCCTTTTGTGTTCTTTTCATGTTTTCCCCATTCTCATCTTTTTTTATTAGTAATTCTGTGAAAAGTCTGACATATAGCCATTATATAACTATATTTCTTTACCTTTTAATCACTAGTGTAGTCTTAGTTCTGTAAGTGTACGTGTAATGTTTACCACGAGTCTTATGTCTGTGTCTCTCTAGTCATGTTGGTTTTCTGAGGCTTGTTCTGTAGTAGATTCTTCAGGAAGGTCTTATGAGAATAATATTCTCTGAGGTTTTTTTAAATGTTGATAACAGTTTATCTGTGCTTTTCATACTTGAAAGTTGGTTTTGCTGGATATAAAGTCCTTAGCTCACATTTCTTTCTTTAAAAAATACTAAGTACCTTACAGTAGTCCCCTCTGATCCTTGGAGGATATGTTCCAAGACCCTAGTGGATGCCTGAAACCATGGATAGTACCAAATACTATATATACAGTTAATCCTTGAACAACACGGGTTTGAGCTATGCAAGTCCACTTATACATGGATTATTTTCAATAAAGTGATCTGTGGTTGGTTGAATCTGCAAACATGGAAGGCCAGCTGTAAGATTACATGTAGATTTTTGACTGTGTGGGAATTAGTATCACTAACCCCCATGTTTTTCAAGGGTCAGCTGTATTGTTTTTTCCTATACATAAATACCTGTGATAAAGTTTAATTTATAAATTAGGCAAGTAAGAGAATATCTGAATTGCCAGTATCACTACTCCTGTGCTTTGGAACCATTATTAAGTAAAATAGCATTACTTAAAAACAAGCACTGCCGTACCACAATCCATCTGATAACCTAGATGGCTACTAAGTGACTAACGGGTAGGTGCAGCATGGAAACACTGGACAAAGGAAGATTTACATCCAGGCCATGTAGCAGATTGGTGTGAGACTTCATCACACTACTCAGAACAATACACAATTTTAAACTTATGAATTGTTTATTTCTGGGATTTTCCATTTAATATTTTCAGACCTTGGTGACCACAGGTAACTGAAACCACAGAAAGTGAAACCGAGGATAAGGGGGAACTACTGTACTTCATTTTCTTCTGGCATAAAATATTGCTGTCAAAAGGGCTGATGATAATCTAATTTTTTTCATAAATTATATTTTTAGAAATTGTAATACAATATGTCTTGGTATTAGCCACTCTGGGTCAATATTTTCAGATATGTGGTGTACTCTTTCAATATTTAATTATATTCTTTTTCAGAAAAGTTTTCTTGAATTATAGTTTTTAATATTTGATTTGTTCCCTTGGTTTGATTTTCTTTTTCAGGCACTCCTATTCAGTTTGCTGCATCTTTCCGTATCTTCTGTATTTCCACTTACTCTCAAATAATTTTTATTTCTTTTGCTTTAAGTATTTTTCTACCTTTTATCTTTTAGTTGTCTGAGGCATTATTTGTTGTGTTTATTCACTCTTGTCATCTGTTTTATCTTCATTTCTTAAATGATTTATTTGCTTTTGCAGTCTTCATTGAGTTCTGTGACCTAAATGCTGAGGTTTTAGGATGGCGATTTGTGTTAGAACATTTTCTGTATTTGTTTTAGTTTATTTTGAAATAGAAGGTTGCATTTTTATCTTTTCTGTGGATTTTTTTGGTGTGTTTTCATTGTTGTAGTGTTGCTATTCTACTTATTTTCTTTTTCTTTTAATAAGTTTGACATTTGACCTTGATACTTTTGTATTGCTTATTTTTATGTGGAACTGGTTTTATAAGACTTTTATAATGAGTTGTGACTCAGGGTACCTATTCTAACTTCTTAGAGCTCCCTCTTCTATTGTTTTTGTGAAAAATATAGTGACTTGCTTTCTAATATTTCTTGATTCTGTTTCCCTGCTCTGCTTTTATCGAGGCTTTTTCCCCCTTTGTCTCAATTATCCCTAGTTGACTTAATTAAGTTCGTTTTTTAACAGTTTCTCCTTGGCTCAGTTTCGAGAGTTCATAGGGCCTAGCCTTCACCACACTGTTCAGACCTTCTTAATGCAGGCACCTTTTACTCACCTGCCATTTGAGTGGGAAACCCCTCTCAGTTTTAGATGCTGTTTGCAAATTGGCCTATTGAACTCTCCAGTGAAAAACAGTTCCTTTTAGAGTTCTGCTCTCAAGTTCATTATTCACTCTTGTTGTTTCCCTCTGATTTCTCCTTCAAAGGCACTGAAACACAGCTGACCTATTGGTAGTTTGTCCTCACCCTCTTCTATTTGGAGGCTGTGGGGATACCTTGTCACTTACTTTGTTGTAAATATTTTCTGTGGGTTTTGTTTTTGCTATCTAATCTTTCTTTCTGATTTATATGATGATTCCGAGAGAATCTTAAACATTGCTACCACTGCCTTCATTTTCTCAGAATTCTCATAAGTGTTTTAATGACTAATACTTCATCATAGAAATATACCATAATTTTCTCAACCACTTCTCAGTGTGAAAAACCTTCTTTGTACATTCTCTCCATCTTCAGAAACGGTCTCAAAACCTTCTTCCTGTATAGTCTTCATGGTTTTAATGGAAAAATAACTATTAATCATCCTGTGTCACATCCAACAATGCATTTCTTTTATCATCAAAAGGCGGTCTCTTGCTTACAGAAAGTGAAAACATAATGCAAACCACCAGAAGCAAATCTATAAAACCTTGAAATGTGTCTATAGAAAGCCAGACAAAAGACACATTTTAAATCACAGAAGACAAAATACAAACAAATGGTTAAGCATACTAATATCACTTTTTCAGCTAACAAATTGACATATTTACAAAAAAAAAAAAAAGACAAAAGAAAACCGAAACACTAGGTACTAGCAAATCACTTGTGGGGACTTAATTCTCATTTTGGTTGTTTCAGAATACATATGAAAAGCCTTAAAAATATGTGTAATCTGTAACCAAGGAATTTCAGTTCTATGATTTGATCATAAAGGAATAATATACTCTGTGTTTAAAATTTTAACTATAGGAATATTTATTGCACTGGTATTTATTATATTGAATACATAAAATAAATCCAAATATCTAACAAAAAAGCATTTAGTAAAATTAGGTGTACTGCTATAATCAGTAGATTATGTTCTAGAACATTATTTAATGGTATGAATATATTTGCAATATTAAATTTAAAAAGCAGATTATAAAATATTAAAAAAGGTATGCCCATTTTAATAAAAATATATATGAAGAAAACTGTCTGGATGATATACTCAAATAATTATTTTTAGGTGTTAAGATTATAGGAGATTTTTATTTCTTAGTTTTATTCATATTTTCTATAATTAACATGTTGATTTTGTATTAAGAAAAAAGTTAAATCAAACAAAAATATATATTCTCATTTGGTTTTAGTTTTGAGGTTTTTAAAAAATTAACATAAATTTGAGGGCATGATGTGTGTTGTATGTGTGAATCTGTATATAAATGTAATGTCTTTTTAAAAGATGCAATTTTTTTGTTCTGGATAGAATCCAAATTTTTCTATATAATGTCTGCATTTTCATAATAAGGATCCTATTAATACTTAATGGATTCTATTAGATATGTAAATAACATTTATGTACAACTGAAAATAGTATAATTGAACTTTTCACAAAATTGAAGACGTCATTTAAAAGATTTCCTTTCCTTAACGCAGTGTTAGAAATTAGATGTCAGAGACTCAGCCCACATGAGCAGTGTAGCGGGAGGGAATGTGGAGTAGTAAAAAAGGTTGCTCTTGTGAAGTCAGCCAGTTGTAGTTTTGAACTTGAGTTTTGTGATCATGGACATAATATTGAACCTCTTTGAGCCTTTGTTAAATATCTGTAAAATATAAACATATTGCCACCTGTTCTATGGGGTTGTGAAGATTTTAGGAAATAATGTATGCACTTTAGCCCTTTGCTGATCACAGTAAGTATTTAATAAATGATTAAATAAAGAAAATAATTGCTTCTGCATTTGAGAGAATATTTTCTGCCTTTGGTTGTGGAGTTTCTGTTTTGCTTTTTTGGTAGGTTTATGAATTGAAAAGTTTCTTTTTTATTGAAGTATGGTTGATTTACAATCTTATATTAGTGTCAGTTGTACAACACAGTGATTCAATATTTACATAGATTATACTCCATTTATAGTTATATATTATATAACATATATATATCTACATTCCCTGTGCTGTATACTACATCCTTGTATCTTATTTATTTCATAACTAGTAGCTTGTACCTCTTAATTCCCTTCCATTGTCTTGTCCCTCCCCATCCCTCGCCCCAGTGGTAACCACTAGTTTGTTCTCTGTGACTGTGTTTCTGTTTTGTTATATCCATTTGTTTTATTTTTTGGATTCCACATATAAGAGAGAACATAAAAGATTTGTCTTTCTCTGACTTCACTAAGCATAAAATTTTCATAATGAGCACAACTCTATGACTCAAACTCATTTTCCAGCCATATATGTAAGGTACTAGTCAAGAATACAGACTCCATAATCATACTGTCTGGGTTTAAACTTAGGCTCTATCACTACTACCTCCAAAGCTGCTTAGTCATGATCTTGACCTTTTAACTTCAGAAAAGTTATTTGATTCTGTGTTTGTTTCCTCATAGTTAAGATGGGAATAATAACAATATATACCTTTTAGTATAAAGGACTAAATGATCGTACGTAAAGTACTTACCTCAATATATGTTGTAGAATAAACCCTCATAAATACTATTTTTGTCTTTTTTTAATTGAGATATAATTGGCAGAACATTTGTGTTAGTTTTAGGTGTACAACATAATGTTTGATGTATATAGTGTATGAAATGTAAACTTACCATATAAGTTTAGTTAAAGTCTGTCACCACACATAGTTAACATTTTTTTTCTTGTGATGAGAACTTTCAGGATCTATTCTCTTAGCAACTTTCAAATATACAATACAGTATTGTTAACTATAGTCACTATGTTGTACATTACATTCCCATGATTTATTTATCTTATAACTGGAAGTTTGTACATTTTGACCACCTTCATTCATTTGACCACAAATACTATTTTAGATCTTATTACCTCACCCTCTTCTCATCATTCATTTAACATTTACTTATTGAGTGCCTACCATATGCCAGGCACAGTACCAGACACTGAAACATCACTGAGCAAAACGAAGTCAGTGCCCTCATGAAACTTATATTCTAGTGCAGGAGATTGCAAATGAATATTGATGTTAGGCACTAATATTAGACAAGTCCTATGAAGAAAAATAAACAAAATAAGAAGATGGCAAATAATAGAAGGTGTTACTTAAGACTGGGTGTTCATTTTACCTGAGACTATGCAAGTACTTGGAGAAGAATATTCTTGGCTAAGGAAACAAGAGTCCTGATGCAGTACCATTCCTGACGAATGTGGGGAACAACAGCAACCACTCCACTGTGGATAGAAAGGAGTGAACAAAGGAGAGAGTAGTGTAAGATGAGGTGAGAGAGGTTGATGATGTGGGGGTTAGTAGGCCATGGTAAGGACTTTGGATTTGACCCTAAATGTGATGAGAACTCAAGATTTTGATAAGAGGAATGATATGATGTGATTTATATTTTTAAAAGTCGCTGATTTTGTAAAGGAAAGATTTGGAGATCATAGAAGCTGCAAGAACATTTAAGAGGCTATTGCGATAATATGGATGAGAGCTGATGATGCCTTAGACTAGGTGATGTGGTGGGGAGAAGTGGTTGGATTGGGATTAATATGGGTATATTTGAAAGTAGAGCTGATAGGAGTTACTAGTGTATTAGATGTGAGCAATTGTACAAATAGTGGGACCATTTACTGAACACTCTAAGAGCAATTTATATTGGGAACGTAAGAGTTTTGTTGTAGAATATTATTTTGGAAATTCTTATGGTGGAAATATTCTACTTAAGTGGAGATTTTCAGGAGACAGTTTGATATAGGAATGGAGTTCAGGGGAGAGGTCTGGACTAGGGATAAAAATTGGGGAATTGCCTGTGTGAATAATGTTTCAAGTCACTGCACTTGATGGATAAGTTTGAATAGAGAAGAGGGAGGATCTGCAGATAGGTCTGAGATGTTTAACATTTACCAGTTAAGAAGAGGAAAAGGATCTAGCAAGGAAAACGTAGAAGGTACAGCTGGAGTTAGGAGGACAATGTGATGTCTAGTAACCTAGTGAAGAAAGAGTGTCAGGGAGGAAGAAGTGATCTACAGTGCTAATGGTGTTGGAAATTTAAGGAGAAGGTCTAAAATAATTTCTAGGAAGGAGAGTGTGGGTAGACTAAGGTTGCTTGATTGCCTGGCAATACTGGAGCCCATTTGAGGTGTAATGTCATAAATTTAAAGTTAGAGTAGTCAACATGGTTTGTAATTATAGCCATATTAATCTGCTCAGTTATGGGTACAGAGTAGGGAAAGAGTTGGATTTAGGGTTAGGATTTTTCCATGCAAGTATGAAAGAAGAACAGAGGGGCAAGCGAGTTGTGTACATGGAAGGGAGTGATTACGGTGATGAGCCGTAAAATCCAAGATGGCTAAGGAGGGCACTGGGGCCAACTTCTGCTGCCAGTAACCACCTTCCACTTTCTCATCTCTGCCTGTTTTCTGAGATGCCCTTTTCCTTTCCCCTTCCTGCCACCTTTACCAACTACCAGCCCAAACAAATACACACATCCCCAATATCCATATGTTCAAATTCAATCAAGGGATAGCAGACGTGGTGCTTCCTTCTTAAAATCTTTCCTCTTTATCCTGAGTGAACAGTGATCTTGTTTTCCCTTTTGAGCTCCTATAGCACTCTTAACTCTCAAGCTTGGTATTATATATTTGTGTACATATTTTACCTCTCCTACTGCAGTGTAGGGTTGCAAGGCACAGGGATATATTGCTGTATCCTTAGCATGTAGCGCAATTGATGTGCAGCAAAGGTTTGGTGAGTCAATGAAAATCTCAAGTAAAACAGTTTCTTCAATTTTTCCCCAAGCAATTTTTGAAACCAGTATTTCATAGAGATTACTTTTACTTTCATCTATATATTCTTTCATACTCACTGTAGTCTGTATCAATGCTATGTTATTTCTTAATCATCATCATCATCACCATTATTTCATTTATTTATCCTGCAGGAGCACCTTTCCTTAAAGAAGTATATTATTGACATTGTGGTTGAAAGTGCAGCTCCACCAGAGCCTTTGAAAGATGGAGAAGAGCGACAAAAAAACAAAAAAAAAGCCAAAAAGATAAAAGCCCGGATGAACTTCAGGTACTAAAAATATCCTTAAAAACAAAGAAAAACTCTTAGTGATGTATCTTTTTTAATGTAAATCCAAGGAAGACCCTGTCTCGCCGCCAAAAAAGTTTAAACTTGTTTGCTTCAAGAAAGCCTTGAAAATAACACTGATGAGCCTAATTTATAGCCACTTTCTTTGATTAAGAAAGAAAGCTGCATATCGATCTGAAGGCCTTGCTTTCACCTGTTAAGAGCTCTTCGTATAATTGGATGCCAAAGCCCTGCCAAACTTGTGCCTCCTTCAGCATACAACAGTATGTTTAAGTATGTGTAAACCAAGCCTATTTTTCTTTCCAACTATTGATTTTTAAATGAAGTATCAAAGAAAATCAATAGCAATCAACAAATAGAAGTCTGCTGGCTGTAATGTCAAATACCATGACTAGGTTTAATCAATTTGGTAGCCTGTCACAACAAGAAAAAGTTCAAGAAATATCTTGAAATGGAAAGTGAGTTGTCAGATCTGTAGTTTATCATCTGCCTCCAAAGTGATATCTGAGGATCAGACAGCTGTGTAGTATATCATTACCTCACAAGCTTTGAGCATCATCTGATGACTGATGAGTCTTGTTCGAGGACACAAATGTAGTTCCTCCTTAGAAGATAGTTCTTTGCTATTTGAAGGAAGGTAGTCTGAATATGTTGTTATACCTTTATTCCCAAATGGTTTGAAAGATGGAGAAGCTTCACCCATGGGATTACAGAAATACAGGTCTAGAATAATGGTGAACCGGAGTTATCTCTCTATAGTTTCCAATTTCAGATTGTAATTTAAAAAGGTGTCGATTTCATCTTATAGCATCAGTGAAAACTTGAGAGTACTCATTCAGGCAAAGAATAGAAAAGGCTTTTTTGATTATATTTTTTGAAGTTCCTCCAAGTTTCTAAAAATAGTTTTGCAGTATATACTTCAGGGTGTTACTGACCTTCATTTCTAGTTTGTGCTAAGAACTTGCTGAGGTCCTGAAATGCTGTAGAGTCCATTCTTTGGACCTCTCTTTTTTTTCCTCTGTGTACACATTCCCTTGGCTAGTTGACCCAGTTCTGTGGCTTTAAATATTCTCCATTTGCTGATGACTACCAATTTTATATATCTTCAGTTTTACTCAAACTTAGTATGTCCAAACAACAAGCTCCTGCTTTCTTCTCTGCAGCACCCCTCCCGAAAAAAAACCCGTTCTTGTCCCATAGTCTTCCCTATCATAATGACCAGGTGCTCTGTTCTAGTTGTGTATGCCAAAACCCTTGAAGTTGTCCTTGACCTTTTTCTTTCTCCCACACTACTCATCCAATCTAACTGCAAATAATGTTAGCTTTGCTTTAAAATACGTTCAGAATTTGACTGTCTTTCTCTAGCATTACTACTTCCTCCTTCAACCAAGCCTCCATCATATCTCACCTGGATTATTGCTGTACTCCTCTGACTAGTTTCTTTGTTTCTATCCTTGGCTCCTTACTGTCTATTCCAAACACGCTAGCCAAAGTGAACCTGTTAAAATGTCAGATCACATCACTTCTCTTCTCAAAACCTCAGGGCTTTTAAACTTCAGTACTTCAGTTTTCCTCTTCCTGGATGGCTCTTCCTGCTTTTATCTATAGAGCTTAGCTCCCTTACCTCCTTCAGGTCTTTGCTCAAGTGTCACCTTTTCAGTGAGGTCCTTCAGGGAAGTATAGTATAGTTTTATTTATATATATATATATATATATACACACACACACACACACACACACACATACATATATATATTAATATAATATATATAGTAATATATATAATATATATAGTAATAATGCTAGTTTATTAAAGAAAATCTTTAAGTTATAGGAAAAAAACTATAATTCTGATACTAATATTTTGGCATATATATCCTTTTTATGCATACTTATCTGTATCTATAGACTTTTTTTTCATTGCAGTATGATTTACTTAAGTGAAAGTAGAGATCTCTAATGTACAGATTGTTGAGTTTTGCCGAATCTAGATACTCACGTAAGCCATACTCCTGTCAAAGTTTAGAACACTTCCATTACTCCACAGAGTGTCTTTGTGTCTCTTTTCCAGTCAGTCTTCCACCACTCCTGGTGCTTGGTAACCACTGATCTGCTTTCTATCATTATAGATTAGTTTTTCCTGTTCTAGAAATACATACAAATGAAATTAGATTCCTTTGTGGCTGGCTTCTTTTACTAAGTACAGTTGGTCCTTGAACAATGAGAGGGTTAGGGGCATTGACTCTCCATACAGTCAAAAAATCCACGTATAACTTATTGGTCCTCCGTATCTGCAGTTCCTCTGTATCCATGTTTCCACAGCCATGGGTTCAACCAACCGGGGATTGTGTAGTACTATAGTATTTACTATTGGAAACAATCCATGTATAAGTAGACCCACATAGTTAAAAGCCGTGTTGTTCAAGGGTCAACTGTATACTGTTTCTCAGACTTATCTGTGTTGTGGCATGTATATAGTTTATTCTTTTTCATTGCTGAACATATCCATTGTGTGCATGTCCCACAAATTTTTATCTGTTCATATGTTGATAGACATTTGGGTTTCCAATTTTTGGCATTTGTAAATTAAGCTCCTATCAAGTCTTTGGGTGTATACACATTTTAATTTCTCTTGGGTAAATACTTAAAAGTATAATACCACACTGTTTTCCACAGTGGTTGTACTGTTTTACACTCCCATCAGCAAACTGTGGGAGTTCCAGTTGCTCAACAATTTGTCAGTACTTGGTATTGTGAGTTTTGAAAATTTTAACCTAATTCCAGTGTGAGCATAGTGGTATCTCATTCTGATTCTAATTTGCATTTTCCTAGTGACTAATGACATGTATTGAGTATCTTTCCATGTGCTTTTTAACCATTCATATCTTCCTTTATGATGTGTCTGTTGAAGGTTTTTGCACATGTTAAAAGTTGTCACTGTATTTTTGAGTTGTTTATATATTCTAGCTACACGTTCTTTGTCAGATATGTGTCTTGTGAATTTTTTTTTGAATCTGGAGCTTGCCTATACATTTTGTTACTGATAGCTTTTAATAAGCAAAAGTTCTTTAATTGTGATGAAGTCTATTTTATCAATATGTTCTTTTTCTAACATCTTTATTGGAGTATAATTGCTTTACAATGGTGTGTTAGTTTCTGTTTTATAAAAAAGTGAATCAGTTATACATATCAGATTTGTTCCCATATCTCTTCCCTCTTGCGTCTCCCTCCCTCCCACCCTCCCTATCCCACCCCTCCAGGCACTCACAAAACACCGAGTTAATCTCCCTGTGCTATGCGGCTGCTTCCCACTAGCTATCTACCTTACATTTGGTAGTGTATATATGTCCATGCCTCTCTCTCGCTTTGTCACAGCTTACCCTTCCACCTCCGCATATCCTCAAGTCCATTGTCTAGTAGGTCTGTGTCTTTATTCCTGTCGTACCCCTAGGTTCTTCATGACATTATTTTTCCCTAAAATTCCATATATATGTGTTAGCATATGGTATTTGTCTCTCTCTTTCTGACTTACTTCACTCTGTATGACAGACTCTAGGTGTATCCACCTCATTACAAATAGGTCAATTTTATTTCTTTTTAAGGCTGAGTAATATTCCATTGTATATATGTGCCACATCTTCTTTATCCATTCATCCGATGATGGACACTTAGGTTGTTTCCATCTCCAGGCTATTGTAAATAGAGCTGCAATGAACATTTTGGTACTTGACTCTATTTGAATTATGGTTTTCTCACGGTATATGCCCAGTAGTGGGATTGCTGGGTCGTATGGTAGTGCTATGTGTAGTTTTTTAAGGAACCTCCATACTGTTCTCCATAGTGGCTGTACCAATTCACGTTCCCACCAGCACTGCAAGAGTGTTCCCTTTTCTCCACACCCTCTCCAGCATTTATTGTTTCTACATTTTTTGATGATGGGCATTCTGACTGGTGTGAGATGATATCTCATTGTAGTTTTGATTTGCATTTCTCTAAGGATTAATGATGTTGAGCATTCTTTCATGTGTTTGTTGGCAGTCTGTATATCTTCTTTGGAGAAATGTCTGTTTAGGTCTTCTGCCCATTTTTGGAATGGGTTGTTTGTTTTTTTGTTATTGAGCTGCATGAGCTGCTTATAAATTTTGGAGATTAATCCTTTGTCAGTTGCTTCATTTGCAAATATTTTCTCCCATTCTGAGGGTAGTCTTTTGCTCTTGTTTATGGTTTCCTTTGCTGTGCAAAACTTCGAAGTTTCATTAGGTCCCATTTGTTTATTTTTGTTTTTATTTCCATTTCTCTAGGAGGTGGGTCAAAAAGGGTCTTGCTGTGATTTATGTCATAGAGTGTTCTACCTATGTTTTCCTCTAAGAGTTTGATAGTTTCTGGCCTTACATTTAGGTCTTTAATCCATTTTGAGCTTATTTTTGTGTATGGTGTTAGGGAGTGATCTAATCTCATACTTTTACATGTACGTGTCCAGTTTTCCCAGCACCACTTATTGAAGAGACTGTCCTTTCTCCACTGTACATTCCTGCCTCCTTTATCAAAGATAAGGTGACCATATGTGCGTGGGTTTATCTCTGGGCTTTCTATCCTGTTCCATTGATCTATCTTTCTGTTTTAGTGCCAGGACCATACTCTCTTGATTACTGTAGCTTTGTAGTATAGTCTGAAGTCAGGGAGCCTGATTCCTCCAGCTCCATTTTTCGTTCTCAAGATTGCTTTGGCTATTCGGGGTCTTTTGTGTTTCCATACAAATTGTGAAATTTTTTGTTCTATTTCTGTGAAAAATGCCAGTGGTAGTTTGATAGGGATTGCATGGAATCTGTAGATTGCTTTGGGTAGTACAGTCATTTTCACAATGTTGATTCTTCCAATCCAAGAACATGGTATATCTCTCCATCTATTTGTATCATCTTTAATTTCTTTCATCAGTGTCTTATAATTTTCTGCATACAGGTCTTTTGTTTCCTTAGGTAGGTATATTCCTAGATATTTTATTCTTTTTGTTGCAGTGGTAAATGGGAGTGTTTTCTTAATTTCACTTTGAGATTTTTCATCATTAGTGTATAACAATGCCAGAGATTTCTGTGTATTAATTTTGTATCCTGCTACTTTACCAAATTCATTGATTAGCTCTAGTAGTTTTCTGGTAGCATCTTTAGGATTCTCTATGTATAGTATCATGTCATCTGCAAACAGTGACAGCTTTACTTCTTTTCGATTTGGATTCCTTTTATTTCCTTTTCTTTTCTGATTGCTGTGGCTAAAACTTCCAAAAGTATGTTGAATAATAGTGGTGAGAGTGGGCAACCTTGTCTTGTTCCTGATCTTAGTGGAAATGCTTTCAGTTTTTCACCATTGAGGACGATGTTGGCTATGGGTTTGTCATATATAGCCTTTATTATGGTGAGGAAAGTTCCCTCTATGCCTACTTTCTGCAGGGTTTTTATCATACATCGGTGTTGAATTTTGTCGAAAGCTTTCTCTGCATCTATTGAGATGATCATATGGTGTTTGCCCTTCAATTTGTTAATATGGTTTATCACATTGATTGATTTGCGTATATTGAAGAATCCTTGCATTCCTGGAATAAACCCCACTTGATCATGATATATGATCCTTTTAATGTGCTGTTGGATTCTTTTTGCTAGTATTTTATTGAGGATCTATGCATCTATGTTCATCAGTGATATTGGCCTGTAGTTTTCTTTCTTTGTGACATCCTTGACTGGTTTTGGTATCAAGGTGATGGTGGCCTCGTAGAATGAGTTTGGGAGTGTTCCTCCCTCTGCTATATTTTGGAAGAATTTGAGAAGGATACGTGTTAGCTCTTCTCTAAATGTTTGATAGAATTCGCCTGTGAAGCTCTCTGGTCCTGGGCTTTTGTTTGTTGCAAGATTTTTAATCACAGTTTCAATTTCAGTGCTTGTGATTGGTCTGTTCATATTTTCTATTTCTTCGTGATTCAGTCTTGGCAGGTTGTGCATTTCTAAGAATTTGTCCATTTCTTCCAGGTTGTCCATTTTATTGTCCTAGAGTTGCTTGTAGTAATCTCTCATGATCTTTTGTATTTCTGCAGTGTCAGTTGTTACTTCTCCTTTTTCATTTCTAATTCTATTGATTTCAGTCTTCTCCCTTTTTTTCTTGATGAGTCTGGCTAATGGTTTATCAATTTTGTTTATCCTTTCAAAGAACCAGCTTTTAGTTTTATTAATCTTTGCTATCATTTCCTTCATTTCTTTTTCACTTATTTCTGATCTGATTTTTATGATTTCTTTCCTTCTGCTAACTTTGGGGTATTTTTGTTCTTCTTTCTCTAATTTCTTTAGGTGCAAGGTTAGGTTGTCTATTCGAGATGTTTCCTGTTTCTTAAGGTAGGATTGTATTGCTATAAACTTCCCTCTTAGAACTGCTTTTGCTGTATCCCATAGGTTTTGGGTCGTCATGTCTCCATTGTCATTTGTTTCTAGGTATTTTTTTATTTCCTCTTTGATTTCTTCAGTGATCACTTCGTTACTAAGTAGTGTATTGTTTAGCCTCCATGTGTTGGTATTTTTTACAGATCTTTTCCTGTAATTGATATGTAGTCTCATAGCGCTGTGGTCCAAAAAGATACTTGATACAATTTCAATTTTCTTAAATTTACCAAGGCTTGATTTGTGACCCAAGATATGATCTATCCTGGAGAATGTTGCATGATCACTTGAGAAAAATGTGTATTCTGTTGTTTTTGGATGCAGTGTCCTATAAATATCAATTAAGTGCATCTTGTTTAATGTATCATTCAAAGCTTGTGTTTCCTTATTTGTTTTCATTTTGGATGATCTGTCCATTGGTGAAAGTGGGGTGTTAGAGTCACCTACTATGAATGTGTTACTCTCGATTTCCCCTTTTATGGCTGTTAGTATTTGCCTTATGTATTGCGATGCTACTATGTTGGGTGCATAAATCTTTACAATTGTTATATCTTCTTCTTGGATCGATCCTTTGATCGTTATGTAGTGTCCTTCTTTGTCTCTTGTAATAGTCTTTATTTTGAAGTCTATTTTGTCTGATATGAGAATTGCTACTCCAGCTTTCTTTTGGTTTCCATTTGCATGGAATATCTTTTTCCATCCCCTTACTTTCAGTGTGTATGTGTCTCTAGGTCTGAAGTGGGTCTCTTGTAGACAGCATATATATGGGTCTTGGTTTTGTATCCATTCAGCCAGTCTGTGTCTTTTGGTGGGAGCATTTAGTCCATTTACATTTAAGGTAATTATTGATATGTATGTTCCTATTCCCATTTTCTTAATTGTTTTGGGTTCGTTATTGTAGGTCTTTTCCTTCTCTAGTGTTTCTTGCCTAGAGAAGTTCCTTTAGCAGTTGTTTTAAAGGTGGTTTGGTGGTGCTGAATTCTCTTAGCTTTTGCTCGTCTGTAAAGGTTTTAATTTCTCTATCAAATCTGAATGAGATCCTTGCTGGGTAGAGTAATCTTGGTTGCAGGTTTTTCTCCTTCATCACTTTAAATATGTTCTGCCAATCTCTTCTGGCTTGTAGAGTTTCTGCTGAAAGATCAGCTGTTAACCCTATATGGATTCCCTTGTGTGTTATTTGTTGTTTTTTCCTTGCTGCTTTTAATATGTTTTCTTTGTTTTTGACAGTTTGATTAATATGTGTCTTGGCATATTTCTCCTTGGATTATCCTGTATGGGACTCTCTGTGCTTCCTGGACTTGATTAACTATTTCCTTTCCCATATTAGGGAAGTTTTCAAGTATAATCTCTTCAATTATTTTCTCAGTCACTTTCTTTTTCTCTTCTTCTTCTGGATCCCCTATAATTTGAATGTTGGTGCGCTTAATGTTGTCCCAGAGGTCTCTGAGACTGTCCTCAGTTCTTTTCATTCTTTTTTCTTTATTCTGCTCTGCAGTCGTTTTTTGCACTATTTTATCTTCCAGGTCACTTATGTATTCTTCTGCCTCAGTTATTCTGCTATTGGTCCCTTCTAGAGTATTTTTAATTTCATTTATTGTGTTGTTCATCTATGTTTGTTTCATCTTTAGTTCTTCTAGGTCCTTGTTAAATGTTTCTTGTATTTTCTCTATTCTATTTCCAGTATTTTGTATCGTCTTTACTATCATTACTCTGAATTTTTTTTCAGGTAGACTGCCTATTTCCTCTTCATTTGTTAGGTCTGATGGGTTTTTATCTTGCTCCTTCGTCTGCTGTGTGTTTTTCTGTCTTCTTATTTTGCTTATCTTACTGTGTTTGGGGTCTTCTTTTTGCAGGCTGCAGGTTTGTTGTTCTGTCTTGTTTTTGGTGTCTGTCCCCAGTGGCTAAGGTTGGTTCAGTGGGTTGTGTAGGCTTCCTGGTGGAGGGCGCTAGTGCCTGGGTTCTGGTGAGTGAGGCTGGATCTTGTCTTTCTGGTGGGCAGGTCCACATCTGGTGGTGTGTTTTGGGGTGTCTGTGGCCTTATTATGATTTTAGGCAGCCTCTCTGCTAATGGGTGGGGTTGTGTTCCTGTCTTGCTAGTTGTTTGGCATAGGGTGTCCAGCACTGTACCTTGCTGATCGTTGAGTGAAACTGGGTGCTGGTGTTGAGATGGAGGTCTCTGGGAGATTTTCGCCGTTTGATATTATGTGGAGCTGGGAGGTCTCTTGTGGACCAGTGTCCTGAAGTTGGCTCTCCCACCTCAGAGGCAGAGCACTGACTCCTGGCTGCAGCACCAAGAGCCTCTCATCCACATGACTTAGAAAATAAAGGGAGAAAAAGTAGAAAGAAAGAATTAATAGAAGTAGAAAGAAAGAAAGAAAGAGAGGAAGAAAGAAAAAGAAAGAAGGAGAAAGAAAGAAAGGAGGGAGGGAGGAAGGAAGGAGGGAAGGAAGGAAAAAAGAAAGAAAATAAAGTAAAATAAAATAAGATAAAATATAATAAAGTTATTAAAATAAAAAATATTAAGAAACAAAAGAATTTTTTTTTTAAAGCAAAAAAAACAAAACAAAAAAAAAACGGACGGTTAAAACCCTAGGACAAATGGTGGAAGCAAAGCTATACAGACAAAATCTCACACAGAAGCATATACATACACACTCACAAAATGTGGAAAAGGGGAAAAAATCATAAATCTTGCTCTCAAAGTCCACCTCCTCAGTTTGGGATGATTCGTTGTCTCTTCATGTATTCCACAGATGCAGGGTACATCAAGTTGATTGTGGAGCTTTAATCCGCTGCTTCTGAGGCTGCTGGGAGAGGTTTCCCTTTCTCTTCTTTGTTCTCACAGCTGCCAGGGGCTCAACTTTCGTTTTGGTCCCGCCTCTGCGTGTAGGTCGCAGGAGGCCGTCTGTTCTTCGCTCAGACAGGACAGGGTTAAAGGAGCAGCTGCTTCGGGTACTCTGGCTCACTCAGGCTGTGGGGACGGAGGGGCACGGAGTGAGGGGTGAGCCTGTTGTGGCAGAGGCCGGCGTGACGTTGCACCAGCCTGAGGCGCGCCGTGCGTTCTCCCAGACAAGTTGTCCCTGGATCCCGGGACCCTGGCCGTGGAGGGCTGCACAGGCTCCCCGGAAGGGGGGTGTGGATGGTGACCTGTGCTCGCATACAGGCTTCTCTGTGGCGGCAGCAGCAGCCTTAACGTCTCATGCCCGTCTCTGGGGTCCGTGCTTTTAGCTGCGGCTCGTGCCCGTCTCTGGAGCTCCTTTAAGCAGTGCTCTTAATCCCCTCTCCTCGCACACCAGGAAACAAAGAGGGAAGAAAAAGTCCCTTGCCTCTTCAGCAGGTCCAGACTTTTCTCCAGACTCCCTCCTGGCTAGCGGTGGTGCACTAACCCCCTACAGGCTGTGTTCACGCTGCCAACCCCAGTCCTCTCCCTGCGCTCCGACCGAAGCCCGAGCCCCAGCTCCCAGCCCCACCCGCCCCAGCGGGTGAGCAGACAAGCCTCTCGGGGTGGTGAGTGCCGGTCAGCACCGATCCTCTGTGCGGGAATCTCCCCGCTTTGCTTTCCGCACCCCTGTTGCTGTGCTCTCCTCCGCAGCTCTGAAGCTTTCCGATCCGCCACCCACACTCTCCGCCCACGAAGGGGCTTCCTAGTGTGTGGTAACCTTTCCTCCTTCACAGCTCCCTCCCACTGGTGCAGGTCCCGTCCCTATCCTTTTGTCTCTGTTTTTTCTTTTTTCTTTTGCCCTACCCAGGTATGTGGGGAGTTTCTTGCCTTTTGAGAGGTCTGAGGTCTTCTGCCAGCATTCAGTAGGTGTTCTGTAGGAGTTGTTCCACGTGTAGATGTATTTCTGGTGTATCTGTGGGGAGGAAGATGATCTCTGCATCTTACTCTTACGCCATCTTCCCCTCGTCCCCCAATCAATATGTTCTTTTTTGTTCTTATGCTTTCTGGGTTCTAAGAGGTTTTTGTCTGACCAGAGGTTGAAAAAGCCTCCATATTTTTTTTCTAGAAGCCTTGTAATTTTAGCTTTGGCATTTAGATTTATGATCCATCTCAAATAAATGAGTGAGTATGATAGGAAGCATTGGTCCAAGTTTATTTTTCCATATAGATGCTACCAACAAGGGCTTAATTTCTAAAATATACAAACAGCTCATACAACTCAATAAGAAAATAACAAGTCAATCGAAAAATAGGCAGAAGACCTAAATATACGTTTCTCCAAAGAAGAAATACATATGGCTAATACACACATGAAAAGATGCTCTACGTCGCTAATTATTAGAGAAATGCAAATCAAAACTACAGTGAGGTATCACCTCACACTGGTCAGAATGGCCATCATCACTGATCATGCAGGAGGTTATGCATGTTCAGGGCAGTAGATGTATAGGAAATCTCTGTAACTTTCAATTTTACTGTGATCCTAAATCTGCTCTAAAAACTAGTTTAAAAAAATTCCCATATTTTATTAAGCCTGTATGGATTGTAGTGACATACACTTTTTCATTCCTAAAAGTTGTAATTGTTTTTTTTTCTTTGGTCGCTCTGTCCAGGAATTTATCAGTTTTATTAATCTTTTCAAGAATGAACTTTTGCAGTCATTGATTTTTCTCTACTTTTTAGTTTTCTATTTTATTGATTTATGTACTTTATTATTTTTGCCTGTCTTTACTCTATATTTATTTTGCCTTTTCTCCTAAATTCCTAAGGTGGAAGCTTAGATTACTGACTTGAAACCTCTCTTCTTTTCTAATATTTGAAATTACACCTATAAAATTTCCTCTAAGCCCTGCTTAAACTGTATTCCAGTATTTTCGATGTTGTGTCTTAATTTTCATTCAGTTCAAAATATTTTTCAGTTTCACTGACCCATTGGCTACTTAGAAATGTATTGCTTACTTTCCAAATAATTGGCAACTTTTCATGTATCTTTTTGCCTTTTTTTCCTGTGGTCAGAGATGCTACTGCACACAATTTCAATTCCTTTAAATTTATTGAGACTTTTATCTTGAGTATCTGGTCTGTCTTGGTCAATGCTGCATGTTTACTTGAAAAGCGTGTATATTTTGCTTGTGGTAAGTGCATTTTCTGTAGTGTCACTTAGGTGTGTTTCGTTGGTAGTGTTGTTAAAATCTGTATTTTATCTCTGGTATTGTCCATTTCATCTTGTATCAGTTACATAAAAAAGAATATTAACATTTCTAAATATAAATGTGGATTTATCTATTTCTCATGTTAGTTTTTTCCAGTTTTGCTTCAAATTTTGAAGCTTTATTGCTAGATATATACAAATTTAGTATTATTTTATCTTCTTGAAAAATTGATCACATTACCATTATAAAGTGTCCTTCTTTATATCTGGTACTATCCCTTATGCTGAAGTCCACTTTTTCTGTCCCTTATGCTGAGGTCCACTTTTGCTAATAATTACCATTTCCACGATAAATTTTTCCAAGTCTTTTAGTTTTAAACGTAACCAGTGTCTTTTTATATATTTTGAGCATCTCCTATAATTTTCATATGATTTAATCTTCCCTTTTTATCCAGTGTAACAGTGTCTATTTTTTGCAGTTTTTAATCAATTTACATTTATTGAAATTACTGCTGGGGTTGTTTTAAGTCTACCATCTCACTGTTGTCTATTCATCTGTAAATATTTATGCACCCAACATAGGAGCACCTATGTTAAATATATAAAGCAAATATTAATAGATGTAAAAAACAGATTGACAGCAATACATTAATAGCATATGACTTCAGTACCCCAATTTGGCCATGGATAGATCATCAAAACAGAAAATCAGTAAGGGGGCACTGGCCTTAAACAACACATTAGACCAGATAGACTTAACAGATATGTGTAACCAGTCCATCCCAAGACTGCAGAATTTACATTCTTCTCAAGTGCACATGGAACATTCTCTAGAATGGATCACATGCTAGGGCACAAAACAAGTCTCATTGAATTTAAGAAGATTGAAATCATTTAAAACATTTTCTGACCACCATGGTATGAAACTGGAAATCAACTACAAGAAGAAAACTGAAAAAAACCCCACACACATGGAGACTAAACAACATGAAACTAACTAATCAATGGGTCAACAAAGAAATCAAAGAGAAAGTCAAAAAAATATCAGTCCCTTGAGATAAATGAAAATGGATAAACAACCTTTGAAAACCTATGGGTTGCATCAAAAGTAGTTCTAACAGGGAATTTATAGAGATACCTAGCTCAAGAAAAATCTCCAATAAATAATCTAACTTTACACCTAAAGCAACTAGAAAGAGAAGAAGAAATGAGGGCCAAAGTTAGTAGAAAGAAGGAAATAATAAAGATCAGAGCAGATTTATTCCTAGGTATTTTATTATTTTTGTTGCAGTGGTAAATGGGAGTGTTTTCTTAATTTCTTTTTCAGATTTTTCATCATTAGTGTATAGGAATGCAATAGATTTCTGTGCACGAATTTTGTATCCTGCTACTACCAGATTCATTGATTAGCTCTAGTAGATTTCAGGTAGCATCTTTAGGATTCTCTATGTATAGTATCATGTCATCTGCAAACAGTGACAGATTTAATTCTTCTTTTCTGATTTGGAATTCTTTTATTTCTTCTCTGATAGCTGTGGCTAAAACTTCCAAAACGATGTTGAATAATAGTGGTGAGAGTGGGCAGCCTTGTCTTGTTCCTGATCTTAGTGGAAATGGTTTTTTACCATTGAGAAAGATGTTGGCTGTGGGTTTGTCATATATGGCTTTTATTATGTTGAGTTCCCTCTATGCCCACTTTCTGGAGGGTTTTTTTTTTATCATAAATGGGTGTTGAATTTTGTCAAAAGCTTTTTCTGCATCCATTGAGATGATCATATGGTTTTTCTCCTTTAGTTTGTTAATACGGTTTATCACATTGATTGATTTGCATATATTGAAGAATCCTTGCATTCCCGGGATAAACCCCACTTGATCATGGTGTATGATCCTTTTAATGTGCTTTTGGATTCTGTTTCTTAGTATTTTGTTGAGGATTTTTGCATCTACGTTCATCAGTGATATTGGCCTGTAGTTTTCTTTTTCTGTGACATCTTTGCCTGGTTTTGGTATCAGGATGTTGGTGGCCTCTACTATGGAGAACAGTATGGAGGTTCCTTAAAAAGCTAAAAATAGAACTACCATATGACCCAGAATCCCACTACTGGGCATATACCCTGAGATAACCATAATTCCCAAAGAGTCATGTGCCACAATGTTCATTGCAGCTCTATTTACAATAGCCAGGACATGGAAGCAGTGTAAGTGTCCATCAACAGATGAATGGATAAAGAAGATGTGGCACTTATATACAGTGGAATATTACTCAACCATAAAAAGAAATGAAATTGAGTTATTTGTAGTAGGTGAAAGGACCTAGAGTCTGTCATACAGAGTGAAGTAAGTCAGAAAGAGAAAAATACCATATGCTAACACATATCTATGGAATCCAAAACAAAAAATGAAAATGGTTCTGAAGAACCTAGGGGCAGGAGAGGAATAAAGATGCAGATGCAGAGAATGGACTTGAGGACATGGGGAGGGGGAAGGGTAAGCTGGGATGAAGTGAGAGTGTGACATGGACATATATACACTGCCAAATGTAAAATAGATAGCTAGTGGGAAGGAGCTGCATAGCACAGGGAGATCAGCTCGGTGCTTTGTGTCCACCTAGAGGGGTGGGGTAGGGAGGATGGGAGGGAGATGCAAGAGGGAGGAGATTTGGGGATATATGTATACATATAGCTGATTCACTTTGTTATACAGCAGCAACTAACACAACATTGTAAAGCAATTATACTCCAATAAAGATGTAAAAAAAAAAAGATCAGAACAGAAATAAATGTAATAGAGGTGAAAAATACAATAGAAAAGATCAGTGAAACTAAGGGCTGGTTCTTTGCAAAGATAAACAAAATTGCCAAACCTTTAGCCAGACTCTTCAAGAAGAAGAGAGGGCACAAAAAATAAAATCAGAAATGAAAGAGAGGCTACTGCAAACAATTATACATGAACAATTGTGCAATTTAGGAGAAATGGATAAACTCCTATATATAAAATTCCTAAATATACCATCTTCCATCACTGAATCAGGAAGAAATAGAATATCTGAATAGACCAATCACTAGTAATGAAAGTGTATTAGTAATTAAAAAAAAAAAAAACTTTCAGCGTACAGAAGTCCAGGACCAGACAGCTTCACAGATGAATTCTACCAAATATTTAAAGAAGAGTAAATACCTGTTCTTCTCAAACTGTTCCGAAAAACTGAAGAGGAGGGAAGGCTTCCAAACTCATTCTATGAGGCCAGTATCACCTAATGCTAAAACCAGAAAAAGACTCTACAAAATAAGAAAATTAGAGGCCAATATCCTTGATGAACATAGAGGCAGAAAGCTTCAGCAAAATATTAGCAAACCAAATTCAGCAATATAAAGGATCATATACCATAATCAAGTGGGATTTATTCCACAGATGTGAGGATTGTTTAGCACCTGCAAATCAATCAGTGTGATATAAAATATTAATAAAATGGAGGATAAAAACCATATAATAACCACAATAGATGGAGAAGAAGCATTTGACAAAATTTAACATACATTTATGATCAAAACTCTCAACAAAGTGGTCATAGGGAGAATGTACCTCAACATAATAAAGGCTATATATGACATATTCACAAGTGACATCATTTTCAATAGTAAAAAGGTGAAAGCTTTTCCTCTAAGATCAGGAGCAAGACAAAGATACCCACTCTCTGGTATTTAACATATTAGAACTCCTAGCCATAGCAGTCAGACAAGAAAAAGAAATAAAAGGCATCCGAATTGGAAAGGAAGAAGTAAAACTATCACTGTTTGCAGGTGACATGATACTATGAATTGGAAACCATAAACACTTCATCAAAAGTCTATTAGACCTAATAAATGAATTCAGTGAAGTTGCAGGATACAAAATTAATACACAGAAATCTGTTGCATTTGTATACACTAATAATAAACTATCAATCAGAAAGAGAAAATAAGAAGACAATCCCGGGCTTCGCTGGTGGCACAGTGGTTGAGAGTCCGCCTGCTGATGCAGTGGACACGGGTTCGTGCCCTGGTCTGGGAAGATCCCACATGCCATGGAACAGCTGGGCCCGTGAGCCATGGCTGTTGAGCCTGCACGTCCAGAGCCTGTGCTCCGCAACGGGAGAGGCCACAACAGTGAGAGGCCCACATACCACAAAAACAAAAAAGAAGACAATCCCATTTGCAGATGTATCAAGAAGAATAAACTACCTGGGGATAAATTTAAGCAAGAAGATAAAAACTGGTCATCATTGATGAAAGAATTTAAAGATAATATAAATAAATGTAAAGTTATACTGTGCTCATGGATTGAAAGATTAATATTGTTAAAATAGCCATAGTACCCAAACAATATGCAGAGCCAATGTAATCCCTATCAAAATACCAATAGCATATTCCATATAACTGGAACAAATTATCCTAAAATTTGTAGGGAACCACAAAAGACCCTGAATAGCCAAAGCAATCTTTTTTTTTTTTTTTAAAGTCCCCATTGGAGTACAGTTGCTTTACAATGGTGTGCTAGTTTCTGCTCTACAACAAAGTGAATCAACTATACATACACATACATCCCCACATCTCCTCCCGCTTGCGTCTCCCTCCCACCCTTCCCATCCCTCCCCTCTAGGTGGTCACAAAGCTCCAAGCTGATCTCCCTGTGCTATGCAGCTGCTTCCCACTAGCTATCTATTTTACATTTGGTAGTATGTATAAGTCCATGCCACTGTCTCACTTCGTCCCAGCTTACCATTCCCCCTCCTCAAGTCCATTCTCTACATCTGTGTCTTTATTCCTGTCCTGCCCCTAGGTTCTTCAGAACCTTTTTTTGTTTTTTGGATTCCATATATATGTGTTAGCATACGGTATTTGTTTTTCTCTTTCTGACTTACTTCACTCTCTGTATGACAGACTCTAGGTCCATCCACCTCACTACAAATAACTCAATTTCGTTTCGTTTTATGGCTGAGTAATATTCCTTTGTATATATGTGCCACACCTTCTTTATCCATTCATCTGTCAATAGACACTTGCCAAAGCAATCTTGAGAAGGAAGAAAATATCTACAGGTATCATACTTCCTGACTTCAAACTACAGTAGTCCATCAGTATGTGCAGGAGATTGGTTTCAGGACCCCCTGTGGATACCAAACTATGTGGATGTTCAAGTCCCCCATATAAAAATGGCATACTATTTGCATATAACCTATACACATCATCCCATGTACTTTAGATCATCTCTAACTTACTTATAACACCTAATACAATTTAAATGCTCTGTAAATAGTTGTAAATGCTTTGTAAATAGTTGCTGACACACAGCGAATTTAAGCTTTTTGGAACTTTCTAATATTTTCAGTCTAATATTGTCTAATATTTTTTTCTAATATTTTCAGTCTGTGGTTGGTTGAATCCATGGAGGTTGAACCTATAGACACAGAGGGCCAACTGCATACTATAAAGCAATAGTCATCAAAACAGTATGGTACTGGCACAAGAACAGACATATAGATCAATGGAACAGAATAGAGAGCCCATGAATAAGCCCATGCACCAGAAGCAAACCAAAAAGACTATCCCCCTTGGTCTTGAACATAATTCTGTGAGTTCTAGCCAAAGCAATAATACATAATTTATAAAACAAAGGGTCTAAAAATGAAAAAAAAATTTATGAAAAATAACTTTTCTAAAACAAGCAAAAAATTTAGTAAGAAGAGTTATGTTAATTTTCTTAATGTCTGGCTTAAAAAATAGAGGTGGATTCTCAAATTTGCTTCTGTGTTGTAATATCACATGCCATATAGTCTCACCTCCATTGTATGCTTGTAAGAGAATGAGAATGAATGAGTTTTTACCTTGTACCTCTGAAAGATTCTCCGAGACCCCCTGGTATCACATCATACTCTAAAATCTACTGGCCTAGTATCTAAGAGATAACTCAATAAATGATATGTTTCATGTTGTTTTGTTAATATAGATCAAATCATGAAACAGGACAATGATTTTCAAACTG
The DNA here is from genome assembly GCF_003676395.1 of Aethalodelphis obliquidens. Lineage (NCBI taxonomy): Eukaryota > Metazoa > Chordata > Mammalia > Artiodactyla > Delphinidae > Aethalodelphis > Aethalodelphis obliquidens. The sequence continues at coordinate 22,616,834 of NW_020837970.1, forward strand.
TAGTCTTTGACCCCTTACATCCAAATCACTTGGTATCCTATTTAAAAGATAGGTTCTTGGGCTTCAGCCAGTTGATTCTGATTAACTTGGTTTTAGGTGAGGAATCTACATTTTAGCAAGCTCACAACTACTTCTAATCTACCTAACAATTTTTAAAATTTATTTATTTATTTGTATTTTGGCTGTGTTGGGTCTTCATTGCTGCATGTAGGCTTTCTCTAGTTGCGGCGAGCGGGGGCTACTCTTCATTGCAGCGTGCAGGCTTCTCATTGTGGTGGCTTCTCTTGTTGCGGAGTATGGGCTCTAGGTGCATGGGCTTCAGTAGTTGTGGCCTGTGGACTCAGTAGTTGTGGATCACGGGCTCTAGAGCACAGGCTCAGTAGTTGTGGCACACGGGCTTAGTTGCTCTGCAGTATGTGGGGTCTTCCTGGAACAGGGCTCGAACCCGTGTCCCCTGCAGACGGATTCTTAACCACTGTGCCACCAGGGAAGTCCCTACCTAACAAATTTGTACCTACTGTTTATAAGAATTTAGAATCATGGAATCTTAGAGCTAGAAAAGACCTTTAAAAATTAGCTAGTAGGGGCTTCCCTGGTGGCGCAGTGGTTGAGAGCCCGCCTGCCGATGCAGGGGACGCGGGTTCGTGCCCCCGTCCGGGAGGATCCCACATGCTGCAGAGCAGCTGGGCCCGTGAGCCATGGCCGCTGAGCCTGCGCATCCAGAGCCTGTGCTCCGCAACGGGAGAGGCTACAACAGTGAGAGGCCCACGTACCGCAAAAAAAAAAAAAAAAAATTAGCTAGTTGTATTCCCACATCTTACAAATGCGGAAAACTAGGCTTACAAAATACAATGGCTTTCTAAAGGCCATACTTAGAAATAAACAAAAAAACTTCCTCACACAAAGTAGTTAGACAGTGGTTCAGTAAGGATCAAAATTAGATGCCAGAACGTTTGGCACAGACATGTGGAGGAGTAGATAGATACAAGAAAGAAATCTGAGATAGATTATGTGAGAGAGGGAGGCAGGAAGAAGTTGATGATGTCCTTAGAGCATCTAGCTGTATGCTGATGTATGTCCTTGATTGCAATAGGGAGCACCCATAAAAAAGAACGAAATTATGCCTTTTTGCAACAACATGTATGGAACCCCAAAGGCATTTTACTATGTAGTAGTAAGACAGGGAAAGACAGATATTATATGATCTCACTTATACATGGAACCTACAAAAGTCAAAATCATATAAATAGAGATTAGAACAGTGGTAACCAGGGGCTCAGGGGTGGGGGAAATGGGGAGATATTGGTCAAAGGGAACAAACTTCCACTTATGAGATGAACAAGTTTTGGGAATCTAATGTGCAGGCTGGTGACTATAGTTAACAATGCTATATTTTAATACTTGAAAGTTGCTAAGGAAGTAGATCTTAAATATTTTCACCACACACGCAATGGTAATTATGTGAGGTGATGGAGGTGTTAATTTTATTTTGGTAATCATTTCACAGTATATATGTGTATCAAATCATCACTTGGTACACCTTAAACTTACACGATGCTGTATGTTGATCGTATCTCAGTAAACTTGGGGGGAAAAAAGAAATAGGGGCACAGAGATGATGTGGCTGAGCATACAGCAAGTAGGTTTCAGCTCTCCAAGTGGTATCCCAGAGGAACTGGTAGACAGTGTCCACATGCGTAAGCCTGTTAAATGCCTATTTATTCTTTTCAGTTGAAGTTTATTTTTGTAAAAGTAATAATTTCCTCCTATTTCTTTCCTTCTGCATTAATCTGTGCAGGTATTAAGCTGTACTGCTCCCTGCTAGCAGTATCCTGACTGGTGAAAATGTCTCGATAATGGACTGTGCAAATCCAAATTTATAAAATGCAGGTGATATGTCAGAGAATATAAAGTTGAATAAGTAGCAAAGGGTCAAATTATGGAGAGCCTTGAATGCTAGTTAGAAGATTGACTATATCTTTTGGGAAAGAACTACCATAGATTGCCAAGGGAATGACATCAGGAAATTAATGACTTGGGAAGATTTGTCACCTGTGCTATACAGGTAGGATTAGAAGGTTGAGAGCTTGGGTGCATAGGAGATTATTTTACTAACTCAGGCATGAAGTGATAGGGCTGACATTACAGTGTATAGTACAATAAATTTAAAGAAAGCAATCAAGAAATGTTTTAATCTAAGATTAGTGATTTGATAATAATATTGAGAAAAGAAAATGAAGAATAGAAAATAATTTTGAAATATTAGTCCAAAGTACTATTGAAAAATATAGGTAAGTGGATGTACAATGTTAAGAATGATTTTGGTTTTAAAGATATAGAGAACAAGGTGAAGGTTGAACTTCCAAGTGAAGAGCTTCAGGAGTTTGAAATTTGGACTGTAAGTTAAAATTATATATTTAGCATTCATTATTATAATATTAAAATTGCAATAGTAACAATAGATAATTGTTAAATGGAAGTGAAAGGAGATAAGGGCATGAAAAAGGCATTGATAGTGAGATGTGAAATATAGTCAGAAAGTTCAAGGAGAATGAATACAGAGAAAAAGCCATTGTGTTTGGTAATACTGGAGATCATTGATGACTTTCAAGGAAGCATTTTTAATGGAGTAGCATGTTTATATAATAAGCATAATTCTGTATTCATTTTACCATTGCTGCCATTCTGTTCCTTGAATATTGCCTAGTGTATTGGCACTTGATGTTCCCTCTAGCCAGCCTGAAATTCCCCGAGATTTCCCTGTGACTGGCTCTTTCACTTGATTCAGGTTTCTGCTTAAAGACTTACTTCTCAGAGGCCTTCCTTCATTGTGCTCTATAAATCCTTCACCTCCTTGACACACATACATATAATCAGCCACTGTATATTAATTACTCTATTCTCTTTATAGGATATCTTATTCTCAGATATTACCTTATTTATTTTTTAAAATTTTTATTTACTCTCCTCACTGTAAACTCTTAGTAAGAATAGTTACCATGTCATTCTTTTTATATACTGTGTGTTTAATGCTCAGAGTAATTTTTTTGTTATTGAAGTGTAGTTGATTTACAATATTGCGTTAGTTTCAGGTGTACAGCATATTGATTTGTCTTTGGGTTTTTTCTGCAGACTATATTCCATTATAGATTATTATAGATATTGGGTATAATTCCCTGTGCTATATAGTAAGTTCTTGTTAATTATCTATTTTATGTATAGTAGTTTGTATCTGTTAATCAAACACTCCTAATTTGTCTCTCACTCCCACTTTCCTGTCCTCTTTGGTGAGCATAGTTTGTTTTCTGTGTCTGTGGGTCTGTTTTGTATATAGATTTATTTGTATTGTTTTTTAGATACCTCATATAAGTGATATCATATAGTATTTGTCATTCTCTGTTTGACTTATTTCACTAAGCATATTCTTTAGGTCCATTCATGTTGCTGCTAATGGCAATGTTTTGTTCTTTTTTGTGGCTGAGTAATATTCCATTGCATATGTGTGTGTATGTGTGTGTCTATATATATATATATATATATATATATATATATCACATTTTCTTAAGCCAGTCGTCCACTGACGGGCACTTGAGTAGCTTCCATGTCTTGGCTTTTCTAAATAGTGCTGCTGTGAACATTGTGGTGTATGTACCTTTTCAACTTACAGTTTTTGTTTTTTCTGTATATATACCCAGGAGTAGGATTGCTGGATCATATGGTACCTCCATTTTTTGTTTTATAAGGAACCTCCATACTGTTTTCCATAGTGGCTGCACCACTTTACATTCCCACCAGCGGTATTCTCCATAACCTCTCCAGCATTTACTTTTTGTAGACTTTTTGATATTAGCCATTCTGACCAGTGTGAGGTGATACCTCATTGTGGTTGTGATTTGCATTTCTCTAATAATTAGCAATGTTGAGCATCTTTTCATGTGCCTGTTTGCCATTTGTATGTCTTCTTTGGAAAAATGTCTATTTAGGTCATCTGCCTATTTTTTGATTGGGTTGTGTGTTTTTTTGATATGGAGTTGTATGAGCTGATTGTATATTTTGGATATTAACCCCTTGTCAGTTCACATCATTTGCAAGTATTTTCTCCCATTCAATAGGTTGTCTTTTCATTTTGTTGATATGCAAACGCTTTTGAGTTTGATTAGGTCCCATTTGTTTGTTTTTGCTTTTATTTCTTTTGCCTTGGTAGACTGACCAATAATGAATGGGCAAAGGATCTGAGTAGACATTTCTTTAACAAGGTATACAAATGGCCAGTATGACCAGGAAAAGATGCTCAACATCATTAGTCATCAGGGAAGTCAAATCCATAGTGAGATTCCACTTCACACCAACTAGAATGGCTATATTCAATAGACAGACAGTAACAAGGATGTGAAGAAATTAGAATCTTTATACCTTATTGTTGGGAATATAAAATGGTCTGTCTACTTTGGAAAACAGTTTGTTAGTTCCCCAAAAGTTAAACACAGAATTACTGTATGACCTAGTAACTCCATGCCTAGATTTATACCCAAGAGAATTGAAAACATGGTCAAATAAAACTTGTACAGGTATGTTCATAGCATCATTATTCATAAGAGCCAAAAGTGGAAACAACCCAAATGTTCATCAACTGTTGAATAGGTAAGCAAAATTTGATATATCCATACAATGAAATAGTATTTAGGAATGAATACTGACATGTGCTGCAATGTGGATGAAACTTGAAAACACTATGGTAAGTGAAAGAAGCCAGTCAGGAAAAGGTCATGTATCTTATGATTCCATTTATATGAAATGTCCAGGATAAAAAATTTTATAGAGATAAAAAGCAGATTAGTGTTGCTTGGGGATGTGAGCAGGAGGAGAGAAACTGGGATTGAGTACTAAAGGTTACTGGATTTTATTCAGGGAAAATAAAAATCTTCTAAAGTTAGAATGTGATGATTGGCTATACAACCCTATGAATATATTTAAAAACATTGAATTACACATTTAAATGGGTGAATTATATGGTATTTGAATTATATCTCAAAGTTGGTTTAAAAAATAAAATGGCAGAAATAATGCTAAACACATCAATTATAATGTAAATATGAATTAAGGTCTTTTATTTAAAATTTTAAAAATCCTGAATGATGTGAATAAAAAGGTAGGGTAGGGAACTCCAAGAGTCCATATTGCCATAAAAATAATGAATCAACTGGCAAAAACTGTCAGAATCAACTTTTTTTGAACTCAGGAAATGACCAAAGGCTTACTGCTACTGGGGGAAAAGGCAATTAAGAAAAATCAGATGGGCTTCCCTGGTGGCGCAGTGATTGAGAGTCCGCCTGCCGATGCAGGGGACGCGGGTTCATGCCCCGGTCTGGGAAGATCCCACATGCCGCGGAGCGGCTGGGCCCGTGAGTCATGGCCGCTGAGCCTGCGCGTCCGGAGCCTGTGCTCTGCAACGGGAGAGGCCACAACAGCGAGAGGCCCGTGTACCAAAAAAAAAAAAGAAAGAAAAATCAGATGAACCTCGTTAAGAGAGGGAAGAGAGTGGCCAACATGGCAGAGTAGAAGGACCCCAAGCTCACCCCCTTTCATGAGCACACCAAAATCACAACTATCTGTAGAACAAACATCATTGAAAAAGACTGAAACCTACCAGAAAAGATCCTCTACAACTAAAGATACAAGGATGGAACCACAACTAGACCCATAGGAGGGGCAGACTTGAAATATAATCAAATTCCATATCTCTCAGGTGGGCGACCCACAAACTGGAGAATAATTATATTTGCAGAGGTTCTCCCACAGGAGTGAGAGTTCTGAGCCCCACATTAGGCCCCCCCGCCCAGGGATCCAGCACCAGGGAAAAGAGCCCCCAGAGCATTTGTCTTTGAAAGCCAGTGGGGCTTGATTGCAGGAGCTTCACAGGATTGGGGGAAATAGAGACTTTACTCTTAAAGAGCGCACACAAAGTTTCACTCATACCAGGACCAAGGGCAAAAGCAGTAATTTGATAGAAGCCTGGGCCAGACCTACCTGCTAGTCTTGGAGGGTCTCCTGTGGAGGTCGGGGTGGCAGTGGCCCCCTGGGGACAGCGACACTGGTGGCGGACACAATGGGGAGCATTCATCTGCAAGAACTCTCCTGGAGTCTGACATTTTGGCATCAAGACCTGGCCCCACCCAACAGCCTGTAGGCTCAAGTGCTAAACAACACACCTCAGGCCAAACAACAAACTGGGTGGGGATGTGTCCATCTACAAGCAGGCTGCCTAAAGACTCTCTGAGCCCACAGCCACCTCTAGACATGCCCCTAGCATGGCCCTGTCCATCAGAGGACCAAGACCCAGCTCAACCCACCAGCGGGGCAGGCACTGGCCCCTCCTGCCAGGAACCCTACCCAAACCTTTAGACCAGCCTCATCCACCAGGGCGCAGACACCAGAAGCAAGAAAACTACACTCCCACAGCCTGCAGACTGAGTCCACAAATCCAGACCAGACACTACCCTGGGACTAGCTGGCCCCTGGCTCTTGGGTGATGAGAGGGGTGTGCACTGCTGGGATGCATAGGACATCTACAGAGAGCCACTTCTCCAAGGTTGAGAAACTTAACCAACCTGCCACATACAGGAAAATACAAGTAGCAATTTAGACAAAATGAGACAACAGAGGAATATGTTTCAGATGAAGGAATGAGATAAAACCCCAGAAGAAGAACTAAGTGATGTGGAGATAGGCAGTCGACCCTAGAAGGAGTTCAGAGTAGTGATCATAAAGATGATCAAAGAACTTGGGAAGAGAATGGATGCACAGAGCAAGAAATTAGAAAATTTTAACAAAGAATTAAAAAATATAAAGAACAACCAAACAAAATTGAAGAATACAATAACTGAAATGAAAAATACACTAGAAGAAATCAATAGTAGACTAAACGAGGCAGAAGAACAGATCAGTGAGCTGAAGACAGAGTAGTGGAAATCACTGCCACTGAACAGAAAAAAGAATGAAAAGAAATGAGGACAGTTTAAGAGATCTCTGGGACAACATCAAGCACGCTAATATTTGCATTATAGGGATTCCAGAAGGATAAGAGAGTGAGAAAGGACCTAAGAAAATATTTGAAGAGGTAATAGCTGAAAACTTCCCTAACCTGGGAAAGGAAATAGTTACCCAAGTCCAGGAAGTACAGAGAGTTCCATATAGGATTAACCCACAGAGGAATACCGCATGATACAACCTAAATGTCCATTGACAAATGAGTGGATAAAGAAGATGTGGTGTATACATAATGGAATACTACTCAGCCTTAAGAAAGAATGAAATAATGCCATTTTCAGCAACATGAATGGACCTAGAGTTTATCATACTAAGTGACACAAGTCAGACAGAGAAAGACAAATGATATCACTTATATGTAGAATCTAAAAAATGATACAAATGATACAAACTTATTTATGAAACAAAAATGGATTCACAGACATAGAAAAGAAATGTATGGTTACCAAAGGGGATAGTGGGGGTTGGGGTATAGATTAGGAGTCTGGGATTAACATATACGCACTACAATATATTATAAAATAGATAAACAACAAGGATCTACTGTATAGCACAGGGAACTATACTCAATATCTTGTAATAACCTGTAATGGAAAATAATCTGAAAAAAAAAAAAAATATATATATATATATCACTGAATCACTTTGCTGTACACTTGAAACTAATACAACATTGTAAATTAACTATACTTCAGTTTAAAAAAAGAGGCTAGGGGTGTTTTAACTTACCCTGATCATGTCTCAACTTCCCAGCATCCCTGTTACAGGTACTTAGTAATGGAGGGAGCAGAACAAACCTTGTACTCAAAGAACTGTAGTTGTTTTAACCTGACTGATGGTTCTCTGAAAGGTTAGTTCTAAGGGTTTGTCTTCCTTTTACATAACTCAGGATCCTCCCAGAGCTGAGGAGGCTACCTGGGGGTGATTGTCAAAAACAATTTAAAGGCAAATGTATTAGTTGGTGGTGCCCAGTGCAAGGGTATACAATTAGTGTAAATAATTAATCAAAAAATTTGCAGGGAAAGGCTGAGGATTGAGATGCCTTGGGGAACAAGAGCTTTGAAAACCTCCCACGTACTCTGAGAAATCTAGAAGGCCATATGCATGCCCAGGGATGGGTACATGATCAGAAAAGACCCAAGAAGGTCCTGACCATTAGTCTTTTATGCAAGCAGGAAGTGAGGGCTAAGGTAGAGTTTTAATCTGCCTGACTGAGTCTTGTTGGCTTGCCCCAACACACACACAGAGCCCATCTACCAAGACTAGATTAGGAGTTTTGATGTTATTGTTTGTGGTGTTTGAAGAAATCTCTTGGATCACTAATTGATTGCTAAAGTAATAGAACAGAGACTTTAGGGGCCATAATGACAAAGAATATAAACTTTAGAAAATTAGTTCAGAAAACTCACTAAACAAATGTACAAGTACATCAAGTAGCAAAAACAAAACCTGAGAGGAAGGAGAATCTGATTTCCAGAGTTGCCACATTATAATATTTAAAATGTCTTGTTTTCAAGAAACAGTTGCAAGGCATGCAAAAAAAAAGAAAATTGGCCCATACACTGGGAAAAAAAATTAATAGAAAATGTCCCTGGGGAAGCCCAGACATTGGCCTTACTAGACAAAGATTTAAAAAAAAAATTTTTTTTTTTGCGGTATGCGGGCCTCTCACTGTTGTGGCCTCTCCCATTGCAGAGCACAGGCTCTGGACATGCAGGCTCAGCGACCATGGCTCATGGGCCCAGCCGCTCCACAGCATGCGGGATCTTCCCAGACCGGGGCACGAACCCATGTCCCCTGCATCAGCAGGCGGACTCTCAACCACTGCGCCACCAGGGAAGCCCTAAAAATTTTTTAAATATACTCAGAGAACTAAAGGAAAACATGTGAATGATATGTAACCAACTGGATAATGTTAATAATGAGATAAAAATTTTAAAAGAACTAATAGAAATTTTGTAGCTGAAGAGTACAGTAATTGAAGTGAAAAAAATTACTTGAAGGGTTCAGCAGCTTATTTGAGCAGATAGAAGAAAGAGTCAGTGAACTTGAAGATTCTCAATTGAGATTATCCACTCCACGGAAGAGAAAGAATAAAGAATGGGGAAAAATTTGAATACAGTCTCAGAAACTTGTGGGACACCATCCAGCATACCAACATATACATAAGGGGAGTCCCAGAGAAGAGTAGAGAGAGAAAAGGGCAGATAACATTTGAAGAAATGATGGCTGAAAGTTTTCCAAAGTTAATGAAAGATATGATCTGCAGATCCAGGAAGTTCAACAAACTCGTAAGTAGGAGAAATGCAGAGATCCACGTTATGACACATTATAATCAAACATTGGAAGATAAAGACAAAGAGAATCTTGAAAACATCAAAAGAGAAGCAATTCTTCATATGTAAAACATCCTCAATATAATAACAGTTTATTTCTCATCAGAAACTATAGAGGTCAGAAGGCAGTAGGATAAACATATTCAGTTTCCTGGTAGAAAAACACAAAAGCAGAACAAATTGTCAACCAAGAATTCTATATCTGGCAAAACTTCAAAAATGAAGGAGAAATTAATACATTCCATGATAAACAAAAGCTGAGAGATTGTCACTAGTAGACCTGCACTTCAAGAAGCTCTAACGGAAATCTTCAGTCTGCGATAAAAACACAGTAGACAGTAACTTGAATCCACACAAAGAAATAAAGAATGCTGTAGAAGTAACTATATATGTAATAAAGTAACTATATCAGTGTAAATGTAGTATTTTTGTATCTCCTCATTTTTCCTATTTGATTTAGAAGAGAACTACACAAAACAATAATTATAAACCTATGTTGATGGACACACAATGTATAAAGAAATGACCTATAATAATAGCATAAAGGAGGTAAATGCTATATAGGAACATTTTTGTATACTACTGAAACTAGGTTGGTATTAGTTCTAACTAGATTGTTATGAATTAAGATGTTAATTATAATTCAGGACAACTGCTAAGAAAACAATAGATAAATAAATAAGTATATACATATGCTTGAAGAAATGAGAAGGGAATGAAAGTGGTACACTAGAAAATATTTAGCACAAAATAAAGGAGTGATGAAGGAATTGGGGGACCAAAGAGATATACAGAAAATGCAAAATGGCAGAAGTAAATCTGTCCTTATCAGTAATCACATTAAATATAGATGCGTTAAAGACACCAGTAAAAGAAACAAATTGGCAGAATGAATTTTTAAAAATCATTCAACTATATGCTGTCTACAAGGGACTCACTTCAAATATAAGAACCCAAGTGGTTTAATGTGAAAGGATAGAAATATTTCATGCAAAGAGTACCCTCTGCAAGATAATATAGCTGAAGTAACTATATTGCTATCATGCGACATAGACTTTAAGACCAAAATTATACAATAAAGAGAGAAGGATATTACGTAGTGATGAAAGGATGAATCCATCAAAAATACATAACAATTACAAACATATATGCACCTGAGAAAGTCACAAAATATATGAAGGAAAAACTGACAGAATTGAGGGGAGAAATAGACAGTTCACTAGTAATAGTTGGATACTTCATACCCCACTTTTAATAATGGATAGGACAACCAGTCTGGGGATCAACAAGGAAATAAAAGTCTTGAACAACATCAACTAACTAAACCTAACAGATGAATAGAGAACATTCTACCCCAAAACAGCAGAATACATACTCTGCTCGAGTGTACATGAAATACTCTTCAGCACTGATCATACGTTAGACCACAAAACAAGATTCCATAAATTTTAAAATATTGAAATCATGCAAGATATCTTCTCTAACCACAAGGAAATGAAGTTAGAAGTCAAAAGGAAATATGAGAACTTCACAGATATAAAGAAATTAAGCAAGACACTCTTCAAGGATTAAAGCAACTGGAACTCTCATTCTTTGCTGGTAGAAGTACAAATTGGAATGACCTGTTTGGTAAACATTTTTGTATTTTAAGGTTAAGCACATGCTTATCAGATTGCTCAGCAACCCCATTCCTAGGTATTTATCCAAAAGAAATTAAGACATCTGCCCATGCAATGACTTGTCTGCAAATGTTTAGAGTAGGTAGTAGTCCCAGATTGGAAAGAAGTAAAATATCCAACTGGAAATGGATAAATTGTGGTGTCCAAACAATAGAATACTGCAAAGCAGTGAAAAGGAATTAACTAATAATATATTTGATTATGAAAGAATCTCGAGATTTATTCTAAATGAATTAATCCAGACACAAGAAAGTATGTATGATTGTAGTAATTTGATATTCAGATATCTATACTGGGAAAAAGTAGATGGATTATTCCTAGGAACAAGAAGGTGGGGGCAGGGGGAAGAGAACTATTACCGAAAAACATGAGAAAATTTTGTGGGGTGGTGGAAATGCTTTATATCATGATTGTGGTTTCACTTATGTTGGTAGGCACAACTGTGAAAACTCATCAAGTTATACACTTAAAATTTAAAGTTTTTATTGTTTGTAAATTATACCTCAATAAAGCTGACCCAAAAATGAAAAAAAGAATTATAAAGACAAAAAAATTAACACTTCGGAACCAAGGGGTGGGAGTGGGCCAGAAAACATTATTTGAAGTAAGAGTTTTTAAGAGTAAGACAAAATGGAAATACAAACTGTTTGAAATTTGTGACAATGAGAACATGAAACTTATGGAGTATGGTGAAAACTTTATTCAGAGTGAAATTTTAGCCTTAAATTATTTTATCAGTTGAAGTAGTAGTGGTCTAAACAACTCAAGGGTTAGAACAATATTCATATCTTCTTCATGGGAAATAGGATGTATTTATTTTTATTTATAGATGTATTTATTTTTATTTAACAAATATACATATGGCACTTACAATGTACTATATCTTTATAAAGATAAAAATGGAAATTAAATAGAAGTTGATAAGATCTAATTCTTGGAGAATATTGGTAAACTCTGAAAAGCTAACAAAAAATAAAACGGAGTAAATAAATATCCCACATTATGGCTAAGAAAGAGTACAACCACGATGACAAGGAGACTAAAAGTGAGGGAATGCAGTATACAACACAACACTAATAAATTTAAAATATTAATAAAGTGGGTCATTATCTTAAAGAGTAAGTAATCAGAATTTAATAATAATAGAGTTTCTGAAATAATTCTTTTCAGCCTTATCTCTCATTATTCCCACATTTTAATCTTTTGCTGCAGCAAAAGGGATCTGTACACTGTTCCCTAAGCAAAACCTGTGTTTTTCCCATGTCTAGCATTATTTGCTCACTTCTATACCCTATTAATGGCATTTTCTTTTCATGTATTCAGATGCTACCTATCTTTCAAGCAGGTACACTTTTCATTTCCTTGAGGAAACTCCCCCTAGCATCTTAGGTGGAAAAGAGCACTTGTGACAGTACGCATGAGTCACTTACTCAGCTTTTTAGAACTATGTATCTTTTAATGCTTTATCTTCCTTCTCCTTATGGAGAATAAATACATGGAATATTCCATATATATATATATATATATATATATATATATACACCCCATCCCTGATATATATATAACTCTCATTATCCCCCCATACTCTAGTTTATACAGAGTAGGGGCTCTGGAAATAAATATTTAATTGATTGCTAAAAGTGAATCAAGGTGAGATTCAAGTTAGGAAAAAGTGGTTAACTACCATTCCAGGTAAAGTTAGGATTTCTTTGGGTAGTATTTTTCTAGTTAGGTGTGCATGAATGGGAGAATGTATTCAGTTTTTTCCACTTGAAGGCTCAGATAAAATATATGTCTTGATATAACTGGCATCTTCCTAAGCCTCAAATTCTTTTTTGTAAAAGGAGGACAATATATATATTGAGTTTGTAAGACTGTATGAGACAACGAATGTGTAGCTCCTTGGCACAGCTCTTGGAACATATTCAATCCTGCAAAATTGTTACTTTCCCCACCTTTCATATGAGGTCACAATTACTTGCAACTACAATGTGGTTATTTCCCCATTTTGATATGCCTTAATATTTTGGCTGATAGCAATGAGCACACGTAGGTTGAAACAATACATAATTTAATGTTTAATTCTAATTTAGTTATTTCTTCATTCCCAAGCATAACCTATGCTAGATTGCTTTTTTCTCATTGGGTGTGTTGTAATTTGCATCTTTCAGGTTTTTTATGAAACAGTTTTTATTTTTTCACCTGTCATTGCTGTATGGATTGGTGTACATTGTGACTAATTCTTTCATAGGTCACTGGACTAATTATTTGAGACTAGAACCCTTTGGATGAATGGTTAATATTTAAATTAGTATTTTTCTCTTTTTCCTCTGAAAAGGGAAATTGACAAATTAAGTCATTGTTAATGGATTGCTGTAGTGACATCTGCTTAGTTTGGTGACCTATTGATGGCTGTGACCTACAGTTACAGGCAAGGTGGAGCTTAGTTGGACAATGGCAGAAGAGTGTTATCTCAGATTTTTGCAGACTTTTGGTATTTAGTCAGTATAAATAACAAAAGCAGAACAAAACAAATCTTTGAGTATCTGGTCAAGTCATTTCCACTGCCTTTTAAAATTATCTCTAGAGTTAAGTGACTATTCTTTACCTGTATTTAATCTTGCATTATATGCCTCCTGAGGCACCTCAACCACCTTGTAGAAACTTAGTATGGTTTTAAATTTAATTATCATGATTTTAACATTTCTGAAAAATAGCACCATTCTGTACCATGTCCCTAAACTCAGAAGTGTTTTTATGAATCTGTTTTATATCCTGTGAGGAAATATGTATTTTTTAGTCTTTTTTGATAGATTTATAATATTTAAAGATGCAATCTCAGAAATCTAAGTGTGAAAATTAGTGTGGTAATGTTCCTAGTACTGGGAGAGGAAAAACACAGCCAACGTTTTATTTTGTTATAAAAATTAGCAGCAAAATAACTAACAGTGATAAAACTCTTTTCGCTTTAGGGCCAAGGAATACGAGAGTTTATTGGAAACAAAAAATTCTGGCTCAGACTCACCCTATAAAGCAAAGTGAGTATTTTATCCTACATTTTAGTTCTTTGTCTTTTCAGTCTTTGCCTGTAACAAAAGCTTATCTGAACCATCATTGTATGCCTGTGGTCATGGACTTTGTATCTGATGCCTAGAATTTTATTCTGCTAACACAGTGGTATCCAACTGGGGATGGTTTTGCGAGAGGACATTTGTCTGTGCCTAGGGGTATGTGATAATATTTTGGTTATCACAGCTTGGAAAAATGGTGCAGCTGCCATCAAGCGTGCAGAAGCCAGGGGATACTGTTAAACATTCTTCAGTGCACAAGATAGGCCTCCACAGCAAAGTATTACCACATCCAAAACATCAGTAGTGCTGAGGTAAAGAAACCCTATTCTAACAAAACAAGTTCTGGCAAGGCTGTACTGGTTCTTACTCTGAGGAGATCTCATTCAAGATTGTTGCAAGGGCCACTTGACAGATGAGGATTTAGACTCCGCCATTGGGTGTAAGCGTAATTACTAAGTGTAATAGCTAAGTAAACAAAAACATCGTCATTTTGCTTCTCTCAAATAGACTACCAGTAGAGGTGCAGTGAGAGAAGGGTACTTATATAATACTACCGATGCGGGTACAGACTGGTGTAGTCTTATTGAAAGGCAATGTGAATCTGGAGCTTAGGATGTCCACTTTTATGTTTACGATTAAGATATCTTTTATTCATTATGTATATGATTAAGTTCTAGCACTTGAAGTTGTACTTTATTTTTTTAATTTATAGTTGATTTACAATGTTGTGTTAGTTTCTGGTATACAACAAAATGATCCAGTATATATATTTTTTCCAATTCTTTTCCATTATAGTTTATTACAAGATATTGAATATAGTTCCTTGTGCTATACAGTAGGACCTTGTTGTTTATATATTTTATATATAGTAGTTTGTATCTGCTAGTCCCAAACTCCTAATTTATCCACCAAATAGTTTTGTATTGGCATGTGAATAATAATAGAAATTAATGGAATAGATTTTTTAAAACAGTCTAGAAATAGATCCAAAATTTGAGGAAATTTAATATATGATGTGGTATAGTGTTTGCAAAGATGGCCAGAAGTTGTTGAGCCATTCCTGGAGGCATATCCCTTTGCAATATAACTTTGCCACCTCTCCATCAAGGAGTGGACTCTATTTTCCTTACTCTTGAATTTGTTCTGGCCTTTTGACTTGTTCTCATCCACAGTCTACTGCAGAAGCAATATGTGACTCCTGAGCCTTGGCTCCAGAAGTCTTGAGGCTTCTGCTCACAACTTTGCTTTCTTGCTCCCCTGTGACTGCCATATAAGAAAGCTTTGGTCAGCCTCCTTGAGGATGACAGATCACTTGGTCATGGTGTATAATCCTTTTAATATGCCGTTTAATTTGTTTTGATTGTTTTATTGAGGGTTTTTGCATCAGTGTTCATAGGGGATATCAGGCCTTATCAAGCCTCTGCTTGTGTCACATTTGTTTATGTCCCATTGGCCAAGGCAAGTCATTTTGCCAAGTCCGTAGTCACTGTCTGAGGTGACTATGTACGTCATGGCTGGCAAGATATACTTCAAGGGGGACCTTTAATGTAACCATCTACTATACAACTTTCTCTGGATTCTCCTCTTACTTGACTAGATGCTCTTTTTCAGTATCTTTTGCCTGGTTGTTTCTTGTCTCTTTGACCACTGACATTAACATGCCTTTGTCCTGAGAGTTCAAATAGAGAATTACTCCCTTGGTAATCTCATTTAGTTTCATGACTTTAAACATCTAGTATCTGGATGGACTTTAAATTTATGTTTCCAATACAGACCTGTCCCCAGAACTCCAGAACACTATATCCAGCTTCCTATTTAGCATTTCCACTTGAATGTCTCTGTTCACTTGGATGCCTCAAGTGAACATGTGCAAAATCAAACTCCTGAAATTTGCTCCCATACCTTACCCCTCATATTTTTGCTCATCCTTAATTTAAGGATGGCAAGCCCATCCTTAAATTAAGACATCTAAAATCTTTAGAGTCATCCTTTTTCTCACACTCTTTCAGTCCATCAAAAAATTCTATTGGCTCTATCTGTAAAATATATTCAGAATCTGACAACTATTCATTACCTCCATAGTAACTAGTGTAGTCTAACCTACCAGTGTCTCTCATCTGGATTATTGTAGCAGCTTCCTAATTAGTTCTACACTGCTCTGCCCTTGTTTACTACAGTCTCTTCGCCACAGGGCAACCAGGGTATTCTTTTAAATTATAAGTCTAGAAAAATGGCAGTAGCAATAGAAGCATAATTTTTCAATATCTTCAAATTTTAATATAGAAACCAGATAACTAATAAAGAAAACCCAAAACCCATGGAAGCATTTACAAAAAACACTGCATTGCCAGGTATCTGCATGAAATCTGAAATGCAAGTGGATGGGAACAAATAGCCACAAGACCTGCATGGTAATGACATCAGTGTGAAAGAAAGCAAAGAGAAGCAACTGGGATAACAGATGTAAGGAAAGGATAACCCCCAAATAACTAACAGGTTTTCACTGGAAGGTTCAGGGAACCAATTTGAGAGAAGCACCTGAACCTCAGTCTTAAGTAGGTTTCTCAAGAAGGGCTGATGTGAACAATGTTGCCTTAGTTCTTACTCTTTCTTATCAATAATTTTATGCCCTCAAAAATCAGTTTTGCCGGGCTTCCCTGGTGGCACAGTGGTTGAGAGTCCGCCTGCCGATGCAGGGGACACAGGTTTGTGCCCCGGTCCAGGAAGATCCCACATGCCGCGGAGCGGCTGGGCCCGTGAGCCATGGCCGCTGAGCCTGCGCGTCCAGAGCCTGTGCTCCACAATGGGAGAGGCCACAACAGTGAGAGACCCGTGTACCGTAAAAAAAAAAAAAATCGGTTTTGCCAGTTACAAAATCCTTGACCCACATTTTCTTTTCTTGAGGATCTTAAATACTAAGAGAGAATGAACCTTAGACAATCAAAATTATTAGACATCAACATAAAGACTAGGGATGAATAGTAAAGTTATAGTTTCTTATAGAACTAAGAATAACTGATGGCCAGAAGAAAAAGAATATTATGTAATAACTGTATCTCAGTTGTTTTTATAGTATAACTATAAGAAAAATATTGGGGAGAATGAGGAAAACATATTCTAAAAAATTAACCATTCTCCAGTTATATTGGTGATGGTATTATTGATAATGTTATTCTGAGTCTATGTGCATAATAATAAGGATAAAGTAAAGAAGATTATGGAGACTAGCATTCTTTCATCCCCTGTATTACTGAGAAACTGAATTCTCAGTCTGGATGAAAGGAGATAGATGTAATACATTAGAGATCAGGTAATACCCCTGTAGGACTGAATTTGAAATATATGAATTTATGAGATATTTTATCTTTTAAAAAGTGTTCTGCATATTTGTGTGTATACGTATTTGTGTATATACATATATAGATACACATGTATTATGTATGTGTGTACACACATTTACTTATTTCCTAGCTCTGTCGATTGAAGAGGCCTAGAAACAATGACCAATGCAGTAGCAGTGAGCATATCTCACTAAAGGGAGCAAGAGCTTCTTGGAAAAATGTCTAATGCTAGATCTGAATGCTCTGTCATACTAGATGGCAAGGAATCTCTCAAAGACTGCTAGTGTTTTATCAAAAGACTCAGGAGCTGACTTGAAAAGTTTACTAATAGACAAAAATAGGACAATTTGAACATCAAAAAGGATAATTATTGTAACCGATTGAAATTGGTAACCAAATAGCAGATGAAATGTCTCCTTATAAAATTATTCTAGCTAATAAATGAAAATGACTCTTCCACCAGTTTCCCCTCCCTTTCCAGAAAAATTCAGTCCTAAAGCCACTAGAAGAGAGCGCACCAAGCAACCATCTGCACTGGCTGGATGGCTGGAGGCAGCAGTGGCACAACGGTGGGTGTCAGAGTAGGCTAAGGAGGGGCGCCAGGTATGGAGGTTCAGAGCCCAAGCAGAGCGCAGGGAGCTTCCATGTGGGGTAGGACACCATGGCCTGGTGTGGGGAATCAGAGCCAAATGAGGAGGGTAATCCATGGAATGTAATCCTGGCACAGTCTGTCAGGGGAGTCTTGCAAAGGGTGTGAAACCCAAGCAAGCTGAGAATGGCAGAAGAGCCCAGAGTAGGGAGTTGGAGGCCAAGCAGGAAGATAACAGTATGCATAAAGAAAGATGCATGATATATTAGGTGGATTGTTCACATAAGTAAATATATTAAGGATGAGAGAAGAGAGTTAAAAATAGACCCAGGGAGAATAGAAAATCCTGTGGTGGTGAATTGGAATTGTAGGTATCGGTTTTAACTCGTATTTTCCATTATATATATAAGTAGAAATAAATATAG
Organism: Aethalodelphis obliquidens; assembly: GCF_003676395.1. NCBI lineage: Eukaryota > Metazoa > Chordata > Mammalia > Artiodactyla > Delphinidae > Aethalodelphis > Aethalodelphis obliquidens. The sequence goes on from NW_020837970.1 coordinate 22,635,322, forward strand.
ATGTAAAGTGTAGGGATACACACACACACACACACACACACACACACACACACACACACACACA